>NC_133127.1:97576485-97895367 GCF_048418815.1 Hemitrygon akajei | reverse complement strand
TCTGGGACCGTCTGTAACAAGTTCAATTCTTATACTGTCTGTAAGGATTTCATTTCTGGAAATGTCTGTAATGAGTTCAATTTTGGGACCGTCTGTAATGAGTTCAGTTCTGATACTGTCTGTAAGGAGTTGAATTCTGGGACTGTCTGTAAGGAGTTCTGTTCTGGAACTGACTGTAAGGAGTTCAATTCTGATACTGCCTGTAAGGAGTTCAATTCTGGGATTGTCTGTAAGGAGTTCAATTCTGGGACTCTCTGTAAGGAGTTCATTTTGATACAGTCTGTAAGTAGTTCAGTTCTGGAACTGTCTGTAAGGAGTTCAATTCTGGGACTGTCTGTAAGGAGTTCAGTTCTGGCATAGTCTGTAAGGAGTTCAATTCTGATTCAGTTTGTAAGGAGTTCACTTCTGGTACTGTCTGTAAGGAGTTCAGTTCTGATACTGTTTTGTAAGGAGTTCAATTCTGGGACTGTCTGTAAGGAGTTCAATTCTGATACTGTCTGTAAGGAATTCAATTCTGCGACTGTTTGTAAGGAGTTCGATTCTGATACTGTCTATAAGGAATTCAATTCTGGGACTGTCGGTAAGCAGTTCATTTCTGGAACTGTTTGTAATGAGTTCAATTCCTGGACGGTCTGTAAGGAGTTCTGTTCTGATACTGTCTGTAAGGTGTTGAATTCTGGGACTGTATGTAACGAGTTCTGTTCTGGAACTCTCTGTAAGGAGTTCTGTTCTGGAATTGTCTGTAAGGAGTTCAATTCTGATACTGTCTTTAAGCAGTTCAATTCTAGGACTGTCTGTAAGGAGTTCATTTCTGGGACTGTCTGTAAGGAGTTCAATTCTGATACTGTCCTTAAGCAGTTCATTTCTGGGACTGTCTGTAAGGAGTTCAATTCTGATACTGTCTTTACGCAGTTCATTTCTGGAACTGTCTGTAATGAGTTCAATTCTGGTACCATCTGTAAGGAGTTCAGTTCTAGGTCTGTCTGTAAGGTGTTCAATTCTGGGACTGTCTGTAAGGAGTTCAATTCTGGGACTGTCTGTAAGGAGTTCAATTCTGGGTCTGTTTGTAAGGTGTTCAATTCTGGTACTGTCTGTAAGGTGTTCAATTCTGGGACTGTCTGTAAGGAGTTCAATTCTGATACTGTCTGTTCAGGAGTTCAATTCTGGGACTCTCTGTAAGGGGTTCAATTCTGGGACTGTCTGTAACGATTTCATTTCTGGGACCGTCTGTTATGAGTTCAATTCTGATACAGTCTGTAAGGAGTTCATTTCTGGAACTGTCTGTAATGAGTTCAATTCTGGGACCGTCTCTAAGGTGTTCAGTTCTGATACTGTCTGTAAGGAGTTAAATTCTGGGACTGACTGTAAGGAGTTCAATTCTGGGTCTGTTTGTAAGGTGTTCAATTCTGGTACTGTCTGTAAAGTGTTCAATTCTGGGACTGTCTGTAAGGAGTTCAATTCTGATACTGTCTGTTCAGGAGTTCAATTCTGGGACTCTCTGTAAGGGGTTCAATTCTGGGACTGTCTGTAACGATTTCATTTCTGGGACCGTCTGTTATGAGTTCAATTCTGATACTGTCTGTAAGGAGTTCATTTCTGGATCTGTCTGTAATGAGTTCAATTCTGGGACCGTTTCTAAGGAGTTCAGTTCTGATACTGTCTGTAAGGTGTTGAATTCTGGGACTGTCTGTAAGGAGTTCAATTCTGATACTGTCTGTAAGGAATTCAATTCTGGGACTGTTTGTAAGGAGTTCGATTCTGATACTGTCTATAAGGAATTCAATTCTGGGACTGTCGGTAAGCAGTTCATTTCTGGAACTGTTTGTAATGAGTTCAATTCCTGGACGGTCTGTAAGGAGTTCTGTTCTGATACTGTCTGTAAGGAGTTGAATTCTGGGACTGTATGTAACGAGTTCTGTTCTGGAACTGTCTGTAAGGAGTTCAGTTCTGGCATAGTCTGTAAGGAGTTCAATTCTGATTCAGTTTGTAAGGAGTTCACTTCTGGTACTGTCTGTAAGGAGTTCAGTTCTGATACTGTTTTGTAAGGAGTTCAATTCTGGGACTGTCTGTAAGGAGTTCAATTCTGATACTGTCTGTTCAGGAGTTCAATTCTGGGACTCTCTGTAAGGGGTTCAATTCTGGGACTGTCTGTAACGATTTCATTTCTGGGACCGTCTGTTATGAGTTCAATTCTGATACTGTCTGTAAGGAGTTCATTTCTGGAACTGTCTGTAATGAGTTCAATTCTGGGACCGTATCTAACGTGTTCAGTTCTGATACTGTCTGTAAGGAGTTAAATTCTGGGACTGACTGTAAGGAGTTCAATTCTGGGTCTGTTTGTAAGGTGTTCAATTCTGGTACTGTCTGTAAGGTGTTCAATTCTGGGACTGTCTGTAAGGAGTTCAATTCTGATACTGTCTGTTCAGGAGTTCAATTCTGGGACTCTCTGTAAGGAGTTCATTTCTGGAACTGTCTGTAATGAGTTCAATTCTGGGACCGTCTCTAAGGAGTTCAGTTCTGATACTGTCTGTAAGGTGTTGAATTCTGGGACTGTTTGTAAGGAGTTCAATTCTGATACTGTCTGTAAGGAATTCAATTCTGGGACTGTTTGTAAGGAGTTCGATTCTGATACTGTCTATAAGGAATTCAATTCTGGGACTGTCGGTAAGCAGTTCATTTCTGGAACTGTTTGTAATGAGTTCAATTCCTGGACGGTCTGTAAGGAGTTCTGTTCTGATACTGTCTGTAAGGAGTTGAATTCTGGGACTGTATGTAACGAGTTCTGTTCTGGAACTCTCTGTAAGGAGTTCAATTCTGATACTGTTTGTAAGGAGTTCAATTCTGGGTCTGTCTGTAAGGTGTTCAATTCTGGTACTGTCTGTAAGGTGTTCAATTCTGGGTCTGTCTGTAAGGAGTTCAATTATGATACGGCCTGTAAGGAGTTCAGTTCTGGGACTGCCTATAAGGAGTTCAATTCTAGGTCTGTCTGTAAGGTGTACAATTCTGGGACTGTCTGTAAGGAGTTAAATTCTGGGACTGTCTGTAAGGAGTTCAATTCTGGCATAGTCTGTAAGGAGTTCAATTCTGTTACTGTCTGTGAGGAGTTCTGTTCTGGGACTGTCTCTAAGGTGTTCAATTCTGGTACTGTCTGTAAGGTGTTCAATTCTGAGACTGTCTGTAATGAGTTCAATTCTGATACTGTCTGTTGAGGAGTTCAATTCTGGACTGTCTGTAACGAGTACATTTCTGGGACCGTCTGTAACAAGTTCAATTCTGATACTGTCTGTAAGGAGTTCATTTCTGGAAATGTCTGTAATGAGTTCAATTTTGGGACCGTCTGTAATGAGTTCAGTTCTGATACTGTCTGTAAGGAGTTGAATTCTGGGACTGTCTGTAAGGAGTTCTGTTCTGGAACTGTCTGTAAGGAGTTCAATTCTGATACTGCCTGTAAGGAGTTCAATTCTGGGATTGTCTTTAAGGAGTTAAATTCTGGGACTGTCTGTAAGGAGTTCAATTCTGATACTGCCTGTAAGGAGTTCAATTCTGGGATTGTCTGTAAGGAGTTCAATTCTGGGACTCTCTGTAAGGAGTTCATTTTGATACAGTCTGTAAGTAGTTCAGTTCTGGAACTGTCTGTAAGGAGTTCAATTCTGGGACTGTCTGTAAGGAGTTCAGTTCTGGCATAGTCTGTAAGGAGTTCAATTCTGATTCAGTTTGTAAGGAGTTCACTTCTGGTACTGTCTGTAAGGAGTTCAGTTCTGATACTGTTTTGTAAGGAGTTCAATTCTGGGACTGTCTGTAAGGAGTTCAATTCTGATACTGTCTGTAAGGAATTCAATTCTGGGACTGTTTGTAAGGAGTTCGATTCTGATACTGTCTATAAGGAATTCAATTCTTGAACTGTCGGTAAGCAGTTCATTTCTGGAACTGTTTGTAATGGGTTCAATTCCTGGACGGTCTGTAAGGAGTTCTGTTCTGATACTGTCTGTAAGGAGTTGAATTCTGGGACTGTATGTAACGAGTTCTGTTCTGGAACTCTCTGTAAGGAGTTCAATTCTGATACTGTTTGTAAGGAGTTAAATTCTGGGACTGTATGTCAGGAGTTCAATTCTGGGACTTTCGTTTAAGGAGTTCAGTTCTTGAACTGTCTTTAAGGAGTTCAATTCTGGTACTGTCTGTATGGAGTTCAATTCTGGGACTGTCTGTAAAGAGTTCAATTCTGATACTGTCATTAAGCATTTCAATTCTAGGACAGTCTGTAAGGAGTTCATTTCTGGTACTGACTGTAAGGAGTTCAATTCTGATACTGTCTGCAAGGAGTTCAACTCTGGGACTGTCTGTAAGGAGTTCAGTTCTGGCATAGTCTGTTAGGAGTTCAATTCTGATACTGTTTGTAAGTTTTTAAATTCTGGGACTGTTTGTAAGGAGTTCAATTCTGATCCTGTCTTTAAGCAGTTCAATTCTAGGACTGTCTGTAAGGATTTCAGTTCTGATACTGTCTGTGAGGAATTCAGTTCTGATACTGACTGTAAGGGTTCAGTTCTGGCATAGTCTGTAAGGAGTTCAATTTTGATACTATTTGTAAGGAATTAAATTCTGGGACTGTCTATAAGGAGTTCAATTCTGATACGGCCTGTAAGGAGTTCAGTTCTGGGTCTGTCTGTAAGGTGTTCAATTCTGGGACTGTCTGTAAGGAGTTCATTTCTGGGACCGTCTGTAACGAGTTCAATTCTAGGACTGTCTGTAAGGTGTTCAATTCTGGGACTGTCTGTAAGGAGTTCAATTCTGGGACTGTCTGTAAGGAGTTCAATTATGATACTGCCTGTAAGGAGTTCAATTCTGGGACTGTCTGTAAGGTGTGCAATTCTGGGACTGTCTGTAAGGAGTTCAATTCTGATACTGTCTGTTCAGGAGTTCAATTCTAGGACTCTCTGTAAGAAGTTCAATTCTGGGACTGTCTGTAAGGAGTTCAATTCTGATACTGTCTGCAAGGAGTTCAATTCTGATACTGTCTGTAAGGAGTTCAATTCTGGCATAGTCTGTAAGGAGTTCAATTCTGTTACTGTCTGTGAGGAGTTCTGTTCTGGGACTGTCTGTAAGGTGTTCAATTCTGGTACTGTCTGTAAGGTGTTCAATTCTGGGACTGTCTGTAATGAGTTCAAATCTGATACTGTCTGTTCAGGAGTTCAATTCTGGACTGTCTGTAACGAGTACATTTCTGGGACCGTCTGTAACAAGTTCAATTCTTATACTGTCTGTAAGGATTTCATTTCTGGAAATGTCTGTAATGAGTTCAATTTTGGGACCGTCTGTAATGAGTTCAGTTCTGATACTGTCTGTAAGGAGTTGAATTCTGCGACTGTCTGTAAGGAGTTCTGTTCTGGAACTGACTGTAAGGAGTTCAATTCTGATACTGCCTGTAAGGAGTTCAATTCTGGGATTGTCTGTAAGGAGTTCAATTCTGGGACTCTCTGTAAGGAGTTCATTTTGATACAGTCTGTAAGTAGTTCAGTTCTGGAACTGTCTGTAAGGAGTTCAATTCTGGGACTGTCTGTAAGGAGTTCAGTTCTGGCATAGTCTGTAAGGAGTTCAATTCTGATTCAGTTTGTAAGGAGTTCACTTCTGGTACTGTCTGTAAGGAGTTCAGTTCTGATACTGTTTTGTAAGGAGTTCAATTCTGGGACTGTCTGTAAGGAGTTCAATTCTGATACTGTCTGTAAGGAATTCAATTCTGCGACTGTTTGTAAGGAGTTCGATTCTGATACTGTCTATAAGGAATTCAATTCTGGGACTGTCGGTAAGCAGTTCATTTCTGGAACTGTTTGTAATGAGTTCAATTCCTGGACGGTCTGTAAGGAGTTCTGTTCTGATACTGTCTGTAAGGTGTTGAATTCTGGGACTGTATGTAACGAGTTCTGTTCTGGAACTCTCTGTAAGGAGTTCTGTTCTGGAATTGTCTGTAAGGAGTTCAATTCTGATACTGTCTTTAAGCAGTTCAATTCTAGGACTGTCTGTAAGGAGTTCATTTCTGGGACTGTCTGTAAGGAGTTCAATTCTGATACTGTCCTTAAGCAGTTCATTTCTGGGACTGTCTGTAAGGAGTTCAATTCTGATACTGTCTTTACGCAGTTCATTTCTGGAACTGTCTGTAATGAGTTCAATTCTGGTACCATCTGTAAGGAGTTCAGTTCTAGGTCTGTCTGTAAGGTGTTCAATTCTGGGACTGTCTGTAAGGAGTTCAATTCTGGGACTGTCTGTAAGGAGTTCAATTCTGGGTCTGTTTGTAAGGTGTTCAATTCTGGTACTGTCTGTAAGGTGTTCAATTCTGGGACTGTCTGTAAGGAGTTCAATTCTGATACTGTCTGTTCAGGAGTTCAATTCTGGGACTCTCTGTAAGGGGTTCAATTCTGGGACTGTCTGTAACGATTTCATTTCTGGGACCGTCTGTTATGAGTTCAATTCTGATACAGTCTGTAAGGAGTTCATTTCTGGAACTGTCTGTAATGAGTTCAATTCTGGGACCGTCTCTAAGGTGTTCAGTTCTGATACTGTCTGTAAGGAGTTAAATTCTGGGACTGACTGTAAGGAGTTCAATTCTGGGTCTGTTTGTAAGGTGTTCAATTCTGGTACTGTCTGTAAAGTGTTCAATTCTGGGACTGTCTGTAAGGAGTTCAATTCTGATACTGTCTGTTCAGGAGTTCAATTCTGGGACTCTCTGTAAGGGGTTCAATTCTGGGACTGTCTGTAACGATTTCATTTCTGGGACCGTCTGTTATGAGTTCAATTCTGATACTGTCTGTAAGGAGTTCATTTCTGGATCTGTCTGTAATGAGTTCAATTCTGGGACCGTTTCTAAGGAGTTCAGTTCTGATACTGTCTGTAAGGTGTTGAATTCTGGGACTGTCTGTAAGGAGTTCAATTCTGATACTGTCTGTAAGGAATTCAATTCTGGGACTGTTTGTAAGGAGTTCGATTCTGATACTGTCTATAAGGAATTCAATTCTGGGACTGTCTGTAAGGTGTTCAATTCTGGGACTGTCTGTAAGGAGTTCAATTCTGGGACTGTCTGTAAGGAGTTCAATTATGATACTGCCTGTAAGGAGTTCAATTCTGGGACTGTCTGTAAGGTGTGCAATTCTGGGACTGTCTGTAAGGAGTTCAATTCTGATACTGTCTGTTCAGGAGTTCAATTCTAGGACTCTCTGTAAGAAGTTCAATTCTGGGACTGTCTGTAAGGAGTTCAATTCTGATACTGTCTGCAAGGAGTTCAATTCTGATACTGTCTGTAAGGAGTTCAATTCTGGCATAGTCTGTAAGGAGTTCAATTCTGTTACTGTCTGTGAGGAGTTCTGTTCTGGGACTGTCTGTAAGGTGTTCAATTCTGGTACTGTCTGTAAGGTGTTCAATTCTGGGACTGTCTGTAATGAGTTCAATTCTGATACTGTCTGTTCAGGAGTTCAATTCTGGACTGTCTGTAACGAGTACATTTCTGGGACCGTCTGTAACAAGTTCAATTCTTATACTGTCTGTAAGGATTTCATTTCTGGAAATGTCTGTAATGAGTTCAATTTTGGGACCGTCTGTAATGAGTTCAGTTCTGATACTGTCTGTAAGGAGTTGAATTCTGGGACTGTCTGTAAGGAGTTCTGTTCTGGAACTGACTGTAAGGAGTTCAATTCTGATACTGCCTGTAAGGAGTTCAATTCTGGGATTGTCTGTAAGGAGTTCAATTCTGGGACTCTCTGTAAGGAGTTCATTTTGATACAGTCTGTAAGTAGTTCAGTTCTGGAACTGTCTGTAAGGAGTTCAATTCTGGGACTGTCTGTAAGGAGTTCAGTTCTGGCATAGTCTGTAAGGAGTTCAATTCTGATTCAGTTTGTAAGGAGTTCACTTCTGGTACTGTCTGTAAGGAGTTCAGTTCTGATACTGTTTTGTAAGGAGTTCAATTCTGGGACTGTCTGTAAGGAGTTCAATTCTGATACTGTCTGTAAGGAATTCAATTCTGCGACTGTTTGTAAGGAGTTCGATTCTGATACTGTCTATAAGGAATTCAATTCTGGGACTGTCGGTAAGCAGTTCATTTCTGGAACTGTTTGTAATGAGTTCAATTCCTGGACGGTCTGTAAGGAGTTCTGTTCTGATACTGTCTGTAAGGTGTTGAATTCTGGGACTGTATGTAACGAGTTCTGTTCTGGAACTCTCTGTAAGGAGTTCTGTTCTGGAATTGTCTGTAAGGAGTTCAATTCTGATACTGTCTTTAAGCAGTTCAATTCTAGGACTGTCTGTAAGGAGTTCATTTCTGGGACTGTCTGTAAGGAGTTCAATTCTGATACTGTCCTTAAGCAGTTCATTTCTGGGACTGTCTGTAAGGAGTTCAATTCTGATACTGTCTTTACGCAGTTCATTTCTGGAACTGTCTGTAATGAGTTCAATTCTGGTACCATCTGTAAGGAGTTCAGTTCTAGGTCTGTCTGTAAGGTGTTCAATTCTGGGACTGTCTGTAAGGAGTTCAATTCTGGGACTGTCTGTAAGGAGTTCAATTCTGGGACTGTCTGTAAGGAGTTCAATTCTGATACTGTCTGTAAGGAATTCAATTCTGCGACTGTTTGTAAGGAGTTCGATTCTGATACTGTCTATAAGGAATTCAATTCTGGGACTGTCGGTAAGCAGTTCATTTCTGGAACTGTTTGTAATGAGTTCAATTCCTGGACGGTCTGTAAGGAGTTCTGTTCTGATACTGTCTGTAAGGTGTTGAATTCTGGGACTGTATGTAACGAGTTCTGTTCTGGAACTCTCTGTAAGGAGTTCTGTTCTGGAATTGTCTGTAAGGAGTTCAATTCTGATACTGTCTTTAAGCAGTTCAATTCTAGGACTGTCTGTAAGGAGTTCATTTCTGGGACTGTCTGTAAGGAGTTCAATTCTGATACTGTCCTTAAGCAGTTCATTTCTGGGACTGTCTGTAAGGAGTTCAATTCTGATACTGTCTTTACGCAGTTCATTTCTGGAACTGTCTGTAATGAGTTCAATTCTGGTACCATCTGTAAGGAGTTCAGTTCTAGGTCTGTCTGTAAGGTGTTCAATTCTGGGACTGTCTGTAAGGAGTTCAATTCTGGGACTGTCTGTAAGGAGTTCAATTCTGGGTCTGTTTGTAAGGTGTTCAATTCTGGTACTGTCTGTAAGGTGTTCAATTCTGGGACTGTCTGTAAGGAGTTCAATTCTGATACTGTCTGTTCAGGAGTTCAATTCTGGGACTCTCTGTAAGGGGTTCAATTCTGGGACTGTCTGTAACGATTTCATTTCTGGGACCGTCTGTTATGAGTTCAATTCTGATACAGTCTGTAAGGAGTTCATTTCTGGAACTGTCTGTAATGAGTTCAATTCTGGGACCGTCTCTAAGGTGTTCAGTTCTGATACTGTCTGTAAGGAGTTAAATTCTGGGACTGACTGTAAGGAGTTCAATTCTGGGTCTGTTTGTAAGGTGTTCAATTCTGGTACTGTCTGTAAAGTGTTCAATTCTGGGACTGTCTGTAAGGAGTTCAATTCTGATACTGTCTGTTCAGGAGTTCAATTCTGGGACTCTCTGTAAGGGGTTCAATTCTGGGACTGTCTGTAACGATTTCATTTCTGGGACCGTCTGTTATGAGTTCAATTCTGATACTGTCTGTAAGGAGTTCATTTCTGGATCTGTCTGTAATGAGTTCAATTCTGGGACCGTTTCTAAGGAGTTCAGTTCTGATACTGTCTGTAAGGTGTTGAATTCTGGGACTGTCTGTAAGGAGTTCAATTCTGATACTGTCTGTAAGGAATTCAATTCTGGGACTGTTTGTAAGGAGTTCGATTCTGATACTGTCTATAAGGAATTCAATTCTGGGACTGTCTGTAAGGTGTTCAATTCTGGGACTGTCTGTAAGGAGTTCAATTCTGGGACTGTCTGTAAGGAGTTCAATTATGATACTGCCTGTAAGGAGTTCAATTCTGGGACTGTCTGTAAGGTGTGCAATTCTGGGACTGTCTGTAAGGAGTTCAATTCTGATACTGTCTGTTCAGGAGTTCAATTCTAGGACTCTCTGTAAGAAGTTCAATTCTGGGACTGTCTGTAAGGAGTTCAATTCTGATACTGTCTGCAAGGAGTTCAATTCTGATACTGTCTGTAAGGAGTTCAATTCTGGCATAGTCTGTAAGGAGTTCAATTCTGTTACTGTCTGTGAGGAGTTCTGTTCTGGGACTGTCTGTAAGGTGTTCAATTCTGGTACTGTCTGTAAGGTGTTCAATTCTGGGACTGTCTGTAATGAGTTCAATTCTGATACTGTCTGTTCAGGAGTTCAATTCTGGACTGTCTGTAACGAGTACATTTCTGGGACCGTCTGTAACAAGTTCAATTCTTATACTGTCTGTAAGGATTTCATTTCTGGAAATGTCTGTAATGAGTTCAATTTTGGGACCGTCTGTAATGAGTTCAGTTCTGATACTGTCTGTAAGGAGTTGAATTCTGGGACTGTCTGTAAGGAGTTCTGTTCTGGAACTGACTGTAAGGAGTTCAATTCTGATACTGCCTGTAAGGAGTTCAATTCTGGGATTGTCTGTAAGGAGTTCAATTCTGGGACTCTCTGTAAGGAGTTCATTTTGATACAGTCTGTAAGTAGTTCAGTTCTGGAACTGTCTGTAAGGAGTTCAATTCTGGGACTGTCTGTAAGGAGTTCAGTTCTGGCATAGTCTGTAAGGAGTTCAATTCTGATTCAGTTTGTAAGGAGTTCACTTCTGGTACTGTCTGTAAGGAGTTCAGTTCTGATACTGTTTTGTAAGGAGTTCAATTCTGGGACTGTCTGTAAGGAGTTCAATTCTGATACTGTCTGTAAGGAATTCAATTCTGCGACTGTTTGTAAGGAGTTCGATTCTGATACTGTCTATAAGGAATTCAATTCTGGGACTGTCGGTAAGCAGTTCATTTCTGGAACTGTTTGTAATGAGTTCAATTCCTGGACGGTCTGTAAGGAGTTCTGTTCTGATACTGTCTGTAAGGTGTTGAATTCTGGGACTGTATGTAACGAGTTCTGTTCTGGAACTCTCTGTAAGGAGTTCTGTTCTGGAATTGTCTGTAAGGAGTTCAATTCTGATACTGTCTTTAAGCAGTTCAATTCTAGGACTGTCTGTAAGGAGTTCATTTCTGGGACTGTCTGTAAGGAGTTCAATTCTGATACTGTCCTTAAGCAGTTCATTTCTGGGACTGTCTGTAAGGAGTTCAATTCTGATACTGTCTTTACGCAGTTCATTTCTGGAACTGTCTGTAATGAGTTCAATTCTGGTACCATCTGTAAGGAGTTCAGTTCTAGGTCTGTCTGTAAGGTGTTCAATTCTGGGACTGTCTGTAAGGAGTTCAATTCTGGGACTGTCTGTAAGGAGTTCAATTCTGGGTCTGTTTGTAAGGTGTTCAATTCTGGTACTGTCTGTAAGGTGTTCAATTCTGGGACTGTCTGTAAGGAGTTCAATTCTGATACTGTCTGTTCAGGAGTTCAATTCTGGGACTCTCTGTAAGGGGTTCAATTCTGGGACTGTCTGTAACGATTTCATTTCTGGGACCGTCTGTTATGAGTTCAATTCTGATACAGTCTGTAAGGAGTTCATTTCTGGAACTGTCTGTAATGAGTTCAATTCTGGGACCGTCTCTAAGGTGTTCAGTTCTGATACTGTCTGTAAGGAGTTAAATTCTGGGACTGACTGTAAGGAGTTCAATTCTGGGTCTGTTTGTAAGGTGTTCAATTCTGGTACTGTCTGTAAAGTGTTCAATTCTGGGACTGTCTGTAAGGAGTTCAATTCTGATACTGTCTGTTCAGGAGTTCAATTCTGGGACTCTCTGTAAGGGGTTCAATTCTGGGACTGTCTGTAACGATTTCATTTCTGGGACCGTCTGTTATGAGTTCAATTCTGATACTGTCTGTAAGGAGTTCATTTCTGGATCTGTCTGTAATGAGTTCAATTCTGGGACCGTTTCTAAGGAGTTCAGTTCTGATACTGTCTGTAAGGTGTTGAATTCTGGGACTGTCTGTAAGGAGTTCAATTCTGATACTGTCTGTAAGGAATTCAATTCTGGGACTGTTTGTAAGGAGTTCGATTCTGATACTGTCTATAAGGAATTCAATTCTGGGACTGTCGGTAAGCAGTTCATTTCTGGAACTGTTTGTAATGAGTTCAATTCCTGGACGGTCTGTAAGGAGTTCTGTTCTGATACTGTCTGTAAGGAGTTGAATTCTGGGACTGTATGTAACGAGTTCTGTTCTGGAACTGTCTGTAAGGAGTTCAATTCTGATACTGCCGGTAAGGAGTTCAATTCTGGGATTGTCTTTAAGGAGTTAAATTCTGGGACTGTCTGTAAGGAGTTCAATTCTGATACTGCCTGTAAGGAGTTGAATTCTAGGACTGTCTGTAAGGTGTTCAATTCTGGGACTGTCTGTAAGGAGTTCAATTCTGGGACTGTCTGTAAGGAGTTCAATTATGATACTGCCTGTAAGGAGTTCAATTCTGGGACTGTCTGTAAGGTGTGCAATTCTGGGACTGTCTGTAAGGAGTTCAATTCTGATACTATCTGTTCAGGAGTTCAATTCTAGGACTCTCTGTAAGAAGTTCAATTCTGGGACTGTCTGTAACGAGTTCATTTCTGGGACTATCTGTAAGGAGGTGAATTCTGGGACTGTCTGTAAGGAGTTCAATTCTGGCATAGTCTGTAAGGAGTTCAATTCTGTTACTGTCTGTGAGGAGTTCTGTTCTGGGACTGTCTGTAAGGTGTTCAATTCTGGTACTGTCTGTAAGGTGTTCAATTCTGGGACTGTCTGTAATGAGTTCAATTCTGATACTGTCTGTTCAGGAGTTCAATTCTGGACTGTCTGTAACGAGTACATTTCTGGGACCGTCTGTAACAAGTTCAATTCTGATACTGTCTGTAAGGAGTTCATTTCTGGAAATGTCTGTAATGAGTTCAATTTTGGGACCGTCTGTAATGAGTTCAGTTCTGATACTGTCTGTAAGGAGTTGAATTCTGGGACTGTCTGTAAGGAGTTCTTTTCTGGAACTGACTGTAAGGAGTTCAATTCTGATACTGCCTGTAAGGAGTTCAATTCTGGGATTGTCTTTAAGGAGTTAAATTCTGGGACTGTCTGTAAGGAGTTCAATTCTGATACTGCCTGTAAGGAGTTCAATTCTGGGATTGTCTGTAAGGAGTTCAATTCTGGGACTCTCTGTAAGGAGTTCATTTTGATACAGTCTGTAAGTAGTTCAGTTCTGGAACTGTCTGTAAGGAGTTCAATTCTGGGACTGTCTGTAAGGAGTTCAGTTCTGGCATAGTCTGTAAGGAGTTCAATTCTGATTCAGTTTGTAAGGAGTTCACTTCTGGTACTGTCTGTAAGGAGTTCAGTTCTGATACTGTTTTGTAAGGAGTTCAATTCTGGGACTGTCTGTAAGGAGTTCAATTCTGATACTGTCTGTAAGGAATTCAATTCTGCGACTGTTTGTAAGGAGTTCGATTCTGATACTGTCTATAAGGAATTCAATTCTGGGACTGTCGGTAAGCAGTTCATTTCTGGAACTGTTTGTAATTAGTTCAATTCCTGGACGGTCTGTAAGGAGTTCTGTTCTGATACTGTCTGTAAGGTGTTGAATTCTGGGACTGTATGTAACGAGTTCTGTTCTGGAACTCTCTGTAAGGAGTTCTGTTCTGGAATTGTCTGTAAGGAGTTCAATTCTGATACTGTCTTTAAGCAGTCCAATTCTAGGACTGTCTGTAAGGAGTTCATTTCTGGGACTGTCTGTAAGGAGTTCAATTCTGATACTGTCTTTAAGCAGTTCATTTCTGGAACTGTCTGTAATGAGTTCAATTCTGGTACCATCTGTAAGGAGTTCAGTTCTAGGTCTGTCTGTAAGGTGTTCAATTCTGGGACTGTCTGTAAGGAGTTCAATTCTGGGACTGTCTGTAAGGAGTTCAATTCTGGGTCTGTTTGTAAGGTATTCAATTCTGGTACTGTCTGTAAGGTGTTCAATTCTGGGACTGTCTGTAAGGAGTTCAATTCTGATACTGTCTGTTCAGGAGTTCAATTCTGGGACTCTCTGTAAGGGGTTCAATTCTGGGACTGTCTGTAACGATTTCATTTCTGGGACCGTCTGTTATGAGTTCAATTCTGATACTGTCTGTAAGGAGTTCATTTCTGGAACTGTCTGTAATGAGTTCAATTCTGGGACCGTCTCTAAGGTGTTCAGTTCTGATACTGTCTGTAAGGAGTTAAATTCTGGGACTGACTGTAAGGAGTTCAATTCTGGGTCTGTTTGTAAGGTGTTCAATTCTGGTACTGTCTGTAAGGTGTTCAATTCTGGGACTGTCTGTAAGGAGTTCAATTCTGATACTGTCTGTTCAGGAGTTCAATTCTGGGACTCTCTGTAAGGGGTTCAATTCTGGGACTGTCTGTAACGATTTCATTTCTGGGACCGTCTGTTATGAGTTCAATTCTGATACTGTCTGTAAGGAGTTCATTTCTGGAACTGTCTGTAATGAGTTCAATTCTGGGACCGTCTCTAAGGAGTTCAGTTCTGATACTGTCTGTAAGGTGTTGAATTCTGGGACTGTCTGTAAGGAGTTCAATTCTGATACTGTCTGTAAGGAATTCAATTCTGGGACTGTTTGTAAGGAGTTCGATTCTGATACTGTCTATAAGGAATTCAATTCTGGGACTGTCGGTAAGCAGTTCATTTCTGGAACTGTTTGTAATGAGTTCAATTCCTGGACGGTCTGTAAGGAGTTCTGTTCTGATACTGTCTGTAAGGAGTTGAATTCTGGGACTGTAGGTAACGAGTTCTGTTCTGGAACTCTCTGTAAGGAGTTCAATTCTGATACTGTTTGTAAGGAGTTCAATTCTGGGTCTGTCTGTAAGGTGTTCAATTCTGGGACTGTCTGTAAGGAGTTCAATTCTGGGACTGCCTGTAAGGAGTTCAATTCTAGGTCTGTCTGTAAGGTGTACAATTCTGGGACTGTCTGTAAGGAGTTAAATTCTGGGACTGTCTGTAAGGAGTTCAATTCTGGCATAGTCTGTAAGGAGTTCAATTCTGGTACTGTCTGTGAGGAGTTCTGTTCTGGGACTGTCTCTAAGGTGTTCAATTCTGGTACTGTCTGTAAGGTGTTCAATTCTGGGACTGTCTGTAATGAGTTCAATTCTGATACTGTTTGTTCAGGAGTTCAATTCTGGACTGTCTGTAACGAGTACATTTCTGGGACCGTCTGTAACAAGTTCAATTCTGGTACTGTCTGTAAGGAGTTCATTTCTGGAAATGTCTGTAATGAGTTCAATTTTGGGACCGTCTGTAATGAGTTCAGTTCTGATACTGTCTGTAAGGAGTTGAATTCTGGGACTGTCTGTAAGGAGTTCTGTTCTGGAACTGTCTGTAAGGAGTTCAATTCTGATACTGCCTGTAAGGAGTTCAATTCTGGGATTGTCTTTAAGGAGTTAAATTCTGGGACTGTCTGTAAGGAGTTCAATTCTGATACTGCCTGTAAGGAGTTCAATTCTGGGATTGTCTGTAAGGAGTTCAATTCTGGGACTCTCTGTAAGGAGTTCATTTTGATACAGTCTGTAAGTAGTTCAGTTCTGGAACTGTCTGTAAGGAGTTCAATTCTGGGACTGTCTGTAAGGAGTTCAGTTCTGGCATAGTCTGTAAGGAGTTCAATTCTGATTCAGTTTGTAAGGAGTTCACTTCTGGTACTGTCTGTAAGGAGTTCAGTTCTGATACTGTTTTGTAAGGAGTTCAATTCTGGGACTGTCTGTAAGGAGTTCAATTCTGATAATGTCTGTAAGGAATTCTATTCTGGGACTGGTTGTAAGGAGTTCGATTCTGATACTGTCTATAAGGAATTCAATTCTGGGACTGTCGGTAAGCAGTTCATTTCTGGAACTGTTTGTAATGAGTTCAGTTCCTGGACGGTCTGTAAGGAGTTCTGTTCTGATACTGTCTGTAAGGAGTTCATTTCTGGGACTGTCTGTAAGGAGTTCAATTCTGATACTGTCTTTAAGCAGTTCATTTCTGGAACTGTCTGTAATGAGTTCAATTCTGGTACCATCTGTAAGGAGTTCAGTTCTAGGTCTGTCTGTAAGGTGTTCAATTCTGGGACTGTCTGTAAGGAGTTCAATTCTGGGACTGTCTGTAAGGAGTTCAATTCTGGGTCTGTTTGTAAGGTATTCAATTCTGGTACTGTCTGTAAGGTGTTCAATTCTGGGACTGTCTGTAAGGAGTTCAATTCTGATACTGTCTGTTCAGGAGTTCAATTCTGGGACTCTCTGTAAGGGTTTCAATTCTGGGACTGTCTGTAACGATTTCATTTCTGGGACCGTCTGTTATGAGTTCAATTCTGATACTGTCTGTAAGGAGTTCATTTCTGGAACTGTCTGTAATGAGTTCAATTCTGGGACCGTCTCTAAGGTGTTCAGTTCTGATACTGTCTGTAAGGAGTTAAATTCTGGGACTGACTGTAAGGAGTTCAATTCTGGGTCTGTTTGTAAGGTGTTCAATTCTGGTACTGTCTGTAAGGTGTTCAATTCTGGGACTGTCTGTAAGGAGTTCAATTCTGATACTGTCTGTTCAGGAGTTCAATTCTGGGACTCTCTGTAAGGGGTTCAATTCTGGGACTGTCTGTAACGATTTCATTTCTGGGACCGTCTGTTATGAGTTCAATTCTGATACTGTCTGTAAGGAGTTCATTTCTGGAACTGTCTGTAATGAGTTCAGTTCCTGGACGGTCTGTAAGGAGTTCTGTTCTGATACTGTCTGTAAGGAGTTCATTTCTGGGACTGTCTGTAAGGAGTTCAATTCTGATACTGTCTTTAAGCAGTTCATTTCTGGAACTGTCTGTAATGAGTTCAATTCTGGTACCATCTGTAAGGAGTTCAGTTCTAGGTCTGTCTGTAAGGTGTTCAATTCTGGGACTGTCTGTAAGGAGTTCAATTCTGGGACTGTCTGTAAGGAGTTCAATTCTGGGTCTGTTTGTAAGGTATTCAATTCTGGTACTGTCTGTAAGGTGTTCAATTCTGGGACTGTCTGTAAGGAGTTCAATTCTGATACTGTCTGTTCAGGAGTTCAATTCTGGGACTCTCTGTAAGGGTTTCAATTCTGGGACTGTCTGTAACGATTTCATTTCTGGGACCGTCTGTTATGAGTTCAATTCTGATACTGTCTGTAAGGAGTTCATTTCTGGAACTGTCTGTAATGAGTTCAATTCTGGGACCGTCTCTAAGGTGTTCAGTTCTGATACTGTCTGTAAGGAGTTAAATTCTGGGACTGACTGTAAGGAGTTCAATTCTGGGTCTGTTTGTAAGGTGTTCAATTCTGGTACTGTCTGTAAGGTGTTCAATTCTGGGACTGTCTGTAAGGAGTTCAATTCTGATACTGTCTGTTCAGGAGTTCAATTCTGGGACTCTCTGTAAGGGGTTCAATTCTGGGACTGTCTGTAACGATTTCATTTCTGGGACCGTCTGTTATGAGTTCAATTCTGATACTGTCTGTAAGCAGTTCATTTCTGGAACTGTTTGTAATGAGTTCAGTTCCTGGACGGTCTGTAAGGAGTTCTGTTCTGATACTGTCTGTAAGGAGTTCATTTCTGGGACTGTCTGTAAGGAGTTCAATTCTGATACTGTCTGTTCAGGAGTTCAATTCTGGGACTCTCTGTAAAGAGTTCAATTCTGATACTGTCATTAAGCATTTCAATTCTAGGACAGTCTGTAAGGAGTTCATTTCTGGTACTGACTGTAAGGAGTTCAATTCTGATACTGTCTGCAAGGAGTTCAACTCTGGGACTGTCTGTAAGGAGTTCAGTTCTGGCATAGTCTGTTAGGAGTTCAATTCTGATACTGTTTGTAAGTTTTTAAATTCTGGGACTGTTTGTAAGGAGTTCAATTCTGATCCTGTCTTTAAGCAGTTCAATTCTAGGACTGTCTGTAAGGATTTCAGTTCTGATACTGTCTGTAAGGAATTCTGTTCTGATACTGACTGTAAGGGTTCAGTTCTGGCAGAGTCTGTAAGGAGTTCAATTTTGATACTATTTGTAAGGAATTAAATTCTGGGACTGTCTATAAGGAGTTCAATTCTGATACGGCCTGTAAGGAGTTCAATTCTGGGACTGTCTGTAAGGAGTTCAATTCTGATGCTGCCTGTAAGGAGTTCAATTCTAGGTCTGTCTGTAAGGTGTACAATTCTGGGACTGTCTGTAAGGAGTTAAATTCTGGGACTGTCTGTAAGGTGTTCAATTCTGGGTCTGTCTGTAAGGTGTTCAATTCTGGGACTGTCTGTAAGGAGTTCAATTCTGATACTGCCTGTAAGGAGTTCAATTCTGGGTCTGTCTGTAAGGTGTTCAATTCTGGTACTGTCTGTAAGGTGTTCAATTCTGGGACTGTCTGTAAGGAGTTCAATTCTGATACTGTCTGTTCAGGAGTTCATTTCTGGGACTCTCTGTAAGGAGTTCAATTCTGGACTGTCTGTAACGAGTTCATTTCTGGGACTGTCTGTAAGGAGTTCAATTCTGGACTGTCTGTAACGAGTACATTTCTGGGACCGTCTGTAACAAGTTCAATTCTGATACTGTCTGTAAGGAGTTCATTTCTGGAAATGTCTGTAATGAGTTCAATTTTGGGACCGTCTGTAATGAGTTCAGTTCTGATACTGTCTGTAAGGAGTTGAATTCTGGGACTGTCTGTAAGGAGTTCTTTTCTGGAACTGACTGTAAGGAGTTCAATTCTGATACTGCCTGTAAGGAGTTCAATTCTGGGATTGTCTTTAAGGAGTTAAATTCTGGGACTGTCTGTAAGGAGTTCAATTCTGATACTGCCTGTAAGGAGTTCAATTCTGGGATTGTCTGTAAGGAGTTCAATTCTGGGACTCTCTGTAAGGAGTTCATTTTGATACAGTCTGTAAGTAGTTCAGTTCTGGAACTGTCTGTAAGGAGTTCAATTCTGGGACTGTCTGTAAGGAGTTCAGTTCTGGCATAGTCTGTAAGGAGTTCAATTCTGATTCAGTTTGTAAGGAGTTCACTTCTGGTACTGTCTGTAAGGAGTTCAGTTCTGATACTGTTTTGTAAGGAGTTCAATTCTGGGACTGTCTGTAAGGAGTTCAATTCTGATACTGTCTGTAAGGAATTCAATTCTGCGACTGTTTGTAAGGAGTTCGATTCTGATACTGTCTATAAGGAATTCAATTCTGGGACTGTCGGTAAGCAGTTCATTTCTGGAACTGTTTGTAATGAGTTCAATTCCTGGACGGTCTGTAAGGAGTTCTGTTCTGATACTGTCTGTAAGGTGTTGAATTCTGGGACTGTATGTAACGAGTTCTGTTCTGGAACTCTCTGTAAGGAGTTCTGTTCTGGAATTGTCTGTAAGGAGTTCAATTCTGATACTGTCTTTAAGCAGTTCAATTCTAGGACTGTCTGTAAGGAGTTCATTTCTGGGACTGTCTGTAAGGAGTTCAATTCTGATACTGTCCTTAAGCAGTTCATTTCTGGGACTGTCTGTAAGGAGTTCAATTCTGATACTGTCTTTACGCAGTTCATTTCTGGAACTGTCTGTAATGAGTTCAATTCTGGTACCATCTGTAAGGAGTTCAGTTCTAGGTCTGTCTGTAAGGTGTTCAATTCTGGGACTGTCTGTAAGGAGTTCAATTCTGGGACTGTCTGTAAGGAGTTCAATTCTGGGTCTGTTTGTAAGGTGTTCAATTCTGGTACTGTCTGTAAGGTGTTCAATTCTGGGACTGTCTGTAAGGAGTTCAATTCTGATACTGTCTGTTCAGGAGTTCAATTCTGGGACTCTCTGTAAGGGGTTCAATTCTGGGACTGTCTGTAACGATTTCATTTCTGGGACCGTCTGTTATGAGTTGAATTCTGATACAGTCTGTAAGGAGTTCATTTCTGGAACTGTCTGTAATGAGTTCAATTCTGGGACCGTCTCTAAGGTGTTCAGTTCTGATACTGTCTGTAAGGAGTTAAATTCTGGGACTGACTGTAAGGAGTTCAATTCTGGGTCTGTTTGTAAGGTGTTCAATTCTGGTACTGTCTGTAAAGTGTTCAATTCTGGGACTGTCTGTAAGGAGTTCAATTCTGATACTGTCTGTTCAGGAGTTCAATTCTGGGACTCTCTGTAAGGGGTTCAATTCTGGGACTGTCTGTAACGATTTCATTTCTGGGACCGTCTGTTATGAGTTCAATTCTGATACTGTCTGTAAGGAGTTCATTTCTGGATCTGTCTGTAATGAGTTCAATTCTGGGACCGTTTCTAAGGAGTTCAGTTCTGATACTGTCTGTAAGGTGTTGAATTCTGGGACTGTCTGTAAGGAGTTCAATTCTGATACTGTCTGTAAGGAATTCAATTCTGGGACTGTTTGTAAGGAGTTCGATTCTGATACTGTCTATAAGGAATTCAATTCTGGGACTGTCGGTAAGCAGTTCATTTCTGGAACTGTTTGTAATGAGTTCAATTCCTGGACGGTCTGTAAGGAGTTCTGTTCTGATACTGTCTGTAAGGAGTTGAATTCTGGGACTGTATGTAACGAGTTCTGTTCTGGAACTGTCTGTAAGGAGTTCAATTCTGGGACTCTCTGTAAGGGGTTCAATTCTGGGACTGTCTGTAACGATTTCATTTCTGGGACCGTCTGTTATGAGTTCAATTCTGATACTGTCTGTAAGGAGTTCATTTCTGGATCTGTCTGTAATGAGTTCAATTCTGGGACCGTTTCTAAGGAGTTCAGTTCTGATACTGTCTGTAAGGTGTTGAATTCTGGGACTGTCTGTAAGGAGTTCAATTCTGATACTGTCTGTAAGGAATTCAATTCTGGGACTGTTTGTAAGGAGTTCGATTCTGATACTGTCTATAAGGAATTCAATTCTGGGACTGTCGGTAAGCAGTTCATTTCTGGAACTGTTTGTAATGAGTTCAATTCCTGGACGGTCTGTAAGGAGTTCTGTTCTGATACTGTCTGTAAGGAGTTGAATTCTGGGACTGTATGTAACGAGTTCTGTTCTGGAACTGTCTGTAAGGAGTTCAATTCTGATACTGCCTGTAAGGAGTTCAATTCTGGGATTGTCTTTAAGGAGTTAAATTCTGGGACTGTCTGTAAGGAGTTCAATTCTGATACTGCCTGTAAGGAGTTGAATTCTAGGACTGTCTGTAAGGTGTTCAATTCTGGGACTGTCTGTAAGGAGTTCAATTCTGGGACTGTCTGTAAGGAGTTCAATTATGATACTGCCTGTAAGGAGTTCAATTCTGGGACTGTCTGTAAGGTGTGCAATTCTGGGACTGTCTGTAAGGAGTTCAATTCTGATACTGTCTGTTCAGGAGTTCAATTCTAGGACTCTCTGTAAGAAGTTCAATTCTGGGACTGTCTGTAACGAGTTCATTTCTGGGACTATCTGTAAGGAGGTGAATTCTGGGACTGTCTGTAAGGAGTTCAATTCTGATACTGTCTGCAAGGAGTTCAATTCTGATACTGTCTGTAAGGAGTTCAATTCTGGCATAGTCTGTAAGGAGTTCAATTCTGTTACTGTCTGTGAGGAGTTCTGTTCTGGGACTGTCTGTAAGGTGTTCAATTCTGGTACTGTCTGTAAGGTGTTCAATTCTGGGACTGTCTGTAATGAGTTCAATTCTGATACTGTCTGTTCAGGAGTTCAATTCTGGACTGTCTGTAACGAGTACATTTCTGGGACCGTCTGTAACAAGTTCAATTCTGATACTGTCTGTAAGGAGTTCATTTCTGGAAATGTCTGTAATGAGTTCAATTTTGGGACCGTCTGTAATGAGTTCAGTTCTGATACTGTCTGTAAGGAGTTGAATTCTGGGACTGTCTGTAAGGAGTTCTTTTCTGGAACTGACTGTAAGGAGTTCAATTCTGATACTGCCTGTAAGGAGTTCAATTCTGGGATTGTCTTTAAGGAGTTAAATTCTGGGACTGTCTGTAAGGAGTTCAATTCTGATACTGCCTGTAAGGAGTTCAATTCTGGGATTGTCTGTAAGGAGTTCAATTCTGGGACTCTCTGTAAGGAGTTCATTTTGATACAGTCTGTAAGTAGTTCAGTTCTGGAACTGTCTGTAAGGAGTTCAATTCTGGGACTGTCTGTAAGGAGTTCAGTTCTGGCATAGTCTGTAAGGAGTTCAATTCTGATTCAGTTTGTAAGGAGTTCACTTCTGGTACTGTCTGTAAGGAGTTCAGTTCTGATACTGTTTTGTAAGGAGTTCAATTCTGGGACTGTCTGTAAGGAGTTCAATTCTGATACTGTCTGTAAGGAATTCAATTCTGCGACTGTTTGTAAGGAGTTCGATTCTGATACTGTCTATAAGGAATTCAATTCTGGGACTGTCGGTAAGCAGTTCATTTCTGGAACTGTTTGTAATTAGTTCAATTCCTGGACGGTCTGTAAGGAGTTCTGTTCTGATACTGTCTGTAAGGTGTTGAATTCTGGGACTGTATGTAACGAGTTCTGTTCTGGAACTCTCTGTAAGGAGTTCTGTTCTGGAATTGTCTGTAAGGAGTTCAATTCTGATACTGTCTTTAAGCAGTCCAATTCTAGGACTGTCTGTAAGGAGTTCATTTCTGGGACTGTCTGTAAGGAGTTCAATTCTGATACTGTCTTTAAGCAGTTCATTTCAGGAACTGTCTGTAATGAGTTCAATTCTGGTACCATCTGTAAGGAGTTCAGTTCTAGGTCTGTCTGTAAGGTGTTCAATTCTGGGACTGTCTGTAAGGAGTTCAATTCTGGGACTGTCTGTAAGGAGTTCAATTCTGGGTCTGTTTGTAAGGTATTCAATTCTGGTACTGTCTGTAAGGTGTTCAATTCTGGGACTGTCTGTAAGGAGTTCAATTCTGATACTGTCTGTTCAGGAGTTCAATTCTGGGACTCTCTGTAAGGGGTTCAATTCTGGGACTGTCTGTAACGATTTCATTTCTGGGACCGTCTGTTATGAGTTCAATTCTGATACTGTCTGTAAGGAGTTCATTTCTGGAACTGTCTGTAATGAGTTCAATTCTGGGACCGTCTCTAAGGTGTTCAGTTCTGATACTGTCTGTAAGGAGTTAAATTCTGGGACTGACTGTAAGGAGTTCAATTCTGGGTCTGTTTGTAAGGTGTTCAATTCTGGTACTGTCTGTAAGGTGTTCAATTCTGGGACTGTCTGTAAGGAGTTCAATTCTGATACTGTCTGTTCAGGAGTTCAATTCTGGGATTCTCTGTAAGGGGTTCAATTCTGGGACTGTCTGTAACGATTTCATTTCTGGGACCGTCTGTTATGAGTTCAATTCTGATACTGTCTGTAAGGAGTTCATTTCTGGAACTGTCTGTAATGAGTTCAATTCTGGGACCGTCTCTAAGGAGTTCAGTTCTGATACTGTCTGTAAGGTGTTGAATTCTGGGACTGTCTGTAAGGAGTTCAATTCTGATACTGTCTGTAAGGAATTCAATTCTGGGACTGTTTGTAAGGAGTTCGATTCTGATACTGTCTATAAGGAATTCAATTCTGGGACTGTCGGTAAGCAGTTCATTTCTGGAACTGTTTGTAATGAGTTCAATTCCTGGACGGTCTGTAAGGAGTTCTGTTCTGATACTGTCTGTAAGGAGTTGAATTCTGGGACTGTAGGTAACGAGTTCTGTTCTGGAACTCTCTGTAAGGAGTTCAATTCTGATACTGTTTGTAAGGAGTTCAATTCTGGGTCTGTCTGTAAGGTGTTCAATTCTGGGACTGTCTGTAAGGAGTTCAATTCTGGGACTGCCTGTAAGGAGTTCAATTCTAGGTCTGTCTGTAAGGTGTACAATTCTGGGACTGTCTGTAAGGAGTTAAATTCTGGGACTGTCTGTAAGGAGTTCAATTCTGGCATAGTCTGTAAGGAGTTCAATTCTGGTACTGTCTGTGAGGAGTTCTGTTCTGGGACTGTCTCTAAGGTGTTCAATTCTGGTACTGTCTGTAAGGTGTTCAATTCTGGGACTGTCTGTAATGAGTTCAATTCTGATACTGTTTGTTCAGGAGTTCAATTCTGGACTGTCTGTAACGAGTACATTTCTGGGACCGTCTGTAACAAGTTCAATTCTGGTACTGTCTGTAAGGAGTTCATTTCTGGAAATGTCTGTAATGAGTTCAATTTTGGGACCGTCTGTAATGAGTTCAGTTCTGATACTGTCTGTAAGGAGTTGAATTCTGGGACTGTCTGTAAGGAGTTCTGTTCTGGAACTGTCTGTAAGGAGTTCAATTCTGATACTGCCTGTAAGGAGTTCAATTCTGGGATTGTCTTTAAGGAGTTAAATTCTGGGACTGTCTGTAAGGAGTTCAATTCTGATACTGCCTGTAAGGAGTTCAATTCTGGGATTGTCTGTAAGGAGTTCAATTCTGGGACTCTCTGTAAGGAGTTCATTTTGATACAGTCTGTAAGTAGTTCAGTTCTGGAACTGTCTGTAAGGAGTTCAATTCTGGGACTGTCTGTAAGGAGTTCAGTTCTGGCATAGTCTGTAAGGAGTTCAATTCTGATTCAGTTTGTAAGGAGTTCACTTCTGGTACTGTCTGTAAGGAGTTCAGTTCTGATACTGTTTTGTAAGGAGTTCAATTCTGGGACTGTCTGTAAGGAGTTCAATTCTGATAATGTCTGTAAGGAATTCTATTCTGGGACTGGTTGTAAGGAGTTCGATTCTGATACTGTCTATAAGGAATTCAATTCTGGGACTGTCGGTAAGCAGTTCATTTCTGGAACTGTTTGTAATGAGTTCAGTTCCTGGACGGTCTGTAAGGAGTTCTGTTCTGATACTGTCTGTAAGGAGTTGAATTCTGGGACTGTATGTAACGAGTTCTGTTCTGGAACTCTCTGTAAGCAGTTCAATTCTGATACTGTTTGTAAGGAGTTAAATTCTGGGACTGTCTGTAAGGAGTTCAATTCTGGTACTGTCTGTATGGAGTTCAATTCTGGGACTGTCTGTAAAGAGTTCAATTCTGATACTGTCATTAAGCATTTCAATTCTAGGACAGTCTGTAAGGAGTTCATTTCTGGTACTGACTGTAAGGAGTTCAATTCTGATACTGTCTGCAAGGAGTTCAACTCTGGGACTGTCTGTAAGGAGTTCAGTTCTGGCATAGTCTGTTAGGAGTTCAATTCTGATACTGTTTGTAAGTTTTTAAATTCTGGGACTGTTTGTAAGGAGTTCAATTCTGATCCTGTCTTTAAGCAGTTCAATTCTAGGACTGTCTGTAAGGATTTCAGTTCTGATACTGTCTGTAAGGAATTCAGTTCTGATACTGACTGTAAGGGTTCAGTTCTGGCAGAGTCTGTAAGGAGTTCAATTTTGATACTATTTGTAAGGAATTAAATTCTGGGACTGTCTGTAAGGAGTTCAATTCTGATACGGCCTGTAAGGAGTTCAATTCTGGGACTGTCTGTAAGGAGTTCAATTCTGATGCTGCCTGTAAGGAGTTCAATTCTAGGTCTGTCTGTAAGGTGTACAATTCTGGGACTGTCTGTAAGGAGTTAAATTCTGGGACTGTCTGTAAGGTGTTCAATTCTGGGTCTGTCTGTAAGGTGTTCAATTCTCGGACTGTCTGTAAGGAGTTCAATTCTGATACTGCCTGTAAGGAGTTCAATTCTGGGTCTGTCTGTAAGGTGTTCAATTCTGGTACTGTCTGTAAGGTGTTCAATTCTGGGACTGTCGGTAAGGAGTTCAATTCTGATACTGTCTGTTCAGGAGTTCATTTCTGGGACTCTCTGTAAGGAGTTCAATTCTGGACTGTCTGTAACGAGTTCATTTCTGGGACTGTCTGTAACGAGTTCAATTCTGATACTGTCTGTAAGGAGTTCATTTCTGGAACTGTCTGTAATGAGTTCAATTCTGGGACCGTCTGTAATGAGTTCTGTTCTGATACTGTCTGTAAGGAGTTCAATTCTGGGATTGTCTTTAAGGAGTTAAATTCTGGGACCGTCTGTAACGAGTTCAATTTTGATACAGTTTGTAAGTAGTTCAATTCTGATACTGTCTGTAAGGATTTCAATTCTGGCATAGTCTGTAAGGAGTTCAATTCTGGTACTGTCTTTAAGCAGTTGAATTCTAGGACTGTCTGTAAGGAGTTCAGTTCTGAGACTGCCTGTAAGGAGTTCAATTCTGATACGGCCTGTAAGGAGTTCAGTTCTGGGTCTGTCTGTAAGGTGTTCAATTCTGGGACTGTCTGTACGGAGTTCAATTCTGGGACTGTCTGTAAGGAGTTCAATTCTGATGCTGCCTGTAAGGAGTTCAATTCTAGGTCTGTCTGTAAGGTGTACAATTCTGGGACTGTCTGTAAGGAGTTAAATTCTGGGACTGTCTGTAAGGTGTTCAATTCTGGGTCTGTCTGTAAGGTGTTCAATTCTGGGACTGTCTGTAAGGAGTTCAATTCTGGGTCTGTCTGTAAGGTGTTCAATTCTGGTACTGTCTGTAAGGTGTTCAATTTTGGGACTGTCTGTAAGGAGTTCAATTCTGATACTGTCTGTTCAGGAGTTCAATTCTGGACTCTCTGTAAGGAGTTCAATTCTGGACTGTCTGTAACGAGTTCATTTCTGGGACTGTCTGTAACGAGTTCAATTCTGATACTGTCTGTAAGGAGTTCATTTCTGGAACTGTCTGTAATGAGTTCAATTCTGGGACCGTCTGTAATGAGTTCTGTTCTGATACTGTCTGTAAGGAGTTCAATTCTGGGATTGTCTTTAAGGAGTTAAATTCTGGGACCGTCTGTAACGAGTTCAATTTTGATACAGTCTGTAAGTAGTTCAATTCTGATACTGTCTGTAAGGAGTTCAATTCTGGCATAGTCTGTAAGGAGTTCAATTCTGGTACTGTCTGTGAGGAGTTCAGTTCTGGGACTGTCTGTATGGAGTTCAGTTCAGGGACTGTCTGTAAGTTGTTCTGTTCTGGAATTGTCTGTAAGGAGTTCAATTCTGATACTGTCTTTAAGCAGTTCAATTCTAGGACTGTCTGTAAGGAGTTCATTTCTGATACTGTCTTTAAGCAGTTGAATTCTAGGACTGTCTGTAAGGAGTTCAGTTCTGAGACTGCCTGTAAGGAGTTCAGTTCTGGGTCTGTTTGTAAGGTGTTCAATTCTGGGACTGTCTGTCAGGACTTCAATTCTGGGGCCGTCTGTAAGGAGTTCAATTCTGATACTGTCTGTAAGGAGTTCAATTCTGGCATAGTCTGTAAGGAGTTCAATTCTGGTACTGTCTTTAAGCAGTTGAATTCTAGGACTGTCTGTAAGGAGTTCAGTTCTGAGACTGCCTGTAAGGAGTTCAATTCTGATACGGCCTGTAAGGAGTTCAGTTCTGGGTCTGTCTGTAAGGTGTTCAATTCTGGGACTGTCTGTAAGGAGTTCAGTTCTGAGACTGCCTGTAAGGAGTTCAATTCTGATACGGCCTGTAAGGAGTTCAGTTCTGGGTCTGTCTGTAAGGTGTTCAATTCTGGGACTGTCTGTAAGGAGTTCAATTCTGGGACTGCCTGTAAGGAGTTCAATTCTAGGTCTGTCTGTAAGGTGTACAATTCTGGGACTGTCTGTAAGGAGTTAAATTCTGGGACTGTCTGTAAGGAGTTCAATTCTGGCATAGTCTGTAAGGAGTTCAATTCTGTTACTGTCTGTGAGGAGTTCTGTTCTGGGACTGTCTCTAAGGTGTTCAATTCTGGTACTGTCTGTAAGGTGTTCAATTCTGGGACTGTCTTTAATGAGTTCAATTCTGATACTGTCTGTTCAGGAGTTCAATTCTGGACTGTCTGTAACGAGTACATTTCTGGGACCGTCTGTAACAAGTTCAATTCTGATACTGTCTGTAAGGAGTTCATTTCTGGAAATGTCTGTAATGAGTTCAGTTCTGATACTGTCTGTAAGGAGTTGAATTCTGGGACTGTCTGTAAGGAGTTCTGTTCTGGAACTGTCTGTAAGGAGTTCAATTCTGATACTGCCTGTAAGGAGTTCAATTCTGGGATTGTCTTTAAGGAGTTAAATTCTGGGACTGTCTGTAAGGAGTTCAATTCTGATACTGCCTGTAAGGAGTTCAATTCTGGGATTGTCTGTAAGGAGTTCAATTCTGGGACTCTCTGTAAGGAGTTCATTTTGATACAGTCTGTAAGTAGTTCAGTTCTGGAACTGTCTGTAAGGAGTTCAATTCTGGGACTGTCTGTAAGGAGTTCAGTTCTGGCATAGTCTGTAAGTTCAATTCTGATTCAGTTTGTAAGGAGTTCACATCTGGTACTGTCTGTAAGGAGTTCAGTTCTGATACTGTTTTGTAAGGAGTTCAATTCTGGGACTGTCTGTAAGGAGTTCAATTCTGATACTGTCTGTAAGGAATTCTATTCTGGGACTGGTTGTAAGGAGTTGGATTCTGATACTGTCTATAAGGAATTCAATTCTGGGACTGTCGGTAAGCAGTTCATTTCTGGAACTGTTTGTAATGAGTTCAATTCCTGGACGGTCTGTAAGGAGTTCTGTTCTGATACTGTCTGTAAGGAGTTGAATTCTGGGACTGTATGTAACGAGTTCTGTTCTGGAACTCTCTGTAAGGAGTTCAATTCTGATACTGTTTGTAAGGAGTTAAATTCTGGGACTGTCTGTAAGGAGTTCAATTCTGGTACTGTCTGTATGGAGTTCAATTCTGGGACTGTCTGTAAAGAGTTCAATTCTGATACTGTCATTAAGCATTTCAATTCTAGGACAGTCTGTAAGGAGTTCATTTCTGGTACTGACTGTAAGGAGTTCAATTCTGATACTGTCTGCAAGGAGTTCAACTCTGGGACTGTCTGTAAGGAGTTCAGTTCTGGCATAGTCTGTTAGGAGTTCAATTCTGATACTGTTTGTAAGTTTTTAAATTCTGGGACTGTTTGTAAGGAGTTCAATTCTAATCCTGTCTTTAAGCAGTTCAATTCTAGGACTGTCTGTAAGGATTTCAGTTCTGATACTGTCTGTAAGGAATTCAGTTCTGATACTGACTGTAAGGGTTCAGTTCTGGCAGAGTCTGTAAGGAGTTCAATTTTGATACTATTTGTAAGGAATTAAATTCTGGGACTGTCTGTAAGGAGTTCAATTCTGATACGGCCTGTAAGGAGTTCAATTCTGGGACTGTCTGTAAGGAGTTCAATTCTGATGCTGCCTGTAAGGAGTTCAATTCTAGGTCTGTCTGTAAGGTGTACAATTCTGGGACTGTCTGTAAGGAGTTAAATTCTGGGACTGTCTGTAAGGTGTTCAATTCTGGGTCTGTCTGTAAGGTGTTCAATTCTGGGACTGTCTGTAAGGAGTTCAATTCTGATACTGCCTGTAAGGAGTTCAATTCTGGGTCTGTCTGTAAGGTGTTCAATTCTGGTACTGTCTGTAAGGTGTTCAATTCTGGGACTGTCTGTAAGGAGTTCAATTCTGATACTGTCTGTTCAGGAGTTCATTTCTGGGACTCTCTGTAAGGAGTTCAATTCTGGACTGTCTGTAACGAATTCATTTCTGGGACTGTCTGTAACGAGTTCAATTCTGATACTGTCTGTAAGGAGTTCATTTCTGGAACTGTCTGTAATGAGTTCAATTCTGGGACCATCTGTAATGAGTTCTGTTCTGATACTGTCTGTAAGGAGTTCAATTCTGGGATTGTCTTTAAGGAGTTAAATTCTGGGACCGTCTGTAACGAGTTCAATTTTGATACAGTCTGTAAGTAGTTCAATTCTGATACTGTCTGTAAGGAGTTCAATTCTGGCATAGTCTGTAAGGAGTTCAATTCTGGTACTGTCTTTAAGCAGTTGAATTCTAGGACTGTCTGTAAGGAGTTCAGTTCTGAGACTGCCTGTAAGGAGTTCAATTCTGATACGGCCTGTAAGGAGTTCAGTTCTGGGTCTGTCTGTAAGGTGTTCAATTCTGGGACTGTCTGTACGGAGTTCAATTCTGGGACTGTCTGTAAGGAGTTCAATTCTGATGCTGCCTGTAAGGAGTTCAATTCTAGGTCTGTCTGTAAGGTGTACAATTCTGGGACTGTCTGTAAGGAGTTAAATTCTGGGACTGTCTGTAAGGTGTTCAATTCTGGGTCTGTCTGTAAGGTGTTCAATTCTGGGACTGTCTGTAAGGAGTTCAATTCTGGGTCTGTCTGTAAGGTGTTCAATTCTGGTACTGTCTGTAAGGTGTTCAATTCTGGGACTGTCTGTAAGGAGTTCAATTCTGATACTGTCTGTTCAGGAGTTCAATTCTGGGACTCTCTGTAAGGAGTTCAATTCTGGACTGTCTGTAACGAGTTCATTTCTGGGACTGTCTGTAACGAGTTCAATTCTGATACTGTCTGTAAGGAGTTCATTTCTGGAACTGTCTGTAATGAGTTCAATTCTGGGACCGTCTGTAATGAGTTCTGTTCTGATACTGTCTGTAAGGAGTTCAATTCTGGGATTGTCTTTAAGGAGTTAAATTCTGGGACCGTCTGTAACGAGTTCAATTTTGATACAGTCTGTAAGTAGTTCAATTCTGATACTGTCTGTAAGGAGTTCAATTCTGGCATAGTCTGTAAGGAGTTCAATTCTGGTACTGTCTGTGAGGAGTTCAGTTCTGGGACTGTCTGTATGGAGTTCAGTTCAGGGACTGTCTGTAAGTTGTTCTGTTCTGGAATTGTCTGTAAGGAGTTCAATTCTGATACTGTCTTTAAGCAGTTCAATTCTAGGACTGTCTTTAAGGAGTTCATTTCTGATACTGTCTTTAAGCAGTTGAATTCTAGGACTGTCTGTAAGGAGTTCAGTTCTGAGACTGCCTGTAAGGAGTTCAGTTCTGGGTCTGTTTGTAAGGTGTTCAATTCTGGGACTGTCTGTCAGGACTTCAATTCTGATACGGCCTGTAAGGAGTTCAGTTCTGGGTCTGTCTGTAAGGAGTTCAGTTCTGAGACTGCCTGTAAGGAGTTCAATTCTGATACGGCCTGTAAGGAGTTCAGTTCTGGGTCTGTCTGTAAGGTGTTCAATTCTGGGACTGTCTGTAAGGAGTTCAATTCTGATACTGTCTGTTCAGGAGTTCAATTCTGGACTCTCTGTAAGGAGTTCAATTCTGGACTGTCTGTAACGAGTTCATTTCTGGGACTGTCTGTAACGAGTTCAATTCTGATACTGTCTGTAAGGAGTTCATTTCTGGAACTGTCTGTAATGAGTTCAATTCTGGGACCGTCTGTAATGAGTTCTGTTCTGATACTGTCTGTAAGGAGTTCAATTCTGGGATTGTCTTTAAGGAGTTAAATTCTGGGACCGTCTGTAACGAGTTCAATTTTGATACAGTCTGTAAGTAGTTCAATTCTGATACTGTCTGTAAGGAGTTCAATTCTGGCATAGTCTGTAAGGAGTTCAATTCTGGTACTGTCTGTGAGGAGTTCAGTTCTGGGACTGTCTGTATGGAGTTCAGTTCAGGGACTGTCTGTAAGTTGTTCTGTTCTGGAATTGTCTGTAAGGAGTTCAATTCTGATACTGTCTTTAAGCAGTTCAATTCTAGGACTGTCTGTAAGGAGTTCATTTCTGATACTGTCTTTAAGCAGTTGAATTCTAGGACTGTCTGTAAGGAGTTCAGTTCTGAGACTGCCTGTAAGGAGTTCAGTTCTGGGTCTGTTTGTAAGGTGTTCAATTCTGGGACTGTCTGTCAGGACTTCAATTCTGGGGCCGTCTGTAAGGAGTTCAATTCTGATACTGTCTGTAAGGAGTTCAATTCTGGCATAGTCTGTAAGGAGTTCAATTCTGGTACTGTCTTTAAGCAGTTGAATTCTAGGACTGTCTGTAAGGAGTTCAGTTCTGAGACTGCCTGTAAGGAGTTCAATTCTGATACGGCCTGTAAGGAGTTCAGTTCTGGGTCTGTCTGTAAGGTGTTCAATTCTGGGACTGTCTGTAAGGAGTTCAGTTCTGAGACTGCCTGTAAGGAGTTCAATTCTGATACGGCCTGTAAGGAGTTCAGTTCTGGGTCTGTCTGTAAGGTGTTCAATTCTGGGACTGTCTGTAAGGAGTTCAATTCTGGGACTGCCTGTAAGGAGTTCAATTCTAGGTCTGTCTGTAAGGTGTACAATTCTGGGACTGTCTGTAAGGAGTTAAATTCTGGGACTGTCTGTAAGGAGTTCAATTCTGGCATAGTCTGTAAGGAGTTCAATTCTGTTACTGTCTGTGAGGAGTTCTGTTCTGGGACTGTCTCTAAGGTGTTCAATTCTGGTACTGTCTGTAAGGTGTTCAATTCTGGGACTGTCTTTAATGAGTTCAATTCTGATACTGTCTGTTCAGGAGTTCAATTCTGGACTGTCTGTAACGAGTACATTTCTGGGACCGTCTGTAACAAGTTCAATTCTGATACTGTCTGTAAGGAGTTCATTTCTGGAAATGTCTGTAATGAGTTCAGTTCTGATACTGTCTGTAAGGAGTTGAATTCTGGGACTGTCTGTAAGGAGTTCTGTTCTGGAACTGTCTGTAAGGAGTTCAATTCTGATACTGCCTGTAAGGAGTTCAATTCTGGGATTGTCTTTAAGGAGTTAAATTCTGGGACTGTCTGTAAGGAGTTCAATTCTGATACTGCCTGTAAGGAGTTCAATTCTGGGATTGTCTGTAAGGAGTTCAATTCTGGGACTCTCTGTAAGGAGTTCATTTTGATACAGTCTGTAAGTAGTTCAGTTCTGGAACTGTCTGTAAGGAGTTCAATTCTGGGACTGTCTGTAAGGAGTTCAGTTCTGGCATAGTCTGTAAGTTCAATTCTGATTCAGTTTGTAAGGAGTTCACATCTGGTACTGTCTGTAAGGAGTTCAGTTCTGATACTGTTTTGTAAGGAGTTCAATTCTGGGACTGTCTGTAAGGAGTTCAATTCTGATACTGTCTGTAAGGAATTCTATTCTGGGACTGGTTGTAAGGAGTTGGATTCTGATACTGTCTATAAGGAATTCAATTCTGGGACTGTCGGTAAGCAGTTCATTTCTGGAACTGTTTGTAATGAGTTCAATTCCTGGACGGTCTGTAAGGAGTTCTGTTCTGATACTGTCTGTAAGGAGTTGAATTCTGGGACTGTATGTAACGAGTTCTGTTCTGGAACTCTCTGTAAGGAGTTCAATTCTGATACTGTTTGTAAGGAGTTAAATTCTGGGACTGTCTGTAAGGAGTTCAATTCTGGTACTGTCTGTATGGAGTTCAATTCTGGGACTGTCTGTAAAGAGTTCAATTCTGATACTGTCATTAAGCATTTCAATTCTAGGACAGTCTGTAAGGAGTTCATTTCTGGTACTGACTGTAAGGAGTTCAATTCTGATACTGTCTGCAAGGAGTTCAACTCTGGGACTGTCTGTAAGGAGTTCAGTTCTGGCATAGTCTGTTAGGAGTTCAATTCTGATACTGTTTGTAAGTTTTTAAATTCTGGGACTGTTTGTAAGGAGTTCAATTCTAATCCTGTCTTTAAGCAGTTCAATTCTAGGACTGTCTGTAAGGATTTCAGTTCTGATACTGTCTGTAAGGAATTCAGTTCTGATACTGACTGTAAGGGTTCAGTTCTGGCAGAGTCTGTAAGGAGTTCAATTTTGATACTATTTGTAAGGAATTAAATTCTGGGACTGTCTGTAAGGAGTTCAATTCTGATACGGCCTGTAAGGAGTTCAATTCTGGGACTGTCTGTAAGGAGTTCAATTCTGATGCTGCCTGTAAGGAGTTCAATTCTAGGTCTGTCTGTAAGGTGTACAATTCTGGGACTGTCTGTAAGGAGTTAAATTCTGGGACTGTCTGTAAGGTGTTCAATTCTGGGTCTGTCTGTAAGGTGTTCAATTCTGGGACTGTCTGTAAGGAGTTCAATTCTGATACTGCCTGTAAGGAGTTCAATTCTGGGTCTGTCTGTAAGGTGTTCAATTCTGGTACTGTCTGTAAGGTGTTCAATTCTGGGACTGTCTGTAAGGAGTTCAATTCTGATACTGTCTGTTCAGGAGTTCATTTCTGGGACTCTCTGTAAGGAGTTCAATTCTGGACTGTCTGTAACGAATTCATTTCTGGGACTGTCTGTAACGAGTTCAATTCTGATACTGTCTGTAAGGAGTTCATTTCTGGAACTGTCTGTAATGAGTTCAATTCTGGGACCATCTGTAATGAGTTCTGTTCTGATACTGTCTGTAAGGAGTTCAATTCTGGGATTGTCTTTAAGGAGTTAAATTCTGGGACCGTCTGTAACGAGTTCAATTTTGATACAGTCTGTAAGTAGTTCAATTCTGATACTGTCTGTAAGGAGTTCAATTCTGGCATAGTCTGTAAGGAGTTCAATTCTGGTACTGTCTTTAAGCAGTTGAATTCTAGGACTGTCTGTAAGGAGTTCAGTTCTGAGACTGCCTGTAAGGAGTTCAATTCTGATACGGCCTGTAAGGAGTTCAGTTCTGGGTCTGTCTGTAAGGTGTTCAATTCTGGGACTGTCTGTACGGAGTTCAATTCTGGGACTGTCTGTAAGGAGTTCAATTCTGATGCTGCCTGTAAGGAGTTCAATTCTAGGTCTGTCTGTAAGGTGTACAATTCTGGGACTGTCTGTAAGGAGTTAAATTCTGGGACTGTCTGTAAGGTGTTCAATTCTGGGTCTGTCTGTAAGGTGTTCAATTCTGGGACTGTCTGTAAGGAGTTCAATTCTGGGTCTGTCTGTAAGGTGTTCAATTCTGGGACTGTCTGTAAGGAGTTCAATTCTGATACTGTCTGTTCAGGAGTTCAATTCTGGGACTCTCTGTAAGGAGTTCAATTCTGGACTGTCTGTAACGAGTTCATTTCTGGGACTGTCTGTAACGAGTTCAATTCTGATACTGTCTGTAAGGAGTTCATTTCTGAAACTGTCTGTAATGAGTTCAATTCTGGGACCGTCTGTAATGAGTTCTGTTCTGATACTGTCTGTAAGGAGTTCAATTCTGGGATTGTCTTTAAGGAGTTAAATTCTGGGACCGTCTGTAACGAGTTCAATTTTGATACAGTCTGTAAGTAGTTCAATTCTGATACTGTCTGTAAGGAGTTCAATTCTGGCATAGTCTGTAAGGAGTTCAATTCTGGTACTGTCTGTGAGGAGTTCAGTTCTGGGACTGTCTGTATGGAGTTCAGTTCAGGGACTGTCTGTAAGTTGTTCTGTTCTGGAATTGTCTGTAAGGAGTTCAATTCTGATACTGTCTTTAAGCAGTTCAATTCTAGGACTGTCTTTAAGGAGTTCATTTCTGATACTGTCTTTAAGCAGTTGAATTCTAGGACTGTCTGTAAGGAGTTCAGTTCTGAGACTGCCTGTAAGGAGTTCAGTTCTGGGTCTGTTTGTAAGGTGTTCAATTCTGGGACTGTCTGTCAGGACTTCAATTCTGATACGGCCTGTAAGGAGTTCAGTTCTGGGTCTGTCTGTAAGGAGTTCAGTTCTGAGACTGCCTGTAAGGAGTTCAATTCTGATACGGCCTGTAAGGAGTTCAGTTCTGGGTCTGTCTGTAAGGTGTTCAATTCTGGGACTGTCTGTAAGGAGTTCAATTCTGGGACTGTCTGTAAGGAGTTCAATTCTGATGCTGCCTGTAAGGAGTTCAATTCTGGGTCTGTCTGTAAGGTGTTCAATTCTGGTACTGTCTGTAAGGTGTTCAATTCTGGGACTGTCTGTAAGGAGTTCAATTCTGATACTGTCTGTTCAGGAGTTCAATTCTGGGACTCTCTGTAAGGAGTTCAATTCTGGACTGTCTGTAAGGTGTTCAATTCTGGGACTGTCTGTAAGGTGTTCAATTCTGGGTCTGTCTGTAAGGTGTTCAATTCTGGGACTGTCTGTAAGGAGTTCAATTCTGATACTGCCTGTAAGGAGTTCAATTCTGGGTCTGTCTGTAAGGTGTTCAATTCTGGGACTGTCTGTAAGGAGTTCAATTCTGATACTGTCTGTTCAGGAGTTCAATTCTGGGACTCTCTGTAAGGAGTTCAATTCTGGACTGTCTGTAACGAGTTCATTTCTGGGACTGTCTGTAACGAGTTCAATTCTGATACTGTCTGTAAGGAGTTCATTTCTGGAACTGTCTGTAATGAGTTCAATTCTGGGACCGTCTGTAATGAGTTCTGTTCTGATACTGTCTGTAAGGAGTTCAATTCTGGGATTGTCTTTAAGGAGTTAAATTCTGGGACCGTCTGTAACGAGTTCAATTTTGATACAGTCTGTAAGTAGTTCAATTCTGATACTGTCTGTAAGGAGTTCAATTCTGGCATAGTCTGTAAGGAGTTCAATTCTGGTACTGTCTGTGAGGAGTTCAGTTCTGGGACTGTCTGTATGGAGTTCAGTTCAGGGACTGTCTGTAAGTTGTTCTGTTCTGGAATTGTCTGTAAGGAGTTCAATTCTGATACTGTCTTTAAGCAGTTCAATTCTAGGACTGTCTGTAAGGAGTTCATTTCTGGGACTGTCTGTAAGGAGTTCAATTCTGATACTGTCTTTAAGCAGTTGAATTCTAGGACTGTCTGTAAGGAGTTCAGTTCTGAGACTGCCTGTAAGGAGTTCAGTTCTGGGTCTGTCTGTAAGGTGTTCAATTCTGGGACTGTCTGTCAGGACTTCAATTCTGGGGCCGTCTGTAATGAGTTCAATTCTGATACTCTCTGTAAGGATTTCAGTTCTGATATTGTCTGTAAGGAGTTCAATTCTGGGACTGTCTGTAAGGAGTTCATTTCTGATACTGTCTGTAAGGAGTTCAATTCTGGGACTGTCTGTAAGGAGTTCAATTCTGATACTGTCTGTAAGGAGTTCATTTCGGGGACTGTCTGTAAGGAGTTCAATTCTGATTCAGTTTGTAAGGAGTTCACTTCTGGTACTGTCTGTAAGGAGTTCAGTTCTGATACTGTTTTGTAAGGAGTTCAATTCTGGGACTGTCTGTAAGGAGTTCAATTCTGATACTGTCTGTAAGGAATTCAATTCTGCGACTGTTTGTAAGGAGTTCGATTCTGATACTGTCTATAAGGAATTCAATTCTGGGACTGTCGGTAAGCAGTTCATTTCTGGAACTGTTTGTAATGAGTTCAATTCCTGGACGGTCTGTAAGGAGTTCTGTTCTGATACTGTCTGTAAGGTGTTGAATTCTGGGACTGTATGTAACGAGTTCTGTTCTGGAACTCTCTGTAAGGAGTTCTGTTCTGGAATTGTCTGTAAGGAGTTCAATTCTGATACTGTCTTTAAGCAGTTCAATTCTAGGACTGTCTGTAAGGAGTTCATTTCTGGGACTGTCTGTAAGGAGTTCAATTCTGATACTGTCTTTAAGCAGTTCATTTCTGGAACTGTCTGTAATGAGTTCAATTCTGGTACCATCTGTAAGGAGTTCAGTTCTAGGTCTGTCTGTAAGGTGTTCAATTCTGGCATAGTCTGTTAGGAGTTCAATTCTGATACTGTTTGTAAGTTTTTAAATTCTGGGACTGTTTGTAAGGAGTTCAATTCTGATCCTGTCTTTAAGCAGTTCAATTCTAGGACTGTCTGTAAGGATTTCAGTTCTGATACTGTCTGTAAGGAATTCAGTTCTGATACTGACTGTAAGGGTTCAGTTCTGGCATAGTCTGTAAGGAGTTCAATTTTGATACTATTTGTAAGGAATTAAATTCTGGGACTGTCTGTAAGGAGTTCAATTCTGATACGGACTGTAAGGAGTTCAGTTCTGGGTCTGTCTGTAAGGTGTTCAATTCTGGGACTGTCTGTAACGAGTTCATTTCTGGGACTGTCTGTAACGAGTTCAATTCTGATACTGTCTGTAAGGAGTTCATTTCTGGAACTGTCTGTAATGAGTTCAATTCTGGGACCGTCTGTAATGAGTTCTGTTCTGATACTGTCTGTAAGGAGTTCAATTCTGGGATTGTCTTTAAGGAGTTAAATTCTGGGACCGTCTGTAACGAGTTCAATTTTGATACAGTCTGTAAGTAGTTCAATTCTGATACTGTCTGTAAGGAGTTCAATTCTGGCATAGTCTGTAAGGAGTTCAATTCTGGTACTGTCTTTAAGCAGTTGAATTCTAGGACTGTCTGTAAGGAGTTCAGTTCTGAGACTGCCTGTAAGGAGTTCAATTCTGATACGGCCTGTAAGGAGTTCAGTTCTAGGTCTGTCTGTAAGGTGTACAATTCTGGGACTGTCTGTAATGAGTTCAATTCTGATACTGTCTTTAAGCAGTTCAATTCTAGGACTGTCTGTAAGGAGTTCAATTCTGGGTCTGTTTGTAAGGTGTTCAATTCTGGTACTGTCTGTAAGGTGTTCAATTCTGGGACTGTCTGTAAGGAGTTCAATTCTGATACTGTCTGTTCAGGAGTTCAATTCTGGGACTCTCTGTAAGGGGTTCAATTCTGGGACTGTCTGTAACGATTTCATTTCTGGGACCATCTGTTATGAGTTCAATTCTGATACTGTCTGTAAGGAGTTCATTTCTGGAACTGTCTGTAATGAGTTCAATTCTGGGACCGTCTCTAAGGAGTTCAGTTCTGATACTGTCTGTAAGGTGTTGAATTCTGGGACTGTCTGTAAGGAGTTCAATTCTGATACTGTCTGTAAGGAATTCAATTCTGGGACTGTTTGTAAGGAGTTCGATTCTGATACTGTCTATAAGGAATTCAATTCTGGGACTGTCGGTAAGCAGTTCATTTCTGGAACTGTTTGTAATGAGTTCAATTCCTGGACGGTCTGTAAGGAGTTCTGTTCTGATACAGTCTGTGACGAGTTGAATTCTGGGACTGTATGTAACGAGTTCTGTTCTGGAACTCTCTGTAAGGAGTTCAATTCTGATACTGTTTGTAAGGAGTTCAATTCTGGGTCTGTCTGTAAGGTGTTCAATTCTGGTACTGTCTGTAAGGTGTTCAATTCTGGGACTGTCTGTAAGGAGTTCAATTCTGATACGGCCTGTAAGGAGTTCAGATCTGGTTCTGTCTGTAAGGTGTTCAATTCTGGGACTGTCTGTAAGGAGTTCAATTCTGGGACTGCCTGTAAGGAGTTCAATTCTAGGTCTGACTGTAAGGTGTACAATTCTGGGACTGTCTGTAAGGAGTTAAATTCTGGGACTGTCTGTAAGGAGTTCAATTCTGGCATAGTCTGTAAGGAGTTCAATTCTGTTACTGTCTGTGAGGAGTTCTGTTCTGGGACTGTCTCTAAGGTGTTCAATTCTGGTAATGTCTGTAAGGTGTTCAATTCTGGGACTGTCTGTAATGAGTTCAATTCTGATACTGTCTGTTCAGGAGTTCAATTCTGGACTGTCTGTAACGAGTACATTTCTGGGACCGTCTGTAACAAGTTCAATTCTGATACTGTCTGTAAGGAGTTCATTTCTGGAAATGTCTGTAATGAGTTCAATTTTGGGACCGTCTGTAATGAGTTCAGTTCTGATACTGTCTGTAAGGAGTTGAATTCTGGGACTGTCTGTAAGGAGTTCTGTTCTGGAACTGTCTGTAAGGAGTTCAATTCTGATACTGCCTGTAAGGAGTTCAATTCTGGGATTGTCTTTAAGGAGTTAAATTCTGGGACTGTCTGTAAGGAGTTCAATTCTGATACTGCCTGTAAGGAGTTCAATTCTGGGATTGTCTGTAAGGAGTTCAATTCTGGGACTCTCTGTAAGGAGTTCATTTTGATACAGTCTGTAAGTAGTTCAGTTCTGGAACTGTCTGTAAGGAATTCAATTCTGGGACTGTTTGTAAGGAGTTCGATTCTGATACTGTCTATAAGGAATTCAATTCTGGTACTGTCGGTAAGCAGTTCATTTCTGGAACTGTTTGTAATGAGTTCAATTCCTGGACGGTCTGTAAGGAGTTCTGTTCTGATACTGGCTGTAAGGAGTTGAATTCTGGGACTGTATGTAACGAGTTCTGTTCTGGAACTCTCTGTAAGGAGTTCAATTCTGATACTGTTTGTAAGGAGTTCAATTCTGGGTCTGTCTGTAAGGTGTTCAATTCTGGTACTGTCTGTAAGGTGTTCAATTCTGGGACTGTCTGTAAGGAGTTCAATTCTGATACGGCCTGTAAGGAGTTCAGTTCTGGTTCTGTCTGTAAGGTGTTCAATTCTGGGACTGTCTGTAAGGAGTTCAATTCTGGGACTGCCTGTAAGGAGTTCAATTCTAGGTCTGTCTGTAAGGTGTACAATTCTGGGACTGTCTGTAAGGAGTTAAATTCTGGGACTGTCTGTAAGGAGTTCAATTCTGGCATAGTCTGTAAGGAGTTCAATTCTGTTACTGTCTGTGAGGAGTTCTGTTCTGGGACTGTCTCTAAGGTGTTCAATTCTGGTACTGTCTGTAAGGTGTTCAATTCTGGGACTGTCTGTAATGAGTTCAATTCTGATACTGTCTGTTCAGGAGTTCAATTCTGGACTGTCTGTAACGAGTACATTTCTGGGACCGTCTGTAACAAGTTCAATTCTGATACTGTCTGTAAGGAGTTCATTTCTGGAAATGTCTGTAATGAGTTCAATTTTGGGACCGTCTGTAATGAGTTCAGTTCTGATACTGTCTGTAAGGAGTTGAATTCTGGGACTGTCTGTAAGGAGTTCTGTTCTGGAACTGTCTGTAAGGAGTTCAATTCTGATACTGCCTGTAAGGAGTTCAATTCTGGGATTGTCTGTAAGGAGTTCAATTCTGGGACTCTCTGTAAGGAGTTCATTTTGATACAGTCTGTAAGTAGTTCAGTTCTGGAACTGTCTGTAAGGAGTTCAATTCTGGGACTGTCTGTAAGGAGTTCAGTTCTGGCATAGTCTGTAAGGAGTTCAATTCTGATTCAGTTTGTAAGGAGTTCACTTCTGGTACTGTCTGTAAGGAGTTCAGTTCTGATACTGTTTTGTAAGGAGTTCAATTCTGGGACTGTCTGTAAGGAGTTCAATTCTGATACTGTCTGTAAGGAATTCAATTCTGGGACTGTTTGTAAGGAGTTCGATTCTGATACTGTCTATAAGGAATTCAATTCTGGGACTGTCGGTAAGCAGTTCATTTCTGGAACTGTTTGTAATGAGTTCAATTCCTGGACGGTCTGTAAGGAGTTCTGTTCTGATACTGTCTGTAAGGAGTTGAATTCTGGGACTGTATGTAACGAGTTCTGTTCTGGAACTCTCTGTAAGGAGTTCAATTCTGATACTGTTTGTAAGGAGTTAAATTCTGGGACTGTATGTCAGGAGTTCAATTCTGGGACTTTCGTTTAAGGAGTTCAGTTCTTGAACTGTCTTTAAGGAGTTCAATTCTGGTACTGTCTGTATGGAGTTCAATTCTGGGACTGTCTGTAAAGAGTTCAATTCTGATTCTGTCATTAAGCATTTCAATTCTAGGACAGTCTGTAAGGAGTTCATTTCTGGTACTGACTGTAAGGAGTTCAATTCTGATACTGTCTGCAAGGAGTTCAACTCTGGGACTGTCTGTAAGGAGTTCAGTTCTGGCATAGTCTGTTAGGAGTTCAATTCTGATACTGTTTGTAAGTTTTTAAATTCTGGGACTGTTTGTAAGGAGTTCAATTCTGATCCTGTCTTTAAGCAGTTCAATTCTAGGACTGTCTGTAAGGATTTCAGTTCTGATACTGTCTGTAAGGAATTCAGTTCTGATACTGACTGTAAGGGTTCAGTTCTGGCATAGACTGTAAGGAGTTCAATTTTGATACTATTTGTAAGGAATTAAATTCTGGGACTGTCTGTAAGGAGTTCAATTCTGATACGGCCTGTAAGGAGTTCAGTTCTGGGTCTGTCTGTAAGGTGTTCAATTCTGGGACTGTCTGTAAGGAGTTCAATTCTGGGACTGTCTGTAAGGAGTTCATTTCTGGGACCGTCTGTAACGAGTTCAATTCTGATACTGTCTGTAAGGAGTTCATTTCTGGAACTGTCCGTAATGAGTTCAATTCTGGGACCGTCTGTAATGAGTTCAGTTCTGATACTGTCTGTAAGGAGTTGAATTCTGGGACTGTCTGTAAGGAGTTCTGTTCTGGGACTGTCTGTAAGGAGTTCAATTCTGATACTGCCTGTAAGGAGTTGAATTCTAGGACTGTCTGTAAGGTGTTCAATTCTGGGACTGTCTGTAAGGAGTTCAATTCTGGGACTGTCTGTAAGGAGTTCAATTATGATACTGCCTGTAAGGAGTTCAATTCTGGGACTGTCTGTAAGGTGTGCAATTCTGGGACTGTCTGTAAGGAGTTCAATTCTGATACTGTCTGTTCAGGAGTTCAATTCTAGGACTCTCTGTAAGAAGTTCAATTCTGGGACTGTCTGTAACGAGTTCATTTCTGGGACTATCTGTAAGGAGGTGAATTCTGGGACTGTCTGTAAGGAGTTCAATTCTGATACTGTCTGCAAGGAGTTCAATTCTGATACTGTCTGTAAGGAGTTCAATTCTGGCATAGTCTGTAAGGAGTTCAATTCTGTTACTGTCTGTGAGGAGTTCTGTTCTGGGACTGTCTGTAAGGTGTTCAATTCTGGTACTGTCTGTAAGGTGTTCAATTCTGGTACTGTCTGTAATGAGTTCAATTCTGATACTGTCTGTTCAGGAGTTCAATTCTGGACTGTCTGTAACGAGTACATTTCTGGGTCCGTCTGTAACAAGTTCAATTCTGATACTGTCTTTAAGGAGTTCATTTCTGGAAATGTCTGTAATGAGTTCAATTTTGGGACCGTCTGTAATGAGTTCAGTTCTGATACTGTCTGTAAGGAGTTGAATTCTGGGACTGTCTGTAAGGAGTTCTGTTCTGGAACTGACTGTAAGGAGTTCAATTCTGATACTGCCTGTAAGGAGTTCAATTCTGGGATTGTCTTTAAGGAGTTAAATTCTGGGACTGTCTGTAAGGAGTTCAATTCTGATACTGCCTGTAAGGAGTTCAATTCTGGGATTGTCTGTAAGGAGTTCAATTCTGGGACTCTCTGTAAGGAGTTCATTTTGATACAGTCTGTAAGTAGTTCAGTTCTGGAACTGTCTGTAAGGAGTTCAATTCTGGGACTGTCTGTAAGGAGTTCAGTTCTGGCATAGTCTGTAAGGAGTTCAATTCTGATTCAGTTTGTAAGGAGTTCACTTCTGGTACTGTCTGTAAGGAGTTCAGTTCTGATACTGTTTTGTAAGGAGTTCAATTCTGGGACTGTCTGTAAGGAGTTCAATTCTGATACTGTCTGTAAGGAATTCAATTCTGCGACTGTTTGTAAGGAGTTCGATTCTGATACTGTCTATAAGGAATTCAATTCTGGGACTGTCGGTAAGCAGTTCATTTCTGGAACTGTTTGTAATGAGTTCAATTCCTGGACGGTCTGTAAGGAGTTCTGTTCTGATACTGTCTGTAAGGTGTTGAATTCTGGGACTGTATGTAACGAGTTCTGTTCTGGAACTCTCTGTAAGGAGTTCTGTTCTGGAATTGTCTGTAAGGAGTTCAATTCTGATACTGTCTTTAAGCAGTTCAATTCTAGGACTGTCTATAAGGAGTTCAATTCTGGGACTGTCTGTAAGGTGTGCAATTCTGGGACTGTCTGTAAGGAGTGCAATTCTGATACTGTCTGTTCAGGAGTTCAATTCTAGGACTCTCTGTAAGAAGTTCAATTCTGGGACTGTCTGTAACGAGTTCATTTCTGGGACTATCTGTAAGGAGGTGAATTCTGGGACTGTCTGTAAGGAGTTCAATTCTGATACTGTCTTTAAGCAGTTCATTTCTGGAACTGTCTGTAATGAGTTCAATTCTGGTACCATCTGTAAGGAGTTCAGTTCTAGGTCTGTCTGTAAGGTGTTCAATTCTGGGACTGTCTGTAAGGAGTTCAATTCTGGGACTGTCTGTAAGGAGTTCAATTCTGGGTCTGTTTGTAAGGTGTTCAATTCTGGTACTGTCTGTAAGGTGTTCAATTCTGGGACTGTCTGTAAGGAGTTCAATTCTGATACTGTCTGTTCAGAAGTTCAATTCTGGGACTCTCTGTAAGGGGTTCAATTCTGGGACTGTCTGTAACGATTTCATTTCTGGGACCGTCTGTTATGAGTTCAATTCTGATACTGTCTGTAAGGAGTTCATTTCTGGAACTGTCTGTAATGAGTTCAATTCTGGGACCGTCTCTAAGGTGTTCAGTTCTGATACTGCCTGTAAGGAGTTGAATTCTAGGACTGTCTGTAAGGTGTTCAATTCTGGGACTGTCTGTAAGGAGTTCAATTCTGGGACTGTCTGTAAGGAGTTCAATTATGATACTGCCTGTAAGGAGTTCAATTCTGGGACTGTCTGTAAGGTGTGCAATTCTGGGACTGTCTGTAAGGAGTGCAATTCTGATACTGTCTGTTCAGGAGTTCAATTCTAGGACTCTCTGTAAGAAGTTCAATTCTGGGACTGTCTGTAACGAGTTCATTTCTGGGACTATCTGTAAGGAGGTGAATTCTGGGACTGTCTGTAAGGAGTTCAATTCTGATACTGTCTGCAAGGAGATCAATTCTGATACTGTCTGTAAGGAGTTCAATTCTGGCATAGTCTGTAAGGAGTTCAATTCTGTTACTGTCTGTGAGGAGTTCTGTTCTGGGACTGTCTGTAAGGAGTTGAATTCTGGGACTGTCTGTAAGGAGTTCTGTTCTGGAACTGACTGTAAGGAGTTCAATTCTGGGATTGTCTTTAAGGAGTTAAATTCTGGGACTGTCTGTAAGGAGTTCAATTCTGATACTGCCTGTAAGGAGTTCAATTCTGGGATTGTCTGTAAGGAGTTCAATTCTGGGACTCTCTGTAAGGAGTTCATTTTGATACAGTCTGTAAGTAGTTCAGTTCTGGAACTGTCTGTAAGGAGTTCAATTCTGGGACTGTCTGTAAGGAGTTCAGTTCTGGCATAGTCTGTAAGGAGTTCAATTCTGATTCAGTTTGTAAGGAGTTCACTTCTGGTACTGTCTGTAAGGAGTTCAGTTCTGATACTGTTTTGTAAGGAGTTCAATTCTGGGACTGTCTGTAAGGAGTTCAATTCTGATACTGTCTGTAAGGAATTCAATTCTGCGACTGTTTGTAAGGAGTTCGATTCTGATACTGTTTATAAGGAATTCAATTCTGGGACTGTCGGTAAGCAGTTAATTTCTGGAACTGTTTGTAATGAGTTCAATTCCTGGACGGTCTGTAAGGAGTTCTGTTCTGATACTGTCTGTAAGGAGTTCTGTTCTGGAATTGTCTGTAAGGAGTTGAATTCTGATACTGTCTTTAAGCAGTTCAATTCTAGGACTGTCTGTAAGGAGTTCATTTCTGGGACTGTCTGTAAGGAGTTCAATTCTGATACTGTCTTTAAGCAGTTCATTTCTGGAACTGTCTGTAATGAGTTCAATTCTGGTACCATCTGTAAGGAGTTCAGTTCTAGGTCTGTCTGTAAGGTGTTCAATTCTGGGACTGTCTGTAAGGAGTTCAATTCTGGGACTGTCTGTAAGGAGTTCAATTCTGGGTCTGTTTGTAAGGTGTTCAATTCTGGTACTGTCTGTAAGGTGTTCAATTCTGGGACTGTCTGTAAGGAGTTCAATTCTGATACTGTCTGTTCAGAAGTTCAATTCTGGGACTCTCTGTAAGGGGTTCAATTCTGGGACTGTCTGTAACGATTTCATTTCTGGGACCGTCTGTTATGAGTTCAATTCTGATACTGTCTGTAAGGAGTTCGTTTCTGGAACTGTCTGTAATGAGTTCAATTCTGGGACCGTCTCTAAGGTGTTCAGTTCTGATACTGCCTGTAAGGAGTTGAATTCTAGGACTGTCTGTAAGGTGTTCAATTCTGGGACTGTCTGTAAGGAGTTCAATTCTGGGACTGTCTGTAAGGAGGTCAATTATGGGACTGTCTGTAAGGTGTGCAATTCTGGGACTGTCTGTAAGGTGTGCAATTCTGGGACTGTCTGTAAGGAGTTCAATTCTGATACTGTCTGTTCAGGAGTTCAATTCTAGGACTCTCTGTAAGAAGTTCAATTCTGGGACTGTCTGTAACGAGTTCATTTCTGGGACTATCTGTAAGGAGGTGAATTCTGGGACTGTCTGTAAGGAGTTCAATTCTGATACTGTCTGCAAGGAGTTCAATTCTGATACTGTCTGTAAGGAGTTCAATTCTGGCATAGTCTGTAAGGAGTTCAATTCTGTTACTGTCTGTGAGGAGTTCTGTTCTGGGACTGTCTGTAAGGAGTTGAATTCTGGGACTGTCTGTAAGGAGTTCTGTTCTGGAACTGACTGTAAGGAGTGCAATTCTGGGATTGTCTTTAAGGAGTTAAATTCTGGGACTGTCTGTAAGGAGTTCAATTCTGATACTGCCTGTAAGGAGTTCAATTCTGGGATTGTCTGTAAGGAGTTCAATTCTGGGACTCTCTGTAAGGAGTTCATTTTGATACAGTCTGTAAGTAGTTCAGTTCTGGAACTGTCTGTAAGGAGTTCAATTCTGGGACTGTCTGTAAGGAGTTCAGTTCTGGCATAGTCTGTAAGGAGTTCAATTCTGATTCAGTTTGTAAGGAGTTCACTTCTGGTACTGTCTGTAAGGAGTTCAGTTCTGATACTGTTTTGTAAGGAGTTCAATTCTGGGACTGTCTGTAAGGAGTTCAATTCTGATACTGTCTGTAAGGAATTCAATTCTGCGACTGTTTGTAAGGAGTTCGATTCTGATACTGTTTATAAGGAATTCAATTCTGGGACTGTCGGTAAGCAGTTAATTTCTGGAACTGTTTGTAATGAGTTCAATTCCTGGACGGTCTGTAAGGAGTTCTGTTCTGATACTGTCTGTAAGGAGTTCTGTTCTGGAATTGTCTGTAAGGAGTTGAATTCTGATACTGTCTTTAAGCAGTTCAATTCTAGGACTGTCTGTAAGGAGTTCATTTCTGGGACTGTCTGTAAGGAGTTCAATTCTGATACTGTCTTTAAGCAGTTCATTTCTGGAACTGTCTGTAATGAGTTCAATTCTGGTACCATCTGTAAGGAGTTCAGTTCTAGGTCTGTCTGTAAGGTGTTCAATTCTGGGACTGTCTGTAAGGAGTTCAATTCTGGGACTGTCTGTAAGGAGTTCAATTCTGGGTCTGTTTGTAAGGTGTTCAATTCTGGTACTGTCTGTAAGGTGTTCAATTCTGGGACTGTCTGTAAGGAGTTCAATTCTGATACTGTCTGTTCAGGAGTTCAATTCTGGGACTCTCTGTAAGGGGTTCAATTCTGGGACTGTCTGTAACGATTTCATTTCTGGGACCGTCTGTTATGAGTTCAATTCTGATACTGTCTGTAAGGAGTTCATTTCTGGAACTGTCTGTAATGAGTTCAATTCTGGGACCGTCTCTAAGGTGTTCAGTTCTGATACTGTCTGTAAGGAGTTAAATTCTGGGACTGACTGTAAGGAGTTCAATTCTGGGTCTGTTTGTAAGGTGTTCAATTCTGGTACTGTCTGTAAGGTGTTCAATTCTGGGACTGTCTGTAAGGAGTTCAATTCTGATACTGTCTGTTCAGGAGTTCAATTCTGGGACTCTCTGTAAGGGGTTCAATTCTGGGACTGTCTGTAACGATTTCATTTCTGGGACCGTCTGTTATGAGTTCAATTCTGATACTGTCTGTAAGGAGTTCATTTCTGGATCTGTCTGTAATGAGTTCAATTCTGGGACCGTCTCTAAGGTGTTCAGTTCTGATACTGTCTGTAAGGAGTTGAATTCTGGGACTGTCTGTAAGGAGTTCAATTCTGATACTGTCTGTAAGGAATTCAATTCTGGGACTGTTTGTAAGGAGTTCGATTCTGATACTGTCTATAAGGAATTCAATTCTGGGACTGTCGGTAAGCAGTTCATTTCTGGAACTGTTTGTAATGAGTTCAATTCCTGGACGGTCTGTAAGGAGTTCTGTTCTGATACTGTCTGTAAGGAGTTGAATTCTGGGACTGTATGTAACGAGTTCTGTTCTGGAACTCTCTGTAAGGAGTTGAATTCTGATACTGTTTGTAAGGAGTTCAATTCTGGGTCTGTCTGTAAGGTGTTCAATTCTGGGACTGTCTGCAAGGAGTTCAATTCTGATACGGCCTGTAAGGAGTTCAGTTCTGGTTCTGTCTGTAAGGTGTTCAATTCTGGGACTGTCTGTAAGGAGTTCAATTCTGGGACTGCCTGTAAGGAGTTCAATTCTAGGTCTGTCTGTAAGGTGTACAATTCTGGGACTGTCTGTAAGGAGTTAAATTCTGGGACTGTCTGTAAGGAGTTCAATTCTGGCATAGTCTGTAAGGAGTTCAATTCTGTTACTGTCTGTGAGGAGTTCTGTTCTGGGACTGTCTCTAAGGTGTTCAATTCTGGTACTGTCTGTAAGGTGTTCAATTCTGGGACTGTCTGTAATGAGTTCAATTCTGATACTGTCTGTTCAGGAGTTCAATTCTGGACTGTCTGTAACGAGTACATTTCTGGGACCGTCTGTAACAAGTTCAATTCTGATACTGTCTGTAAGGAGTTCATTTCTGGAAATGTCTGTAATGAGTTCAATTCCTGGACGGTCTGTAAGGAGTTCTGTTCTGATACTGTCTGTAAGGAGTTGAATTCTGGGACTGTATGTAACAGTTCTGTGCTGGAACTCTCTGTAAGGAGTTCAATTCTGATACTGTTTGTAAGGAGTTAAATTCTGGGACTGTATGTCAGGAGTTCAATTCTGGGACTTTCGTTTAAGTAGTTCAGTTCTTGAACTGTCTGTAAGGAGTTCAATTCTGGTACTGTCTGTATGGAGTTCAATTCTGGGACTGTCTGTAAAGAGTTCAATTCTGATACTGTCATTAAGCATTTCAATTCTAGGACAGTCAGTAAGGAGTTCTGTTCTGGGACTGTCTGTAAGGTGTTCAATTCTGGTACTGTCTGTAAGGTGTTCAATTCTGGGACTGTCTGTAATGAGTTCAATTCTGATACTGTCTGTTCAGTAGTACAATTCTGGACTGTCTGTAACGAGTACATTTCTGGGTCCGTCTGTAACAAGTTCAATTCTGATACTGTCTGTAAGGAGTTTATTTCTGGAAATGTCTGTAATGAGTTCAATTTTGGGACCGTCTGTAATGAGTTCAGTTCTGATACTTTCTGTAAGGAGTTGAATTCTGGGACTGTCTGTAAGGAGTTCTGTTCTGGAACTGACTGTAAGGAGTTCAATTCTGATACTGCCTGTAAGGAGTTCAATTCTGGGATTGTCTTTAAGGAGTTAAATTCTGGGACTGTCTGTAAGGAGTTCAATTCTGATACTGCCTGTAAGGAGTTCAATTCTGGGATTGTCTGTAAGGAGTTCAATTCTGGGACTCTCTGTAAGGAGTTCATTTTGATACAGTCTGTAAGTAGTTCAGTTCTGGAACTGTCTGTAAGGAGTTCAATTCTGGGACTGTCTGTAAGGAGTTCAGTTCTGGCATAGTCTGTAAGGAGTTCAATTCTGGGACTGTCTGTAAGGAGTTCAATTCTGATACTGTCTGTAAGGAATTCAATTCTGCGACTGTTTGTAAGGAGTTCGATTCTGATACTGTCTATAAGGAATTCAATTCTGGGACTGTCGGTAAGCAGTTCATTTCTGGAACTGTTTGTAATGAGTTCAATTCCTGGACGGTCTGTAAGGAGTTCTGTTCTGATACTGTCTGTAAGGTGTTGAATTCTGGGACTGTATGTAACGAGTTCTGTTCTGGAACTCTCTGTAAGGAGTTCTGTTCTGGAATTGTCTGTAAGGAGTTCAATTCTGATACTGTCTTTAAGCAGTTCAATTCTAGGACTGTCTGTAAGGAGTTCATTTCTGGAACTGTCTGTAATGAGTTCAATTCTGGTACCATCTGTAAGGAGTTCAGTTCTAGGTCTGTCTGTAAGGTGTTCAATTCTGGGACTGTCTGTAAGGAGTTCAATTCTGGGACTGTCTGTAAGGAGTTCAATTCTGGGTCTGTTTGTAAGGTGTTCAATTCTGGTACTGTCTGTAAGGTGTTCAATTCTGGGACTGTCTGTAAGGAGTTCAATTCTGATACTGTCTGTTCAGGAGTTCAATTCTGGGACTCTCTGTAAGGGGTTCAATTCTGGGACTGTCTGTAACGATTTCATTTCTGGGACCGTCTGTTATGAGTTCAATTCTGATACTGTCTGTAAGGAGTTCATTTCTGGAACTGTCTGTAATGAGTTCAATTCTGGGACCGTCTCTAAGGTGTTCAGTTCTGATACTGTCTGTAAGGAGTTAAATTCTGGGACTGACTGTAAGGAGTTCAATTCTGGGTCTGTTTGTAAGGTGTTCAATTCTGGTACTGTCTGTAAGGTGTTCAATTCTGGGACTGTCTGTAAGGAGTTCAATTCTGATACTGTCTGTTCAGGAGTTCAATTCTGGGACTCTCTGTAAGGGGTTCAATTCTGGGACTGTCTGTAACGATTTCATTTCTGGGACCGTCTGTTAGGAGTTCAATTCTGATACTGTCTGTAAGGAGTTCATTTCTGGATCTGTCTGTAATGAGTTCAATTCTGGGACCGTCTCTAAGGAGTTCAGTTCTGATACTGTCTGTAAGGAGTTGAATTCTGGGACTGTCTGTAAGGAGTTCAATTCTGATACTGTCTGTAAGGAATTCAATTCTGGGACTGTTTGTAAGGAGTTCGATTCTGATACTGTCTATAAGGAATTCAATTCTGGGACTGTCGGTAAGCAGTTCATTTCTGGAACTGTTTGTAATGAGTTCAATTCCTGGACGGTCTGTAAGGAGTTCTGTTCTGATACTGTCTGTAAGGAGTTGAATTCTGGGACTGTATGTAACGAGTTCTGTTCTGGAACTCTCTGTAAGGAGTTCAATTCTGATACTGTTTGTAAGGAGTTCAATTCTGGGTCTGTCTGTAAGGTGTTCAATTCTGGTACTGTCTGTAAGGTGTTCAATTCTGGGACTGTCTGTAAGGAGTTCAATTCTGATACGGCCTGTAAGGAGTTCAGTTCTGGTTCTGTCTGTAAGGTGTTCAATTCTGGGACTGTCTGTAAGGAGTTCAATTCTGGGACTGCCTGTAAGGAGTTCAATTCTAGGTCTGTCTGTAAGGTGTACAATTCTGGGACTGTCTGTAAGGAGTTAAATTCTGGGACTGTCTGTAAGGAGTTCAATTCTGGCATAGTCTGTATGGAGTTCAATTCTGTTACTGTCTGTGAGGAGTTCTGTTCTGGGACTGTCTCTAAGGTGTTCAATTCTGGTACTGTCTGTAAGGTGTTCAATTCTGGGACTGTCTGTAATGAGTTCAATTCTGATACTGTCTGTTCAGGAGTTCAATTCTGGACTGTCTGTAACGAGTACATTTCTGGGACCGTCTGTAACAAGTTCAATTCTGATACTGTCTGTAAGGAGTTCATTTCTGGAAATGTCTGTAATGAGTTCAATTCCTGGACGGTCTGTAAGGAGTTCTGTTCTGATACTGTCTGTAAGGAGTTGAATTCTGGGACTGTATGTAACGAGTTCTGTGCTGGAACTCTCTGTAAGGAGTTCAATTCTGATACTGTTTGTAAGGAGTTAAATTCCGGGACTGTATGTCAGGAGTTCAATTCTGGGACTTTCGTTTAAGGAGTTCAGTTCTTGAACTGTCTGTAAGGAGTTCAATTCTGGTACTGTCTGTATGGAGTTCAATTCTGGGACTGTCTGTAAAGAGTTCAATTCTGATACTGTCATTAAGCATTTCAATTCTAGGACAGTCTGTAAGGAGTTCTGTTCTGGGACTGTCTGTAAGGTGTTCAATTCTGGTACTGTCTGTAAGGTGTTCAATTCTGGGACTGTCTGTAATGAGTTCAATTCTGATACTGTCTGTTCAGTAGTTCAATTCTGGACTGTCTGTAACGAGTACATTTCTGGGTCCGTCTGTAACAAGTTCAATTCTGATACTGTCTGTAAGGAGTTCAATTCTGGAAATGTCTGTAATGAGTTCAATTTTGGGACCGTCTGTAATGAGTTCAGTTCTGATACTGTCTGTAAGGATTTGAATTCTGGGACTGTCTGTAAGGAGTTCTGTTCTGGAACTGACTGTAAGGAGTTCAATTCTGATACTGCCTGTAAGGAGTTCAATTCTGGGATTGTCTTTAAGGAGTTAAATTCTGGGACTGTCTGTAAGGAGTTCAATTCTGATACTGCCTGTAAGGAGTTCAATTCTGGGATTGTCTGTAAGGAGTTCAATTCTGGGACTCTCTGTAAGGAGTTCATTTTGATACAGTCTGTAAGTAGTTCAGTTCTGGAACTGTCTGTAAGGAGTTCAATTCTGGGACTGTCTGTAAGGAGTTCAGTTCTGGCATAGTCTGTAAGGAGTTCAATTCTGATTCAGTTTGTAAGGAGTTCACTTCTGGTACTGTCTGTAAGGAGTTCAGTTCTGATACTGTTTTGTAAGGAGTTCAATTCTGGGACTGTCTGTAAGGAGTTCAATTCTGATACTGTCTGTAAGGAATTCAATTCTGCGACTGTTTGTAAGGAGTTCGATTCTTATACTGTCTATAAGGAATTCAATTCTGGGACTGTCGGTAAGCAGTTCATTTCTGGAACTGTTTGTAATGAGTTCAATTCCTGGACGGTCTGTAAGGAGTTCTGTTCTGATACTGTCTGTAAGGTGTTGAATTCTGGGACTGTATGTAACGAGTTCTGTTCTGGAACTCTCTGTAAGGAGTTCTGTTCTGGAATTGTCTGTAAGGAGTTCAATTCTGATACTGTCTTTAAGCAGTTCAATTCTAGGACTGTCTGTAAGGAGTTCATTTCTGGGACTGTCTGTAAGGAGTTCAATTCTGATACTGTCTTTAAGCAGTTCATTTCTGGAACTGTCTGTAATGAGTTCAATCCTGGTACCACATGTAAGGAGTTCAGTTCTAGGTCTGTCTGTAAGGTGTTCTATTCTGGGACTGTCTGTAAGGAGTTCAATTCTGGGACTGTCTGTAAGGAGTTCAATTCTGGGTCTGTTTGTAAGGTGTTCAATTCTGGTACTGTCTGTAAGGTGTTCAATTCTGGGACTGTCTGTAAGGAGTTCAATTCTGATACTGTCTGTTCAGGAGTTCAATTCTGGGACTCTCTGTAAGGGGTTCAATTCTGGGACTGTCTGTAACGATTTCATTTCTGGGACCGTCTGTTATGAGTTCAATTCTGATACTGTCTGTAAGGAGTTCATTTCTGGAACTGTCTGTAATGAGTTCAATTCTGGGACCGTCTCTAAGGTGTTCAGTTCTGATACTGTCTGTAAGGAGTTAAATTCTGGGACTGACTGTAAGGAGTTCAATTCTGGGTCTGTTTGTAAGGTGTTCAATTCTGGTACTGTCTGTAAGGTGTTCAATTCTGGGACTGTCTGTAAGGAGTTCAATTCTGATACTGTCTGTTCAGGAGTTCAATTCTGGGACTCTCTGTAAGGGGTTCAATTCTGGGACTGTCTGTAACGATTTCATTTCTGGGACCGTCTGTTATGAGTTGAATTCTGATACTGTCTGTAAGGAGTTCATTTCTGGATCTGTCTGTAATGAGTTCAATTCTGGGACCGTCTCTAAGGAGTTCAGTTCTGATACTGTCTGTAAGGAGTTGAATTCTGGGACTGTCTGTAAGGAGTTCTGTTCTGGAACTGTCTGTAAGGAGTTCAATTCTGATACTGCCTGTAAGGAGTTCAATTCTGGGAATGTCTTTAAGGAGTTAAATTCTGGGACTGTCTGTAAGGAGTTCAATTCTGATACTGCCTGTAAGGAGTTGAATTCTAGGACTGTCTGTAAGGTGTTCAATTCTGGGACTGTCTGTAAGGAGTTCAATTCTGGGACTGTCTGTAAGGAGTTCAATTATGATACTGCCTGTAAGGAGTTCAATTCTGGGACTGTCTGTAAGGTGTGCAATTCTGGGACTGTCTGTAAGGAGTTCAATTCTGATACTGTCTGTTCAGGAGTTCAATTCTAGGACTCTCTGTAAGAAGTTCAATTCTGGGACTGTCTGTAAGGTGTTCAATTCTGGGACTGTCTGTAAGGAGTTCAATTCTGATACTGTCTGTTCAGGAGTTCAATTCTAGGACTCTCTGTAAGAAGTTCAATTCTGGGACTGTCTGTAACGAGTTCATTTCTGGGACTATCTGTAAGGAGGTGAATTCTGGGACTGTCTGTAAGGAGTTCAATTCTGATACTGTCTGCAAGGAGTTCAATTCTGATACTGTCTGTAAGGAGTTCAATTCTGGCATAGTCTGTAAGGAGTTCAATTCTGTTACTGTCTGTGAGGAGTTCTGTTCTGGGACTGTCTGTAAGTTGTTCAATTCTGGTACTGTCTGTAAGGTGTTCAATTCTGGGACTGTCTGTAATGAGTTCAATTCTGATACTGTCTGTTCAGTAGTTCAATTCTGGACTCTCTGTAACGAGTACATTTCTGGGTCCGTCTGTAACAAGTTCAATTCTGATACTGTCTGTAAGGAGTTCATTTCTGGAAATGTCTGTAATGAGTTCAATTTTGGGACCGTCTGTAATGAGTTCAGTTCTGATACTGTCTGTAAGGAGTTGAATTCTGGGACTGTCTGTAAGGAGTTCTGTTCTGGAACTGACTGTAAGGAGTTCAATTCTGATACTGCCTGTAAGGAGTTCAATTCTGGGATTGTCTTTAAGGAGTTAAATTCTGGGACTGTCTGTAAGGAGTTCAATTCTGATACTGCCTGTAAGGAGTTCAATTCTGGGATTGTCTGTAAGGAGTTCAATTCTGGGACTCTCTGTAAGGAGTTCATTTTGATACAGTCTGTAAGTAGTTCAGTTCTGGAACTGTCTGTAAGGAGTTCAGTTCTGGCATAGTCTGTAAGGAGTTCAATTCTGATTCAGTTTGTAAGGAGTTCACTTCTGGTACTGTCTGTAAGGAGTTCAGTTCTGATACTGTTTTGTAAGGAGTTCAATTCTGGGACTGTCTGTAAGGAGTTCAATTCTGATACTGTCTGTAAGGAATTCAATTCTGCGACTGTTTGTAAGGAGTTCGATTCTGATACTGTCTATAAGGAATTCAATTCTGGGACTGTCGGTAAGCAGTTCATTTCTGGAACTGTTTGTAATGAGTTCAATTCCTGGACGGTCTGTAAGGAGTTCTGTTCTGATATGATCTGTAAGGTGTTGAATTCTGGGACTGTATGTAACGAGTTCTGTTCTGGAACTCTCTGTAAGGAGTTCTGTTCTGGAATTGTCTGTAAGGAGTTCAATTCTGATACTGTCATTAAGCAGTTCAATTCTAGGACTGTCTGTAAGGAGTTCATTTCTGGGACTGTCTGTAAGGAGTTCAATTCTGATACTGTCTTTAAGCAGTTCATTTCTGGAACTGTCTGTAATGAGTTCAATTCTGGTACCATCTGTAAGGAGTTCAGTTCTAGGTCTGTCTGTAAGGTGTTCAATTCTGGGACTGTCTGTAAGGAGTTCAATTCTGGGACTATCTGTAAGGAGTTCAATTCTGGGTCTGTTTGTAAGGTGTTCAATTCTGGTACTGTCTGTAAGGTGTTCAATTCTGGGACTGTCTGTAAGGAGTTCAATTCTGATACTGTCTGTTCAGGAGTTCAATTCTGGGACTCTCTGTAAGGGGTTCAATTCTGGAACTGTCTGTAACGATTTCATTTCTGGGACCGTCTGTTATGAGTTCAATTCTGATACTGTCTGTAAGGAGTTCATTTCTGGAACTGTCTGTAATGAGTTCAATTCTGGGACCGTCTCTAAGGTGTTCAGTTCTGATACTGTCTGTAAGGAGTTGAATTCTGGGACTGTCTGTAAGGAGTTCTGTTCTGGAACTGTCTGTAAGGAGTTCAATTCTGATACTGCCTGTAAGGAGTTCAATTCTGGGAATGTCTTTAAGGAGTTAAATTCTGGGACTGTCTGTAAGGAGTTCAATTCTGATACTGCCTGTAAGGAGTTGAATTCTAGGACTGTCTGTAAGGTGTTCAATTCTGGGACTGTCTGTAAGGAGTTCAATTCTGGGACTGTCTGTAAGGAGTTCAATTATGATACTGCCTGTAAGGAGTTCAATTCTGGGACTGTCTGTAAGGAGTTCAATTCTGATACTGTCTGTTCAGGAGTTCAATTCTAGGACTCTCTGTAAGAAGTTCAATTCTGGGACTGTCTGTAAGGTGTTCAATTCTGGGACTGTCTGTAAGGAGTTCAATTCTGATACTGTCTGTTCAGGAGTTCAATTCTAGGACTCTCTGTAAGAAGTTCAATTCTGGGACTGTCTGTAACGAGTTCATTTCTGGGACTATCTGTAAGGAGGTGAATTCTGGGACTGTCTGTAAGGAGTTCAATTCTGATACTGTCTGCAAGGAGTTCAATTCTGATACTGTCTGTAAGTAGTTCAATTCTGGCATAGTCTGTAAGGAGTTCAATTCTGTTACTGTCTGTGAGGAGTTCTGTTCTGGGACTGTCTGTAAGGTGTTCAATTCTGGTACTGTCTGTAAGGTGTTCAATTCTGGGACTGTCTGTAATGAGTTCAATTCTGATACTGTCTGTTCAGTAGTTCAATTCTGGACTGTCTGTAACGAGTACATTTCTGGGTCCGTCTGTAACAAGTTCAATTCTGATACTGTCTGTAAGGAGTTCATTTCTGGAAATGTCTGTAATGAGTTCAATTTTGGGACCGTCTGTAATGAGTTCAGTTCTGATACTGTCTGTAAGGAGTTGAATTCTGGGACTGTCTGTAAGGAGTTCTGTTCTGGAACTGACTGTAAGGAGTTCAATTCTGATACTGCCTGTAAGGAGTTCAATTCTGGGATTGTCTTTAAGGAGTTAAATTCTGGGACTGTCTGTAAGGAGTTCAATTCTGATACTGCCTGTAAGGAGTTCAATTCTGGGATTGTCTGTAAGGAGTTCAATTCTGGGACTCTCTGTAAGGAGTTCATTTTGATACAGTCTGTAAGTAGTTCAGTTCTGGAACTGTCTGTAAGGAGTTCAATTCTGATTCAGTTTGTAAGGAGTTCACTTCTGGTACTGTCTGTAAGGAGTTCAGTTCTGATACTGTTTTGTAAGGAGTTCAATTCTGGGACTGTCTGTAAGGAGTTCAATTCTGATACTGTCTGTAAGGAATTCAATTCTGCGACTGTTTGTAAGGAGTTCGATTCTGATACTGTCTATAAGGAATTCAATTCTGGGACTGTCGGTAAGCAGTTCATTTCTGGAACTGTTTGTAATGAGTTCAATTCCTGGACGGTCTGTAAGGAGTTCTGTTCTGATATGGTCTGTAAGGTGTTGAATTCTGGGACTGTATGTAACGAGTTCTGTTCTGGAACTCTCTGTAAGGAGTTCTGTTCTGGAATTGTCTGTAAGGAGTTCAATTCTGATACTGTCATTAAGCAGTTCAATTCTAGGACTGTCTGTAAGGAGTTCATTTCTGGGACTGTCTGTAAGGAGTTCAATTCTGATACTGTCTTTAAGCAGTTCATTTCTGGAACTGTCTGTAATGAGTTCAATTCTGGTACCATCTGTAAGGAGTTCAGTTCTAGGTCTGTCTGTAAGGTGTTCAATTCTGGGACTGTTTGTAAGGAGTTCGATTCTGATACTGTCTATAAGGAATTCAATTCTGGGACTGTTTGTAAGGAGTTCGATTCTGATACTGTCTATAAGGAATTCAATTCTGGGACTGTCGGTAAGCAGTTCATTTCTGGAACTGTTTGTAATGAGTTCAATTCCTGGACGGTCTGTAAGGAGTTCTGTTCTGATACTGTCTGTAAGGAGTTGAATTCTGGGACTGTATGTAACGAGTTCTGTTCTGGAACTCTCTGTAAGGAGTTCAATTCTGATACTGTTTGTAAGGAGTTCAATTCTGGGTCTGTCTGTAAGGTGTTCAATTCTGGTACTGTCTGTAAGGTGTTCAATTCTGGGACTGTCTGTAAGGAGTTCAATTCTGATACGGCCTGTAAGGAGTTCAGTTCTGGTTCTGTCTGTAAGGTGTTCAATTCTGGGACTGTCTGTAAGGAGTTCAATTCTGGGACTGCCTGTAAGGAGTTCAATTCTAGGTCTGTCTGTAAGGTGTACAATTCTGGGACTGTCTGTAAGGAGTTAAATTCTGGGACTGTCTGTAAGGAGTTCAATTCTGGCATAGTCTGTAAGGAGTTCAATTCTGTTACTGTCTGTGAGGAGTTCTGTTCTGGGACTGTCTCTAAGGTGTTCAATTCTGGTACTGTCTGTAAGGTGTTCAATTCTGGGACTGTCTGTAATGAGTTCAATTCTGATACTGTCTGTTCAGGAGTTCAATTCTGGACTGTCTGTAACGAGTACATTTCTGGGACCGTCTGTAACAAGTTCAATTCTGATACTGTCTGTAAGGAGTTCATTTCTGGAAATGTCTGTAATGAGTTCAATTCCTGGACGGTCTGTAAGGAGTTCTGTTCTGATACTGTCTGTAAGGAGTTGAATTCTGGGACTGTATGTCAGGAGTTCAATTCTGGGACTTTCGTTTAGGGAGTTCAGTTCTTGAACTGTCTGTAAGGAGTTCAATTCTGGTACTGTCTGTATGGAGTTCAATTCTGGGACTGTCTGTAAAGAGTTCAATTCTGATACTGTCATTAAGCATTTCAATTCTAGGACAGTCTGTAAGGAGTTCATTTCTGGTACTGACTGTAAGGAGTTCAATTCTGATACTGTCTGCAAGGAGTTCAACTCTGGGACTGTCTGTAAGGAGTTCAGTTCTGGCATAGTCTGTTAGGAGTTCAATTCTGATACTGTTTGTAAGTTTTTAAATTCTGGGACTGTTTGTAAGGAGTTCGATTCTGATACTGTCTATAAGGAATTCAATTCTGGGACTGTCGGTAAGCAGTTCATTTCTGGAACTGTTTGTAATGAGTTCAATTCCTGGACGGTCTGTAAGGAGTTCTGTTCTGATACTGTCTGTAAGGAGTTGAATTCTGGGACTGTATGTAACGAGTTCTGTTCTGGAACTCTCTGTAAGGAGTTCAATTCTGATACTGTTTGTAAGGAGTTCAATTCTGGGTCTGTCTGTAAGGTGTTCAATTCTGGTACTGTCTGTAAGGTGTTCAATTCTGGGACTGTCTGTAAGGAGTTCAATTCTGATACGGCCTGTAAGGAGTTCAGTTCTGGTTCTGTCTGTAAGGTGTTCAATTCTGGGACTGTCTGTAAGGAGTTCAATTCTGGGACTGCCTGTAAGGAGTTCAATTCTAGGTCTGTCTGTAAGGTGTACAATTCTGGGACTGTCTGTAAGGAGTTAAATTCTGGGACTGTCTGTAAGGAGTTCAATTCTGGCATAGTCTGTAAGGAGTTCAATTCTGTTACTGTCTGTGAGGAGTTCTGTTCTGGGACTGTCTCTAAGGTGTTCAATTCTGGTACTGTCTGTAAGGTGTTCAATTCTGGGACTGTCTGTAATGAGTTCAATTCTGATACTGTCTGTTCAGGAGTTCAATTCTGGACTGTCTGTAACGAGTACATTTCTGGGACCGTCTGTAACAAGTTCAATTCTGATACTGTCTGTAAGGAGTTCATTTCTGGAAATGTCTGTAATGAGTTCAATTCCTGGACGGTCTGTAAGGAGTTCTGTTCTGATACTGTCTGTAAGGAGTTGAATTCTGGGACTGTATGTCAGGAGTTCAATTCTGGGACTTTCGTTTAGGGAGTTCAGTTCTTGAACTGTCTGTAAGGAGTTCAATTCTGGTACTGTCTGTATGGAGTTCAATTCTGGGACTGTCTGTAAAGAGTTCAATTCTGATACTGTCATTAAGCATTTCAATTCTAGGACAGTCTGTAAGGAGTTCATTTCTGGTACTGACTGTAAGGAGTTCAATTCTGATACTGTCTGCAAGGAGTTCAACTCTGGGACTGTCTGTAAGGAGTTCAGTTCTGGCATAGTCTGTTAGGAGTTCAATTCTGATACTGTTTGTAAGTTTTTAAATTCTGGGACTGTTTGTAAGGAGTTCAATTCTGATCCTGTCTTTAAGCAGTTCAATTCTAGGACTGTCTGTAAGGATTTCAGTTCTGATACTGTCTGTAAGGAATTCAGTTCTGATACTGACTGTAAGGGTTCAGTTCTGGCAGAGTCTGTAAGGAGTTCAATTTTGATACTATTTGTAAGGAATTAAATTCTGGGACTGTCTGTAAGGAGTTCAATTCTGATACGGCCTGTAAGGAGTTCAATTCTGGGACTGTTTGTAAGGAGTTCAATTCTGATGCTGCCTGTAAGGAGTTCAATTCTAGGTCTGTCTGTAAGGTGTACAATTCTGGGAATGTCTGTAAGGAGTTAAATTCTGGGACTGTCTGTAAGGTGTTCAATTCTGGGTCTGTCTGTAAGGTGTTCAATTCTGGGACTGTCTGTAAGGAGTTCAATTCTGATACTGCCTGTAAGGAGTTCAATTCTGGGTCTGTCTGTAAGGTGTTCAATTCTGGTACTGTCTGTAAGGTGTTCAATTCTGGGACTGTCTGTAAGGAGTTCAATTCTGATACTGTCTGTTCAGGAGTTCATTTCTGGGACTCTCTGTAAGGAGTTCAATTCTGGACTGTCTGTAACGAGTTCATTTCTGGGACTGTCTGTAACGAGTTCAATTCTGATACTGTCTGTAAGGAGTTCATTTCTGGAACTGTCTGTAATGAGTTCAATTCTGGGACCGTCTGTAATGAGTTCTGTTCTGATACTGTCTGTAAGGAGTTCAATTCTGGGATTGTCTTTAAGGAGTTAAATTCTGGGACCGTCTGTAACGAGTTCAATTCTGGTACTGTCTGTGAGGAGTTCAGTTCTGGGACTGTCTGTATGGAGTTCAGTTCAGGGACTGTCTGTAAGTTGTTCTGTTCTGGAATTGTCTGTAAGGAGTTCAATTCTGATACTGTCTTTAAGCAGTTCAATTCTAGGACTGTCTGTAAGGAGTTCATTTCTGGGACTGTCTGTAAGGAGTTCAAATCTGATACTGTCTTTAAGCAGTTGAATTCTAGGACTGTCTGTAAGGAGTTCAGTTCTGAGACTGCCTGTAAGGAGTTCAATTCTGATACGGCCTGTAAGGAGTTCAGTTCTGGGTCTGTCTGTAAGGTGTTCAATTCTGGGACTGTCTGTAAGGAGTTCAATTCTGGGACTGTCTGTAAGGAGTTCAATTCTGATGCTGCCTGTAAGGAGTTCAATTCTAGGTCTGTCTGTAAGGTGTACAATTCTTGGACTGTCTGTAAGGAGTTAAATTCTGGGACTGTCTGTAAGGTGTTCAATTCTGGGTCTGTCTGTAAGGTGTTCAATTCTGGGACTGTCTGTAAGGAGTTCAATTCTGATACTGCCTGTAAGGAGTTCAATTCTGGGACTGTCTGTAAGGAGTTCAATTCTGATACTGTCTGTAAGGAATTCAATTCTGGGACTGTTTGTAAGGAGTTCGATTCTGATACTGTCTATAAGGAATTCAATTCTGGGACTGTCGGTAAGCAGTTCATTTCTGGAACTGTTTGTAATGAGTTCAATTCCTGGACGGTCTGTAAGGAGTTCTGTTCTGATACTGTCTGTAAGGAGTTGAATTCTGGGACTGTATGTAACGAGTTCTGTTCTGGAACTCTCTGTAAGGAGTTCAATTCTGATACTGTTTGTAAGGAGTTCAATTCTGGGTCTGTCTGTAAGGTGTTCAATTCTGGTACTGTCTGTAAGGTGTTCAATTCTGGGACTGTCTGTAAGGAGTTCAATTCTGATACGGCCTGTAAGGAGTTCAGTTCTGGTTCTGTCTGTAAGGTGTTCAATTCTGGGACTGTCTGTAAGGAGTTCAATTCTGGGACTGCCTGTAAGGAGTTCAATTCTAGGTCTGTCTGTAAGGTGTACAATTCTGGGACTGTCTGTAAGGAGTTAAATTCTGGGACTGTCTGTAAGGAGTTCAATTCTGGCATAGTCTGTAAGGAGTTCAATTCTGTTACTGTCTGTGAGGAGTTCTGTTCTGGGACTGTCTCTAAGGTGTTCAATTCTGGTACTGTCTGTAAGGTGTTCAATTCTGGGACTGTCTGTAATGAGTTCAATTCTGATACTGTCTGTTCAGGAGTTCAATTCTGGACTGTCTGTAACGAGTACATTTCTGGGACCGTCTGTAACAAGTTCAATTCTGATACTGTCTGTAAGGAGTTCATTTCTGGAAATGTCTGTAATGAGTTCAATTTTGGGACCGTCTGTAATGAGTTCAGTTCTGATACTGTCTGTAAGGAGTTGAATTCTGGGACTGTCTGTAAGGAGTTCTGTTCTGGAACTGTCTGTAAGGAGTTCAATTCTGATACTGCCTGTAAGGAGTTCAATTCTGGGATTGTCTTTAAGGAGTTAAATTCTGGGACTGTCTGTAAGGAGTTCAATTCTGATACTGCCTGTAAGGAGTTCAATTCTGGGATTGTCTGTAAGGAGTTCAATTCTGGGACTCTCTGTAAGGAGTTCATTTTGATACAGTCTGTAAGTAGTTCAGTTCTGGAACTGTCTGTAAGGAGTTCAATTCTGGGACTGTCTGTAAGGAGTTCAGTTCTGGCATAGTCTGTAAGGAGTTCAATTCTGATTCAGTTTGTAAGGAGTTCACTTCTGGTACTGTCTGTAAGGAGTTCAGTTCTGATACTGTTTTGTAAGGAGTTCAATTCTGGGACTGTCTGTAAGGAGTTCAATTCTGATACTGTCTGTAAGGAATTCAATTCTGGGACTGGTTGTAAGGAGTTCGATTCTGATACTGTCTATAAGGAATTCAATTCTGGGAATGTCGGTAAGCAGTTCATTTCTGGAACTGTTTGTAATGAGTTCAATTCCTGGACGGTCTGTAAGGAGTTCTGTTCTGATACTGTCTGTAAGGAGTTGAATTCTGGGACTGTATGTAACGAGTTCTGTGCTGGAACTCTCTGTAAGGAGTTCAATTCTGATACTGTTTGTAAGGATTTAAATTCTGGGACTGTATGTCAGGAGTTCAATTCTGGGACTTTCGTTTAAGGAGTTCAGTTCTTGAACTGTCTGTAAGGAGTTCAATTCTGGTACTGTCTGCATGGAGTTCAATTCTGGGACTGTCTGTAAAGAGTTCAATTCTGAGACTGTCATTAAGCATTTCAATTCTAGGACAGTCTGTAAGGAGTTCATTTCTGGTACTGAGTGTAAGGAGTTCAATTCTGATACAGTCTGCAAGGAGTTCAACTCTGGGACTGTCTGTAAGGAGTTCAGTTCTGGCATAGTCTGTTAGGAGTTCAATTCTGATACTGTTTGTAAGTTTTTAAATTCTGGGACAGTTTGTAAGGAGTTCAATTCTGATCCTGTCTTTAAGCAGTTCAATTCTAGGACTGTCTGTAAGGATTTCAGTTCTGATACTGTCTGTAAGGAATTCAGTTCTGATACTGACTGTAAGGGTTCAGTTCTGGCAGAGTCTGTAAGGAGTTCAATTTTGATACCATTTGTAAGGAATTAAATTCTGGGACTGTCTGTAAGGAGTTCAATTCTGATACGGCCTGTAAGGAGTTCAATTCTGGGACTGTCTGTAAGGAGTTCAATTCTGATGCTGCCTGTAAGGAGTTCAATTCTAGGTCTGTCTGTAAGGTGTACAATTCTGGGACTGTCTGTAAGGAGTTAAATTCTGGGACTGTCTGTAAGGTGTTCAATTCTGGGTCTGTCTGTAAGGTGTTCAATTCTGGGACTGTCTGTAAGGAGTTCAATTCTGATACTGCCTGTAAGGAGTTCAATTCTGGGTCTGTCTGTAAGGTGTTCAATTCTGGTACTGTCTGTAAGGTGTTCAATTCTGGGACTGTCTGTAAGGAGTTCAATTCTGATACTGTCTGTTCAGGAGTTCATTTCTGGGACTCTCTGTAAGGAGTTCAATTCTGGACTGTCTGTAACGAGTTCATTTCTGGGACTGTCTGTAACGAGTTCAATTCTGATACTGTCTGTAAGGAGTTCATTTCTGGAACTGTCTGTAATGAGTTCAATTCTGGGACCGTCTGTAATGAGTTCTGTTCTGATACTGTCTGTAAGGAGTTCAATTCTGGGATTGTCTTTAAGGAGTTAAATTCTGGGACCGTCTGTAACGAGTTCAATTTTGATACAGTCTGTAAGTAGTTCAATTCTGATACTGTCTGTAAGGAGTTCAATTCTGGCATAGTCTGTAAGGAGTTCAATTCTGGTACTGTCTGTGAGGAGTTCAGTTCTGGGACTGTCTGTATGGAGTTCAGTTCAGGGACTGTCTGTAAGTTGTTCTGTTCTGGAATTGTCTGTAAGGAGTTCAATTCTGATACTGTCTTTAAGCAGTTCAATTCTAGGACTGTCTGTAAGGAGTTCATTTCTGGGACTGTCTGTAAGGAGTTCAATTCTGATACTGTCTTTAAGCAGTTGAATTCTAGGACTGTCTGTAAGGAGTTCAGTTCTGAGACTGCCTGTAAGGAGTTCAATTCTGATACGGCCTGTAAGGAGTTCAGTTCTGGGTCTGTCTGTAAGGAGTTCATTTCTGGGACTGTCTGTAAGGAGTTCAATTCTGATACTGTCTTTAAGCAGTTGAATTCTAGGACTGTCTGTAAGGAGTTCAGTTCTGAGACTGCCTGTAAGGAGTTCAATTCTGATACGGCCTGTAAGGAGTTCAATTCTGGGACTGTCTGTAAGGAGTTCAATTCTGGGACTGTCTGTAAGGAGTTCAATTCTGATGCTGCCTGTAAGGAGTTCAATTCTAGGTCTGTCTGTAAGGTGTACAATTCTTGGACTGTCTGTAAGGAGTTAAATTCTGGGACTGTCTGTAAGGTGTTCAATTCTGGGTCTGTTTGTAAGGTGTTCAATTCTGGGACTGTCTGTAAGGAGTTCAATTCTGATACTGCCTGTAAGGAGTTCAATTCTGGGACTGTCTGTAAGGAGTTCAATTCTGATACTGTCTGTAAGGAATTCAATTCTGGGACTGTTTGTAAGGAGTTCGATTCTGATACTGTCTATAAGGAATTCAATTCTGGGACTGTCGGTAAGCAGTTCATTTCTGGAACTGTTTGTAATGAGTTCAATTCCTGGACGGTCTGTAAGGAGTTCTGTTCTGATACTGTCTGTAAGGAGTTGAATTCTGGGACTGTATGTAACGAGTTCTGTTCTGGAACTCTCTGTAAGGAGTTCAATTCTGATAATGTTTGTAAGGAGTTCAATTCTGGGTCTGTCTGTAAGGTGTTCAATTCTGGGACTGTCTGTAAGGAGTTCAATTCTGATACGGCCTGTAAGGAGTTCAGTTCTGGATCTGTCTGTAAGGTGTTCAATTCTGGGACTGTCTGTAAGGAGTTCAATTCTGGGACTGCCTGTAAGGAGTTCAATTCTAGGTCTGTCTGTAAGGTGTACAATTCTGGGACTGTCTGTAAGGAGTTAAATTCTGGGACTGTCTGTAAGGAGTTCAATTCTGGCATAGTCTGTAAGGAGTTCAATTCTGTTACTGTCTGTGAGGAGTTCTGTTCTGGGACTGTCTCTAAGGTGTTCAATTCTGGTACTGTCTGTAAGGTGTTCAATTCTGGGACTGTCTGTAATGAGTTCAATTCTGATACTGTCTGTTCAGGAGTTCAATTCTGGACTGTCTGTAACGAGTACATTTCTGGGACCGTCTGTAACAAGTTCAATTCTGATACTGTCTGTAAGGAGTTCATTTCTGGAAATGTCTGTAATGAGTTCAATTTTGGGACCGTCTGTAATGAGTTCAGTTCTGATACTGTCTGTAAGGAGTTGAATTCTGGGACTGTCTGTAAGGAGTTCTGTTCTGGAACTGTCTGTAAGGAGTTCAATTCTGATACTGCCTGTAAGGAGTTCAATTCTGGGATTGTCTTTAAGGAGTTAAATTCTGGGACTGTCTGTAAGGAGTTCAATTCTGATACTGCCTGTAAGGAGTTCAATTCTGGGATTGTCTGTAAGGAGTTCAATTCTGGGACTCTCTGTAAGGAGTTCATTTTGATACAGTCTGTAAGTAGTTCAGTTCTGGAACTGTCTGTAAGGAGTTCAATTCTGATACTGTCTGTAAGGAGTTCAGTTCTGGCATAGTCTGTAAGGAGTTCAATTCTGATTCAGTTTGTAAGGAGTTCACTTCTGGTACTGTCTGTAAGGAGTTCAGTTCTGATACTGTTTTGTAAGGAGTTCAATTCTGGGACTGTCTGTAAGGAGTTCAATTCTGATACTGTCTGTAAGGAATTCAATTCTGGGACTGGTTGTAAGGAGTTCGATTCTGATACTGTCTATAAGGAGTTCAATTCTGGGTCTGTCTGTAAGGAGTTCAATTCTGGTACTGTCTGTGAGGAGTTCAATTCTGGTACTGTCTGTGAGGAGTTCAGTTCTGGGACTGTCTGTATGGAGTTCAGTTCAGGGACTGTCTGTAAGTTGTTCTGTTCTGGAATTGTCTGTAAGGAGTTCAATTCTGATACTGTCTTTAAGCAGTTCAATTCTAGGACTGTCTGTAAGGAGTTCATTTCTGGGACTGTCTGTAAGGAGTTCAATTCTGATACTGTCTTTAAGCAGTTGAATTCTAGGACTGTCTGTAAGGAGTTCAGTTCTGAGACTGCCTGTAAGGAGTTCAATTCTGATACGGCCTGTAAGGAGTTCAGTTCTGGGTCTGTCTGTAAGGAGTTCATTTCTGGGACTGTCTGTAAGGAGTTCAATTCTGATACTGTCTTTAAGCAGTTGAATTCTAGGACTGTCTGTAAGGAGTTCAGTTCTGAGACTGCCTGTAAGGAGTTCAATTCTGATACGGCCTGTAAGGAGTTCAATTCTGGGACTGTCTGTAAGGAGTTCAATTCTGGGACTGTCTGTAAGGAGTTCAATTCTGATGCTGCCTGTAAGGAGTTCAATTCTAGGTCTGTCTGTAAGGTGTACAATTCTTGGACTGTCTGTAAGGAGTTAAATTCTGGGACTGTCTGTAAGGTGTTCAATTCTGGGTCTGTTTGTAAGGTGTTCAATTCTGGGACTGTCTGTAAGGAGTTCAATTCTGATACTGCCTGTAAGGAGTTCAATTCTGGGACTGTCTGTAAGGAGTTCAATTCTGATACTGTCTGTAAGGAATTCAATTCTGGGACTGTTTGTAAGGAGTTCGATTCTGATACTGTCTATAAGGAATTCAATTCTGGGACTGTCGGTAAGCAGTTCATTTCTGGAACTGTTTGTAATGAGTTCAATTCCTGGACGGTCTGTAAGGAGTTCTGTTCTGATACTGTCTGTAAGGAGTTGAATTCTGGGACTGTATGTAACGAGTTCTGTTCTGGAACTCTCTGTAAGGAGTTCAATTCTGATAATGTTTGTAAGGAGTTCAATTCTGGGTCTGTCTGTAAGGTGTTCAATTCTGGGACTGTCTGTAAGGAGTTCAATTCTGATACGGCCTGTAAGGAGTTCAGTTCTGGTTCTGTCTGTAAGGTGTTCAATTCTGGGACTGTCTGTAAGGAGTTCAATTCTGGGACTGCCTGTAAGGAGTTCAATTCTAGGTCTGTCTGTAAGGTGTACAATTCTGGGACTGTCTGTAAGGAGTTAAATTCTGGGACTGTCTGTAAGGAGTTCAATTCTGGCATAGTCTGTAAGGAGTTCAATTCTGTTACTGTCTGTGAGGAGTTCTGTTCTGGGACTGTCTCTAAGGTGTTCAATTCTGGTACTGTCTGTAAGGTGTTCAATTCTGGGACTGTCTGTAATGAGTTCAATTCTGATACTGTCTGTTCAGGAGTTCAATTCTGGACTGTCTGTAACGAGTACATTTCTGGGACCGTCTGTAACAAGTTCAATTCTGATACTGTCTGTAAGGAGTTCATTTCTGGAAATGTATGTAATGAGTTCAATTTTGGGACCGTCTGTAATGAGTTCAGTTCTGATACTGTCTGTAAGGAGTTGAATTCTGGGACTGTCTGTAAGGAGTTCTGTTCTGGAACTGTCTGTAAGGAGTTCAATTCTGATACTGCCTGTAAGGAGTTCAATTCTGGGATTGTCTTTAAGGAGTTAAATTCTGGGACTGTCTGTAATGAGTTCAATTCTGATACTGCCTGTAAGGAGTTCAATTCTGGGATTGTCTGTAAGGAGTTCAATTCTGGGACTCTCTGTAAGGAGTTCATTTTGATACAGTCTGTAAGTAGTTCAGTTCTGGAACTGTCTGTAAGGAGTTCAATTCTGGGACTGTCTGTAAGGAGTTCAGTTCTGGCATAGTCTGTAAGGAGTTCAATTCTGATTCAGTTTGTAAGGAGTTCACTTCTGGTACTGTCTGTAAGGAGTTCAGTTCTGATACTGTTTTGTAAGGAGTTCAATTCTGGGACTGTCTGTAAGGAGTTCAATTCTGATACTGTCTGTAAGGAATTCAATTCTGGGACTGGTTGTAAGGAGTTCGATTCTGATACTGTCTATAAGGAATTCAATTCTGGGACTGTCGGTAAGCAGTTCATTTCTGGAACTGTTTGTAATGAGTTCAATTCCTGGACGGTCTGTAAGGAGTTCTGTTCTGATACTGTCTGTAAGGAGTTGAATTCTGGGACTGTATGTAACGAGTTCTGTGCTGGAACTCTCTGTAAGGAGTTCAATTCTGATACTGTTTGTAAGGAGTTAAATTCTGGGACTGTATGTCAGGAGTTCAATTCTGGGACTTTCGTTTAAGGAGTTCAGTTCTTGAACTGTCTGTAAGGAGTTCAATTCTGGTACTGTCTGTATGGAGTTCAATTCTGGGACTGTCTGTAAAGAGTTCAATTCTGATACTGTCATTAAGCATTTCAATTCTAGGACAGTCTGTAAGGAGTTCATTTCTGGTACTGAGTGTAAGGAGTTTAATTCTGATACAGTCTGCAAGGAGTTCAACTCTGGGACTGTCTGTAAGGAGTTCAGTTCTGGCATAGTCTGTTAGGAGTTCAATTCTGATACTGTTTGTAAGTTTTTAAATTCTGGGACTGTTTGTAAGGAGTTCAATTCTGATCCTGTCTTTAAGCAGTTCAATTCTAGGACTGTCTGTAAGGATTTCAGTTCTGATACTGTCTGTAAGGAATTCAGTTCTGATACTGACTGTAAGGGTTCAGTTCTGGCAGAGTCTGTAAGGAGTTCAATTTTGATACTATTTGTAAGGAATTAAATTCTGGGACTGTCTGTAAGGAGTTCAATTCTGATACGGCCTGTAAGGAGTTCAATTCTGGGACTGTCTGTAAGGAGTTCAATTCTGATGCTGCCTGTAAGGAGTTCAATTCTAGGTCTGTCTGTAAGGTGTACAATTCTGGGACTGTCTGTAAGGAGTTAAATTCTGGGACTGTCTGTAAGGTGTTCAATTCTGGGTCTGTCTGTAAGGTGTTCAATTCTGGGACTGTCTGTAAGGAGTTCAATTCTGATACTGCCTGTAAGGAGTTCAATTCTGGGTCTGTCTGTAAAGTGTTCAATTCTGGTACTGTCTGTAAGGTGTTCAATTCTGGGACTGTCTGTAAGGAGTTCAATTCTGATACTGTCTGTTCAGGAGTTCATTTCTGGGACTCTCTGTAAGAAGTTCAATTCTGGACTTTCTGTAACGAGTTCATTTCTGGGACTGTCTGTAACGAGTTCAATTCTGATACTGTCTGTAAGGAGTTCATTTCTGGAACTGTCTGTAATGAGTTCAATTCTGGGACCGTCTGTAATGAGTTCTGTTCTGATACTGTCTGTAAGGAGTTCAATTCTGGGATTGTCTTTAAGGAGTTAAATTCTGGGACCGTCTGTAACGAGTTCAATTTTGATACAGTCTGTAAGTAGTTCAATTCTGATACTGTCTGTAAGGAGTTCAATTCTGGCATAGTCTGTAAGGAGTTCAATTCTGGTACTGTCTGTGAGGAGTTCAGTTCTGGGACTGTCTGTATGGAGTTCAGTTCAGGGACTGTCTGTAAGTTGTTCTGTTCTGGAATTGTCTGTAAGGAGTTCAATTCTGATACTGTCTTTAAGCAGTTCAATTCTAGGACTGTCTGTAAGGAGTTCATTTCTGGGACTGTCTGTAAGGAGTTCAATTCTGATACTGTCTTTAAGCAGTTGAATTCTAGGACTGTCTGTAAGGAGTTCAGTTCTGAGACTGCCTGTAAGGAGTTCAATTCTGATACGGCCTGTAAGGAGTTCAGTTCTGGGTCTGTCTGTAAGGTGTTCAATTCTGGGACTGTCTGTAAGGAGTTCAATTCTGGGACTGTCTGTAAGGAGTTCAATTCTGATGCTGCCTGTAAGGAGTTCAATTCTAGGTCTGTCTGTAAGGTGTACAATTCTTGGACTGTCTGTAAGGAGTTAAATTCTGGGACTGTCTGTAAGGTGTTCAATTCTGGGTCTGTCTGTAAGGTGTTCAATTCTGGGACTGTCTGTAAGGAGTTCAATTCTGATACGGCCTGTAAGGAGTTCAATTCTGGGACTGTCTGTAAGGAGTTCAATTCTGATGCTGCCTGTAAGGAGTTCAATTCTAGGTCTGTCTGTAAGGTGTACAATTCTGGGACTGTCTGTAAGGAGTTAAATTCTGGGACTGTCTGTAAGGTGTTCAATTCTGGGTCTGTCTGTAAGGTGTTCAATTCTGGGACTGTCTGTAAGGAGTTCAATTCTGATACTGCCTGTAAGGAGTTCAATTCTGGGTCTGTCTGTAAGGTGTTCAATTCTGGTACTGTCTGTAAGGTGTTCAATTCTGGGACTGTCTGTAAGGAGTTCAATTCTGATACTGTCTGTTCAGGAGTTCATTTCTGGGACTCTCTGTAAGGAGTTCAATTCTGGACTGTCTGTAACGAGTTCATTTCTGGGACTGTCTGTATCGAGTTCAATTCTGATACTGTCTGTAAGGAGTTGAATTCTAGGACTGTCTGTAAGGAGTTCAGTTCTGAGACTGCCTGTAAGGAGTTCAATTCTGATACGGCCTGTAAGGAGTTCAGTTCTGGGTCTGTCTGTAAGGTGTTCAATTCTGGGACTGTCTGTAAGGAGTTCAATTCTGGGACTGTCTGTAAGGAGTTCAATTCTGATACGGCCTGTAAGGAGTTCAATTCTGGGACTGTCTGTAAGGAGTTCAATTCTGATGCTGCCTGTAAGGAGTTCAATTCTAGGTCTGTCTGTAAGGTGTACAATTCTGGGACTGTCTGTAAGGAGTTAAATTCTGGGACTGTCTGTAAGGTGTTCAATTCTGGGTCTGTCTGTAAGGTGTTCAATTCTGGGACTGTCTGTAAGGAGTTCAATTCTGATACTGCCTGTAAGGAGTTCAATTCTGGGTCTGTCTGTAAAGTGTTCAATTCTGGTACTGTCTGTAAGGTGTTCAATTCTGGGACTGTCTGTAAGGAGTTCAATTCTGATACTGTCTGTTCAGGAGTTCATTTCTGGGACTCTCTGTAAGGATTTCAATTCTGGACTGTCTGTAACGAGTTCATTTCTGGGACTGTCTGTAACGAGTTCAATTCTGATACTGTCTGTAAGGAGTTCATTTCTGGAACTGTCTGTAATGAGTTCAATTCTGGGACCGTCTGTAATGAGTTCTGTTCTGATACTGTCTGTAAGGAGTTCAATTCTGGGATTGTCTTTAAGGAGTTAAATTCTGGGACCGTCTGTAACGAGTTCAATTTTGATACAGTCTGTAAGTAGTTCAATTCTGATACTGTCTGTAAGGAGTTCAATTCTGGCATAGTCTGTAAGGAGTTCAATTCTGGTACTGTCTGTGAGGAGTTCAGTTCTGGGACTGTCTGTATGGAGTTCAGTTCAGGGACTGTCTGTAAGTTGTTCTGTTCTGGAATTGTCTGTAAGGAGTTCAATTCTGATACTGTCTTTAAGCAGTTCAATTCTAGGACTGTCTGTAAGGAGTTCATTTCTGGGACTGTCTGTAAGGAGTTCAATTCTGATACTGTCTTTAAGCAGTTGAATTCTAGGACTGTCTGTAAGGAGTTCAGTTCTGAGACTGCCTGTAATGAGTTCAATTCTGATACGGCCTGTAAGGAGTTCAGTTCTGGGTCTGTCTGTAAGGTGTTCAATTCTGGGACTGTCTGTAAGGAGTTCAATTCTGGGACTGTCTGTAAGGAGTTCAATTCTGATGCTGCCTGTAAGGAGTTCAATTCTAGGTCTGTCTGTAAGGTGTACAATTCTTGGACTGTCTGTAAGGAGTTAAATTCTGGGACTGTCTGTAAGGTGTTCAATTCTGGGTCTGTCTGTAAGGTGTTCAATTCTGGGACTGTCTGTAAGGAGTTCAATTCTGATACTGCCTGTAAGGAGTTCAATTCTAGGTCTGTCTGTAAGGTGTACAATTCTGGGACTGTCTGTAAGGAGTTAAATTCTGGGACTGTCTGTAAGGTGTTCAATTCTGGGTCTGTCTGTAAGGTTTTCAATTCTGGGACTGTCTGTAAGGAGTTCAATTCTGATACTGCCTGTAAGGAGTTCAATTCTGGGTCTGTCTGTAAGGTGTTCAATTCTGGTACTGTCTGTAAGGTGTTCAATTCTGGGACTGTCTGTAAGGAGTTCAATTCTGATACTGTCTGTTCAGGAGTTCATTTCTGGGACTCTCTGTAAGGAGTTCAATTCTGGACTGTCTGTAACGAGTTCATTTCTGGGACTGTCTGTAACGAGTTCAATTCTGATACTGTCTGTAAGGAGTTCATTTCTGGAACTGTCTGTAATGAGTTCAATTCTGGGACCGTCTGTAATGAGTTCTGTTCTGATACTGTCTGTAAGGAGTTCAATTCTGGGATTGTCTTTAAGGAGTTAAATTCTGGGACCGTCTGTAACGAGTTCAATTTTGATACAGTCTGTAAGTAGTTCAATTCTGATACTGTCTGTAAGGAGTTCAATTCTGGCATAGTCTGTAAGGAGTTCAATTCTGGTACTGTCTGTGAGGAGTTCAGTTTTGGGACTGTCTGTATGGAGTTCAGTTCAGGGACTGTCTGTAAGTTGTTCTGTTCTGGAATTGTCTGTAAGGAGTTCAATTCTGATACTGTCTTTAAGCAGTTCAATTCTAGGACTGTCTGTAAGGAGTTCATTTCTGGGACTGTCTGTAAGGAGTTCAATTCTGATACTGTCTTTAAGCAGTTGAATTCTAGGACTGTCTGTAAGGAGTTCAGTTCTGAGACTGCCTGTAAGGAGTTCAATTCTGATACGGCCTGTAAGGAGTTCAGTTCTGGGTCTGTCTGTAAGGTGTTCAATTCTGGGACTGTCTGTAAGGAGTTCAATTCTGGGACTGTCTGTAAGGAGTTCAATTCTGATGCTGCCTGTAAGGAGTTCAATTCTAGGTCTGTCTGTAAGGTGTACAATTCTTGGACTGTCTGTAAGGAGTTAAATTCTGGGACTGTCTGTAAGGTGTTCAATTCTGGGTCTGTCTGTAAGGTGTTCAATTCTGGGACTGTCTGTAAGGAGTTCAATTCTGATACTGCCTGTAAGGAGTTCAATTCTGGGTCTGTCTGTAAGGTGTTCAATTCTGGTACTGTCTGTAAGGAGTTCAATTCTGATACTGTCTGTTCAGGAGTTCAATTCTGGGACTCTCTGTAAGGAGTTCAATTCTGGACTGTCTGTAACGAGTTCATTTCTGGGACTGTCTGTAACGAGTTCAATTCTGATACTGTCTGTAAGGAGTTCATTTCTGGAACTGTCTGTAATGAGTTCAATTCTGGGACCGTCTGTAATGAGTTCTGTTCTGATACTGTCTGTAAGGAGTTCAATTCTGGGATTGTCTTTAAGGAGTTAAATTCTGGGACCGTCTGTAACGAGTTCAATTTTGATACAGTCTGTAAGTAGTTCAATTCTGATACTGTCTGTAAGGAGTTCAATTCTGGCATAGTCTGTAAGGAGTTCAATTCTGGTACTGTCTGTGAGGAGTTCAGTTCTGGGACTGTCTGTATGGAGTTCAGTTCAGGGACTGTCTGTAAGTTGTTCTGTTCTGGAATTGTCTGTAAGGAGTTCAATTCTGATACTGTCTTTAAGCAGTTCAATTCTAGGACTGTCTGTAAGGAGTTCATTTCTGGGACTGTCTGTAAGGAGTTCAATTCTGATACTGTCTTTAAGCAGTTGAATTCTAGGACTGTCTGTAAGGAGTTCAGTTCTGAGACTGCCTGTAAGGAGTTCAGTTCTGGGTCTGTCTGTAAGGTGTTCAATTCTGGGACTGTCTGTCAGGACTTCAATTCTGGGGCCGTCTGTAAGGAGTTCAATTCTGATACTCTCTGTAAGGATTTCAGTTCTGATATTGTCTGTAAGGAATTCAATTCTGCGACTGTTTGTAAGGAGTTCGATTCTGATACTGTCTATAAGGAATTCAATTCTGGGACTGTCGGTAAGCAGTTCATTTCTGGAACTGTTTGTAATGAGTTCAATTCCTGGACGGTCTGTAAGGAGTTCTGTTCTGATACTGTCTGTAAGGTGTTGAATTCTGGGACTGTATGTAACGAGTTCTGTTCTGGAACTCTCTGTAAGGAGTTCTGTTCTGGAATTGTCTGTAAGGAGTTCAATTCTGATACTGTCTTTAAGCAGTTCAATTCTAGGACTGTCTGTAAGGAGTTCATTTCTGGGACTGTCTGTAAGGAGTTCAATTCTGATACTGTCTTTAAGCAGTTCATTTCTGGAACTGTCTGTAATGAGTTCAATTCTGGTACCATCTGTAAGGAGTTCAGTTCTAGGTCTGTCTGTAAGGTGTTCAATTCTGATACTGTTTGTAAGTTTTTAAATTCTGGGACTGTTTGTAAGGAGTTCAATTCTGATCCTGTCTTTAAGCAGTTCAATTCTAGGACTGTCTGTAAGGATTTCAGTTCTGATACTGTCTGTAAGGAATTCAGTTCTGATACTGACTGTAAGGGTTCAGTTCTGGCATAGTCTGTAAGGAGTTCAATTTTGATACTATTTGTAAGGAATTAAATTCTGGGACTGTCTGTAAGGAGTTCAATTCTGATACGGACTGTAAGGAGTTCAGTTCTGGGTCTGTCTGTAAGGTGTTCAATTCTGGGACTGTCTGTAACGAGTTCATTTCTGGGACTGTCTGTAACGAGTTCAATTCTGATACTGTCTGTAAGGAGTTCATTTCTGGAACTGTCTGTAATGAGTTCAATTCTGGGACCGTCTGTAATGAGTTCTGTTCTGATACTGTCTGTAAGGAGTTCAATTCTGGGATTGTCTTTAAGGAGTTAAATTCTGGGACCGTCTGTAACGAGTTCAATTTTGATACAGTCTGTAAGTAGTTCAATTCTGATACTGTCTGTAAGGAGTTCAATTCTGGCATAGTCTGTAAGGAGTTCAATTCTGGTACTGTCTTTAAGCAGTTGAATTCTAGGACTGTCTGTAAGGAGTTCAGTTCTGAGACTGCCTGTAAGGAGTTCAATTCTGATACGGCCTGTAAGGAGTTCAGTTCTGGGTCTGTCTGTAAGGAGTTCAATTCTGGGACTGTCTGTAAGGAGTTCAATTCTGATGCTGCCTGTAAGGAGTTCAATTCTAGGTCTGTCTGTAAGGTGTACAATTCTGGGACTGTCTGTAAGGAGTTAAATTCTGGGACTGTCTGTAAGGTGTTCAATTCTGGGTCTGTCTGTAAGGTGTTCAATTCTGGGACTGTCTGTAAGGAGTTCAATTCTGATACTGCCTGTAAGGAGTTCAATTCTGGGTCTGTCTGTAAGGTGTTCAATTCTGGGACTGTCTGTAAGGAGTTCAATTCTGATACTGTCTGTTCAGGAGTTCAATTCTGGGACTCTCTGTAAGGAGTTCAATTCTGGACTGTCTGTAACGAGTTCATTTCTGGGACTGTCTGTAACGAGTTCAATTCTGATACTGTCTGTAAGGAGTTCATTTCTGGAACTGTCTGTAATGAGTTCAATTCTGGGACCGTCTCTAAGGTGTTCAGTTCTGATACTGTCTGTAAGGAGTTAAATTCTGGGACTGACTGTAAGGAGTTCAATTCTGGGTCTGTTTGTAAGGTGTTCAATTCTGGTACTGTCTGTAAGGTGTTCAATTCTGGGACTCTCTGTAAGGAGTTCAATTCTGATACTGTCTGTTCAGGAGTTCAATTCTGGGACTCTCTGTAAGGGGTTCAATTCTGGGACTGTCTGTAACGATTTCATTTCTGGGACCATCTGTTATGAGTTCAATTCTGATACTGTCTGTAAGGAGTTCATTTCTGGAACTGTCTGTAATGAGTTCAATTCTGGGACCGTCTCTAAGGAGTTCAGTTCTGATACTGTCTGTAAGGTGTTGAATTCTGGGACTGTCTGTAAGGAGTTCAATTCTGATACTGTCTGTAAGGAATTCAATTCTGGGACTGTTTGTAAGGAGTTCGATTCTGATACTGTCTATAAGGAATTCAATTCTGGGACTGTCGGTAAGCAGTTCATTTCTGGAACTGTTTGTAATGAGTTCAATTCCTGGACGGTCTGTAAGGAGTTCTGTTCTGATACTGTCTGTAAGGAGTTGAATTCTGGGACTGTATGTAACGAGTTCTGTTCTGGAACTCTCTGTAAGGAGTTCAATTCTGATACTGTTTGTAAGGAGTTCAATTCTGGGTCTGTCTGTAAGGTGTTCAATTCTGGTACTGTCTGTAAGGTGTTCAATTCTGGGACTGTCTGTAAGGAGTTCAATTCTGATACGGCCTGTAAGGAGTTCAGATCTGGTTCTGTCTGTAAGGTGTTCAATTCTGGGACTGTCTGTAAGGAGTTCAATTCTGGGACTGCCTGTAAGGAGTTCAATTCTAGGTCTGTCTGTAAGGTGTACAATTCTGGGACTGTCTGTAAGGAGTTAAATTCTGGGACTGTCTGTAAGGAGTTCAATTCTGGCATAGTCTGTAAGGAGTTCAATTCTGTTACTGTCTGTGAGGAGTTCTGTTCTGGGACTGTCTCTAAGGTGTTCAATTCTGGTACTGTCTGTAAGGTGTTCAATTCTGGGACTGTCTGTAATCAGTTCAATTCTGATACTGTCTGTTCAGGAGTTCAATTCTGGACTGTCTGTAACGAGTACATTTCTGGGACCGTCTGTAACAAGTTCAATTCTGATACTGTCTGTAAGGAGTTCATTTCTGGAAATGTCTGTAATGAGTTCAATTTTGGGACCGTCTGTAATGAGTTCAGTTCTGATACTGTCTGTAAGGAGTTGAATTCTGGGACTGTCTGTAAGTAGTTCTGTTCTGGAACTGTCTGTAAGGAGTTCTATTCTGGGACTGTCTGTAAGGAGTTCAATTCTGATATGGCCTGTAAGGAGTTCAGTTCTGGGTCTGTCTGTAAGGTGTTCAATTCTGGGACTGTCTGTAAGGAGTTCAATTCTGGGACTGTCTGTAAGGAGTTCAATTCTGATGCTGCCTGTAAGGAGTTCAATTCTAGGTCTGTCTGTAAGGTGTACAATTCTGGGACTGTCTGTAAGGAGTTAAATTCTGGGACTGTCTGTAAGGTGTTCAATTCTGGGTCTGTCTGTAAGGTGTTCAATTCTGGGACTGTCTGTAAGGAGTTCAATTCTGATACTGCCTGTAAGGAGTTCAATTCTGGGTCTGTCTGTAAGGTGTTCAATTCTGGTACTGTCTGTAAGGTGTTCAATTCTGGGACTGTCTGTAAGGAGTTCAATTCTGATACTGTCTGTTCAGGAGTTCAATTCTGGGACTCTCTGTAAGGAGTTCAATTCTGGACTGTCTGTAACGAGTTCATTTCTGGGACTGTCTGTAACGAGTTCAATTCTGATACTGTCTGTAAGGAGTTCATTTCTGGAACTGTCTGTAATGAGTTCAATTCTGGGACCGTCTGTAATGAGTTCTGTTCTGATACTGTCTGTAAGGAGTTCAATTCTGGGATTGTCTTTAAGGAGTTAAATTCTGGGACCGTCTGTAACGAGTTCAATTTTGATACAGTCTGTAAGTATTTCAATTCTGATACTGTCTGTAAGGAGTTCAATTCTGGCATAGTCTGTAAGGAGTTCAATTCTGGTACTGTCTGTGAGGAGTTCAGTTCTGGGACTGTCTGTATGGAGTTCAGTTCAGGGACTGTCTGTAAGTTGTTCTGTTCTGGAATTGTCTGTAAGGAGTTCAATTCTGATACTGTCTTTAAGCAGTTCAATTCTAGGACTGTCTGTAAGGAGTTCATTTCTGGGACTGTCTGTAAGGAGTTCAATTCTGATACTGTCTTTAAGCAGTTGAATTCTAGGACTGTCTGTAAGGAGTTCAATTCTGAGACTGCCTGTAAGGAGTTCAGTTCTGGGTCTGTCTGTAAGGTGTTCAATTCTGGGACTGTCTGTCAGGACTTCAATTCTGGGGACGTCTGTAATGAGTTCAATTCTGATACTCTCTGTAAGGATTTCAGTTCTGATATTGTCTGTAAGGAGTTCAATTCTGGGACTGTCTGTAAGGAGTTCATTTCTGATACTGTCTGTAAGGAGTTCAATTCTGGGACTGTCTGTAAGGAGTTCAATTCTGATACTGTCTGTAAGGAGTTCATTTCGGGGACTGTCTGTAAGGAGTTCAATTCTGATTCAGTTTGTAAGGAGTTCACTTCTGGTACTGTCTGTAAGGAGTTCAGTTCTGATACTGTTTTGTAAGGAGTTCAATTCTGGGACTGTCTGTAAGGAGTTCAATTCTGATACTGTCTGTAAGGAATTCAATTCTGCGACTGTTTGTAAGGAGTTCGATTCTGATACTGTCTATAAGGAATTCAATTCTGGGACTGTCGGTAAGCAGTTCATTTCTGGAACTGTTTGTAATGAGTTCAATTCCTGGACGGTCTGTAAGGAGTTCTGTTCTGATACTGTCTGTAAGGTGTTGAATTCTGGGACTGTATGTAACGAGTTCTGTTCTGGAACTCTCTGTAAGGAGTTCTGTTCTGGAATTGTCTGTAAGGAGTTCAATTCTGATACTGTCTTTAAGCAGTTCAATTCTAGGACTGTCTGTAAGGAGTTCATTTCTGGGACTGTCTGTAAGGAGTTCAATTCTGATACTGTCTTTAAGCAGTTCATTTCTGGAACTGTCTGTAATGAGTTCAATTCTGGTACCATCTGTAAGGAGTTCAGTTCTAGGTCTGTCTGTAAGGTGTTCAATTCTGGCATAGTCTGTTAGGAGTTCAATTCTGATACTGTTTGTAAGTTTTTAAATTCTGGGACTGTTTGTAAGGAGTTCAATTCTGATCCTGTCTTTAAGCAGTTCAATTCTAGGACTGTCTGTAAGGATTTCAGTTCTGATACTGTCTGTAAGGAATTCAGTTCTGATACTGACTGTAAGGGTTCAGTTCTGGCATAGTCTGTAAGGAGTTCAATTTTGATACTATTTGTAAGGAATTAAATTCTGGGACTGTCTGTAAGGAGTTCAATTCTGATACGGACTGTAAGGAGTTCAGTTCTGGGTCTGTCTGTAAGGTGTTCAATTCTGGGACTGTCTGTAACGAGTTCATTTCTGGGACTGTCTGTAACGAGTTCAATTCTGATACTGTCTGTAAGGAGTTCATTTCTGGAACTGTCTGTAATGAGTTCAATTCTGGGACCGTCTGTAATGAGTTCTGTTCTGATACTGTCTGTAAGGAGTTCAATTCTGGGATTGTCTTTAAGGAGTTAAATTCTGGGACCGTCTGTAACGAGTTCAATTTTGATACAGTCTGTAAGTAGTTCAATTCTGATACTGTCTGTAAGGAGTTCAATTCTGGCATAGTCTGTAAGGAGTTCAATTCTGGTACTGTCTTTAAGCAGTTGAATTCTAGGACTGTCTGTAAGGAGTTCAGTTCTGAGACTGCCTGTAAGGAGTTCAATTCTGATACGGCCTGTAAGGAGTTCAGTTCTGGGTCTGTCTGTAAGGAGTTCAATTCTGGGACTGTCTGTAAGGAGTTCAATTCTGATGCTGCCTGTAAGGAGTTCAATTCTAGGTCTGTCTGTAAGGTGTACAATTCTGGGACTGTCTGTAATGAGTTCAATTCTGATACTGTCTTTAAGCAGTTCAATTCTAGGACTGTCTGTAAGGAGTTCAATTCTGGGTCTGTTTGTAAGGTGTTCAATTCTGGTACTGTCTGTAAGGTGTTCAATTCTGGGACTGTCTGTAAGGAGTTCAATTCTGATACTGTCTGTTCAGGAGTTCAATTCTGGGACTCTCTGTAAGGAGTTCAATTCTGGACTGTCTGTAACGAGTTCATTTCTGGGACTGTCTGTAACGAGTTCAATTCTGATACTGTCTGTAAGGAGTTCATTTCTGGAACTGTCTGTAATGAGTTCAATTCTGGGACCGTCTCTAAGGTGTTCAGTTCTGATACTGTCTGTAAGGAGTTAAATTCTGGGACTGACTGTAAGGAGTTCAATTCTGGGTCTGTTTGTAAGGTGTTCAATTCTGGTACTGTCTGTAAGGTGTTCAATTCTGGGACTGTCTGTAAGGAGTTCAATTCTGATACTGTCTGTTCAGGAGTTCAATTCTGGGACTCTCTGTAAGGGGTTCAATTCTGGGACTGTCTGTAACGATTTCATTTCTGGGACCATCTGTTATGAGTTCAATTCTGATACTGTCTGTAAGGAGTTCATTTCTGGAACTGTCTGTAATGAGTTCAATTCTGGGACCGTCTCTAAGGAGTTCAGTTCTGATACTGTCTGTAAGGTGTTGAATTCTGGGACTGTCTGTAAGGAGTTCAATTCTGATACTGTCTGTAAGGAATTCAATTCTGGGACTGTTTGTAAGGAGTTCGATTCTGATACTGTCTATAAGGAATTCAATTCTGGGACTGTCGGTAAGCAGTTCATTTCTGGAACTGTTTGTAATGAGTTCAATTCCTGGACGGTCTGTAAGGAGTTCTGTTCTGATACAGTCTGTGACGAGTTGAATTCTGGGACTGTATGTAACGAGTTCTGTTCTGGAACTCTCTGTAAGGAGTTCAATTCTGATACTGTTTGTAAGGAGTTCAATTCTGGGTCTGTCTGTAAGGTGTTCAATTCTGGTACTGTCTGTAAGGTGTTCAATTCTGGGACTGTCTGTAAGGAGTTCAATTCTGATACGGCCTGTAAGGAGTTCAGATCTGGTTCTGTCTGTAAGGTGTTCAATTCTGGGACTGTCTGTAAGGAGTTCAATTCTAGGTCTGACTGTAAGGTGTACAATTCTGGGACTGTCTGTAAGGAGTTAAATTCTGGGACTGTCTGTAAGGAGTTCAATTCTGGCATAGTCTGTAAGGAGTTCAATTCTGTTACTGTCTGTGAGGAGTTCTGTTCTGGGACTGTCTCTAAGGTGTTCAATTCTGGTAATGTCTGTAAGGTGTTCAATTCTGGGACTGTCTGTAATGAGTTCAATTCTGATACTGTCTGTTCAGGAGTTCAATTCTGGACTGTCTGTAACGAGTACATTTCTGGGACCGTCTGTAACAAGTTCAATTCTGATACTGTCTGTAAGGAGTTCATTTCTGGAAATGTCTGTAATGAGTTCAATTTTGGGACCGTCTGTAATGAGTTCAGTTCTGATACTGTCTGTGAGGAGTTGAATTCTGGGACTGTCTGTAAGGAGTTCTGTTCTGGAACTGTCTGTAAGGAGTTCAATTCTGATACTGCCTGTAAGGAGTTCAATTCTGGGATTGTCTTTAAGGAGTTAAATTCTGGGACTGTCTGTAAGGAGTTCAATTCTGATACTGCCTGTAAGGAGTTCAATTCTGGGATTGTCTGTAAGGAGTTCAATTCTGGGACTCTCTGTAAGGAGTTCATTTTGATACAGTCTGTAAGTAGTTCAGTTCTGGAACTGTCTGTAAGGAATTCAATTCTGGGACTGTTTGTAAGGAGTTCGATTCTGATACTGTCTATAAGGAATTCAATTCTGGTACTGTCGGTAAGCAGTTCATTTCTGGAACTGTTTGTAATGAGTTCAATTCCTGGACGGTCTGTAAGGAGTTCTGTTCTGATACTGGCTGTAAGGAGTTGAATTCTGGGACTGTATGTAACGAGTTCTGTTCTGGAACTCTCTGTAAGGAGTTCAATTCTGATACTGTTTGTAAGGAGTTCAATTCTGGGTCTGTCTGTAAGGTGTTCAATTCTGGTACTGTCTGTAAGGTGTTCAATTCTGGGACTGTCTGTAAGGAGTTCAATTCTGATACGGCCTGTAAGGAGTTCAGTTCTGGTTCTGTCTGTAAGGTGTTCAATTCTGGGACTGTCTGTAAGGAGTTCAATTCTGGGACTGCCTGTAAGGAGTTCAATTCTAGGTCTGTCTGTAAGGTGTACAATTCTGGGACTGTCTGTAAGGAGTTAAATTCTGGGACTGTCTGTAAGGAGTTCAATTCTGGCATAGTCTGTAAGGAGTTCAATTCTGTTACTGTCTGTGAGGAGTTCTGTTCTGGGACTGTCTCTAAGGTGTTCAATTCTGGTACTGTCTGTAAGGTGTTCAATTCTGGGACTGTCTGTAATGAGTTCAATTCTGATACTGTCTGTTCAGGAGTTCAATTCTGGACTGTCTGTAACGAGTACATTTCTGGGACCGTCTGTAACAAGTTCAATTCTGATACTGTCTGTAAGGAGTTCATTTCTGGAAATTTCTGTAATGAGTTCAATTTTGGGACCGTCTGTAATGAGTTCAGTTCTGATACTGTCTGTAAGGAGTTGAATTCTGGGACTGTCTGTAAGGAGTTCTGTTCTGGAACTGTCTGTAAGGAGTTCAATTCTGATACTGCCTGTAAGGAGTTCAATTCTGGGATTGTCTTTAAGGAGTTAAATTCTGGGACTGTCTGTAAGGAGTTCAATTCTGATAATGCCTGTAAGGAGTTCAATTCTGGGATTGTCTGTAAGGAGTTCAATTCTGGGACTCTCTGTAAGGAGTTCATTTTGATACAGTCTGTAAGTAGTTCAGTTCTGGAACTGTCTGTAAGGAGTTCAATTCTGGGACTGTCTGTAAGGAGTTCAGTTCTGGCATAGTCTGTAAGGAGTTCAATTCTGATTCAGTTTGTAAGGAGTTCACTTCTGGTACTGTCTGTAAGGAGTTCAGTTCTGATACTGTTTTGTAAGGAGTTCAATTCTGGGACTGTCTGTAAGGAGTTCAATTCTGATACTGTCTGTAAGGAATTCAATTCTGGGACTGTTTGTAAGGAGTTCGATTCTGATACTGTCTATAAGGAATTCAATTCTGGGACTGTCGGTAAGCAGTTCATTTCTGGAACTGTTTGTAATGAGTTCAATTCCTGGACGGTCTGTAAGGAGTTCTGTTCTGATACTGTCTGTAAGGAGTTGAATTCTGGGACTGTATGTAACGAGTTCTGTTCTGGAACTCTCTGTAAGGAGTTCAATTCTGATACTGTTTGTAAGGAGTTAAATTCTGGGACTGTATGTCAGGAGTTCAATTCTGGGACTTTCGTTTAAGGAGTTCAGTTCTTGAACTGTCTTTAAGGAGTTCAATTCTGGTACTGTCTGTATGGAGTTCAATTCTGGGACTGTCTGTAAAGAGTTCAATTCTGATTCTGTCATTAAGCATTTCAATTCTAGGACAGTCTGTAAGGAGTTCATTTCTGGTACTGACTGTAAGGAGTTCAATTCTGATACTGTCTGCAAGGAGTTCAACTCTGGGACTGTCTGTAAGGAGTTCAGTTCTGGCATAGTCTGTTAGGAGTTCAATTCTGATACTGTTTGTAAGTTTTTAAATTCTGGGACTGTTTGTAAGGAGTTCAATTCTGATCCTGTCTTTAAGCAGTTCAATTCTAGGACTGTCTGTAAGGATTTCAGTTCTGATACTGTCTGTAAGGAATTCAGTTCTGATACTGACTGTAAGGGTTCAGTTCTGGCATAGACTGTAAGGAGTTCAATTTTGATACTATTTGTAAGGAATTAAATTCTGGGACTGTCTGTAAGGAGTTCAATTCTGATACGGCCTGTAAGGAGTTCAATTCTGGGACTGTCTGTAAGGAGTTCATTTCTGGGACCGTCTGTAACGAGTTCAATTCTGATACTGTCTGTAAGGAGTTCATTTCTGGAACTGTCCGTAATGAGTTCAATTCTGGGACCGTCTGTAATGAGTTCAGTTCTGATACTGTCTGTAAGGAGTTGAATTCTGGGACTGTCTGTAAGGAGTTCTGTTCTGGGACTGTCTGTAAGGAGTTCAATTCTGATACTGCCTGTAAGGAGTTGAATTCTAGGACTGTCTGTAAGGTGTTCAATTCTGGGACTGTCTGTAAGGAGTTCAATTCTGGGACTGTCTGTAAGGAGTTCAATTATGATACTGCCTGTAAGGAGTTCAATTCTGGGACTGTCTGTAAGGTGTGCAATTCTGGGACTGTCTGTAAGGAGTTCAATTCTGATACTGTCTGTTCAGGAGTTCAATTCTAGGACTCTCTGTAAGAAGTTCAATTCTGGGACTGTCTGTAACGAGTTCATTTCTGGGACTATCTGTAAGGAGGTGAATTCTGGGACTGTCTGTAAGGAGTTCAATTCTGATACTGTCTGCAAGGAGTTCAATTCTGATACTGTCTGTAAGGAGTTCAATTCTGGCATAGTCTGTAAGGAGTTCAATTCTGTTACTGTCTGTGAGGAGTTCTGTTCTGGGACTGTCTGTAAGCTGTTCAATTCTGGTACTGTCTGTAAGGTGTTCAATTCTGGGACTGTCTGTAATGAGTTCAATTCTGATACTGTCTGTTCAGGAGTTCAATTCTGGACTGTCTGTAACGAGTACATTTCTGGGTCCGTCTGTAACAAGTTCAATTCTGATACTGTCTTTAAGGAGTTCATTTCTGGAAATGTCTGTAATGAGTTCAATTTTGGGACCGTCTGTAATGAGTTCAGTTCTGATACTGTCTGTAAGGAGTTGAATTCTGGGACTGTCTGTAAGGAGTTCTGTTCTGGAACTGACTGTAAGGAGTTCAATTCTGATACTGCCTGTAAGGAGTTCAATTCTGGGATTGTCTTTAAGGAGTTAAATTCTGGGACTGTCTGTAAGGAGTTCAATTCTGATACTGCCTGTAAGGAGTTCAATTCTGGGATTGTCTGTAAGGAGTTCAATTCTGGGACTCTCTGTAAGGAGTTCATTTTGATACAGTCTGTAAGTAGTTCAGTTCTGGAACTGTCTGTAAGGAGTTCAATTCTGGGACTGTCTGTAAGGAGTTCAGTTCTGGCATAGTCTGTAAGGAGTTCAATTCTGATTCAGTTTGTAAGGAGTTCACTTCTGGTACTGTCTGTAAGGAGTTCAGTTCTGATACTGTTTTGTAAGGAGTTCAATTCTGGGACTGTCTGTAAGGAGTTCAATTCTGATACTGTCTGTAAGGAATTCAATTCTGCGACTGTTTGTAAGGAGTTCGATTCTGATACTGTCTATAAGGAATTCAATTCTGGGACTGTCGGTAAGCAGTTCATTTCTGGAACTGTTTGTAATGAGTTCAATTCCTGGACGGTCTGTAAGGAGTTCTGTTCTGATACTGTCTGTAAGGTGTTGAATTCTGGGACTGTATGTAACGAGTTCTGTTCTGGAACTCTCTGTAAGGAGTTCTGTTCTGGAATTGTCTGTAAGGAGTTCAATTCTGATACTGTCTTTAAGCAGTTCAATTCTAGGACTGTCTGTAAGGAGTTCATTTCTGGGACTGTCTGTAAGGAGTTCAATTCTGATACTGTCTTTAAGCAGTTCATTTCTGGAACTGTCTGTAATGAGTTCAATTCTGGTACCATCTGTAAGGAGTTCAGTTCTAGGTCTGTCTGTAAGGTGTTCAATTCTGGGACTGTCTGTAAGGAGTTCAATTCTGGGACTGTCTGTAAGGAGTTCAATTCTGGGTCTGTTTGTAAGGTGTTCAATTCTGGTACTGTCTGTAAGGTGTTCAATTCTGGGACTGTCTGTAAGGAGTTCAATTCTGATACTGTCTGTTCAGAAGTTCAATTCTGGGACTCTCTGTAAGGGGTTCAATTCTGGGACTGTCTGTAACGATTTCATTTCTGGGACCGTCTGTTATGAGTTCAATTCTGATACTGTCTGTAAGGAGTTCATTTCTGGAACTGTCTGTAATGAGTTCAATTCTGGGACCGTCTCTAAGGTGTTCAGTTCTGATACTGCCTGTAAGGAGTTGAATTCTAGGACTGTCTGTAAGGTGTTCAATTCTGGGACTGTCTGTAAGGAGTTCAATTCTGGGACTGTCTGTAAGGAGTTCAATTATGATACTGCCTTTAAGGAGTTCAATTCTGGGACTGTCTGTAAGGTGTGCAATTCTGGGACTGTCTGTAAGGAGTGCAATTCTGATACTGTCTGTTCAGGAGTTCAATTCTAGGACTCTCTGTAAGAAGTTCAATTCTGGGACTGTCTGTAACGAGTTCATTTCTGGGACTATCTGTAAGGAGGTGAATTCTGGGACTGTCTGTAAGGAGTTCAATTCTGATACTGTCTGCAAGGAGTTCAATTCTGATACTGTCTGTAAGGAGTTCAATTCTGGCATAGTCTGTAAGGAGTTCAATTCTGTTACTGTCTGTGAGGAGTTCTGTTCTGGGACTGTCTGTAAGGAGTTGAATTCTGGGACTGTCTGTAAGGAGTTCTGTTCTGGAACTGACTGTAAGGAGTTCAATTCTGGGATTGTCTTTAAGGAGTTAAATTCTGGGACTGTCTGTAAGGAGTTCAATTCTGATACTGCCTGTAAGGAGTTCAATTCTGGGATTGTCTGTAAGGAGTTCAATTCTGGGACTCTCTGTAAGGAGTTCATTTTGATACAGTCTGTAAGTAGTTCAGTTCTGGAACTGTCTGTAAGGAGTTCAATTCTGGGACTGTCTGTAAGGAGTTCAGTTCTGGCATAGTCTGTAAGGAGTTCAATTCTGATTCAGTTTGTAAGGAGTTCACTTCTGGTACTGTCTGTAAGGAGTTCAGTTCTGATACTGTTTTGTAAGGAGTTCAATTCTGGGACTGTCTGTAAGGAGTTCAATTCTGATACTGTCTGTAAGGAATTCAATTCTGCGACTGTTTGTAAGGAGTTCGATTCTGATACTGTTTATAAGGAATTCAATTCTGGGACTGTCGGTAAGCAGTTAATTTCTGGAACTGTTTGTAATGAGTTCAATTCCTGGACGGTCTGTAAGGAGTTCTGTTCTGATACTGTCTGTAAGGAGTTCTGTTCTGGAATTGTCTGTAAGGAGTTGAATTCTGATACTGTCTTTAAGCAGTTCAATTCTAGGACTGTCTGTAAGGAGTTCATTTCTGGGACTGTCTGTAAGGAGTTCAATTCTGATACTGTCTTTAAGCAGTTCATTTCTGGAACTGTCTGTAATGAGTTCAATTCTGGTACCATCTGTAAGGAGTTCAGTTCTAGGTCTGTCTGTAAGGTGTTCAATTCTGGGACTGTCTGTAAGGAGTTCAATTCTGGGACTGTCTGTAAGGAGTTCAATTCTGGGTCTGTTTGTAAGGTGTTCAATTCTGGTACTGTCTGTAAGGTGTTCAATTCTGGGACTGTCTGTAAGGAGTTCAATTCTGATACTGTCTGTTCAGAAGTTCAATTCTGGGACTCTCTGTAAGGGGTTCAATTCTGGGACTGTCTGTAACGATTTCATTTCTGGGACCGTCTGTTATGAGTTCAATTCTGATACTGTCTGTAAGGAGTTCGTTTCTGGAACTGTCTGTAATGAGTTCAATTCTGGGACCGTCTCTAAGGTGTTCAGTTCTGATACTGCCTGTAAGGAGTTGAATTCTAGGACTGTCTGTAAGGTGTTCAATTCTGGGACTGTCTGTAAGGAGTTCAATTCTGGGACTGTCTGTAAGGAGGTCAATTATGGGACTGTCTGTAAGGTGTGCAATTATGGGACTGTCTGTAAGGTGTGCAATTCTGGGACTGTCTGTAAGGAGTTCAATTCTGATACTGTCTGTTCAGGAGTTCAATTCTAGGACTCTCTGTAAGAAGTTCAATTCTGGGACTGTCTGTAACGAGTTCATTTCTGGGACTATCTGTAAGGAGGTGAATTCTGGGACTGTCTGTAAGGAGTTCAATTCTGATACTGTCTGCAAGGAGTTCAATTCTGATACTGTCTGTAAGGAGTTCAATTCTGGCATAGTCTGTAAGGAGTTCAATTCTGTTACTGTCTGTGAGGAGTTCTGTTCTGGGACTGTCTGTAAGGAGTTGAATTCTGGGACTGTCTGTAAGGAGTTCTGTTCTGGAACTGACTGTAAGGAGTGCAATTCTGGGATTGTCTTTAAGGAGTTAAATTCTGGGACTGTCTGTAAGGAGTTCAATTCTGATACTGCCTGTAAGGAGTTCAATTCTGGGATTGTCTGTAAGGAGTTCAATTCTGGGACTCTCTGTAAGGAGTTCATTTTGATACAGTCTGTAAGTAGTTCAGTTCTGGAACTGTCTGTAAGGAGTTCAATTCTGGGACTGTCTGTAAGGAGTTCAGTTCTGGCATAGTCTGTAAGGAGTTCAATTCTGATTCAGTTTGTAAGGAGTTCACTTCTGGTACTGTCTGTAAGGAGTTCAGTTCTGATACTGTTTTGTAAGGAGTTCAATTCTGGGACTGTCTGTAAGGAGTTCAATTCTGATACTGTCTGTAAGGAATTCAATTCTGCGACTGTTTGTAAGGAGTTCGATTCTGATACTGTTTATAAGGAATTCAATTCTGGGACTGTCGGTAAGCAGTTAATTTCTGGAACTGTTTGTAATGAGTTCAATTCCTGGACGGTCTGTAAGGAGTTCTGTTCTGATACTGTCTGTAAGGAGTTCTGTTCTGGAATTGTCTGTAAGGAGTTGAATTCTGATACTGTCTTTAAGCAGTTCAATTCTAGGACTGTCTGTAAGGAGTTCATTTCTGGGACTGTCTGTAAGGAGTTCAATTCTGATACTGTCTTTAAGCAGTTCATTTCTGGAACTGTCTGTAATGAGTTCAATTCTGGTACCATCTGTAAGGAGTTCAGTTCTAGGTCTGTCTGTAAGGTGTTCAATTCTGGGACTGTCTGTAAGGAGTTCAATTCTGGGACTGTCTGTAAGGAGTTCAATTCTGGGTCTGTTTGTAAGGTGTTCAATTCTGGTACTGTCTGTAAGGTGTTCAATTCTGGGACTGTCTGTAAGGAGTTCAATTCTGATACTGTCTGTTCAGGAGTTCAATTCTGGGACTCTCTGTAAGGGGTTCAATTCTGGGACTGTCTGTAACGATTTCATTTCTGGGACCGTCTGTTATGAGTTCAATTCTGATACTGTCTGTAAGGAGTTCATTTCTGGAACTGTCTGTAATGAGTTCAATTCTGGGACCGTCTCTAAGGTGTTCAGTTCTGATACTGTCTGTAAGGAGTTAAATTCTGGGACTGACTGTAAGGAGTTCAATTCTGGGTCTGTTTGTAAGGTGTTCAATTCTGGTACTGTCTGTAAGGTGTTCAATTCTGGGACTGTCTGTAAGGAGTTCAATTCTGATACTGTCTGTTCAGGAGTTCAATTCTGGGACTCTCTGTAAGGGGTTCAATTCTGGGACTGTCTGTAACGATTTCATTTCTGGGACCGTCTGTTATGAGTTCAATTCTGATACTGTCTGTAAGGAGTTCATTTCTGGATCTGTCTGTAATGAGTTCAATTCTGGGACCGTCTCTAAGGTGTTCAGTTCTGATACTGTCTGTAAGGAGTTGAATTCTGGGACTGTCTGTAAGGAGTTCAATTCTGATACTGTCTGTAAGGAATTCAATTCTGGGACTGTTTGTAAGGAGTTCGATTCTGATACTGTCTATAAGGAATTCAATTCTGGGACTGTCGGTAAGCAGTTCATTTCTGGAACTGTTTGTAATGAGTTCAATTCCTGGACGGTCTGTAAGGAGTTCTGTTCTGATACTGTCTGTAAGGAGTTGAATTCTGGGACTGTATGTAACGAGTTCTGTTCTGGAACTCTCTGTAAGGAGTTGAATTCTGATACTGTTTGTAAGGAGTTCAATTCTGGGTCTGTCTGTAAGGTGTTCAATTCTGGGACTGTCTGCAAGGAGTTCAATTCTGATACGGCCTGTAAGGAGTTCAGTTCTGGTTCTGTCTGTAAGGTGTTCAATTCTGGGACTGTCTGTAAGGAGTTCAATTCTGGGACTGCCTGTAAGGAGTTCAATTCTAGGTCTGTCTGTAAGGTGTACAATTCTGGGACTGTCTGTAAGGAGTTAAATTCTGGGACTGTCTGTAAGGAGTTCAATTCTGGCATAGTCTGTAAGGAGTTCAATTCTGTTACTGTCTGTGAGGAGTTCTGTTCTGGGACTGTCTCTAAGGTGTTCAATTCTGGTACTGTCTGTAAGGTGTTCAATTCTGGGACTGTCTGTAATGAGTTCAATTCTGATACTGTCTGTTCAGGAGTTCAATTCTGGACTGTCTGTAACGAGTACATTTCTGGGACCGTCTGTAACAAGTTCAATTCTGATACTGTCTGTAAGGAGTTCATTTCTGGAAATGTCTGTAATGAGTTCAATTCCTGGACGGTCTGTAAGGAGTTCTGTTCTGATACTGTCTGTAAGGAGTTGAATTCTGGGACTGTATGTAACGAGTTCTGTGCTGGAACTCTCTGTAAGGAGTTCAATTCTGATACTGTTTGTAAGGAGTTAAATTCTGGGACTGTATGTCAGGAGTTCAATTCTGGGACTTTCGTTTAAGGAGTTCAGTTCTTGAACTGTCTGTAAGGAGTTCAATTCTGGTACTGTCTGTATGGAGTTCAATTCTGGGACTGTCTGTAAAGAGTTCAATTCTGATACTGTCATTAAGCATTTCAATTCTAGGACAGTCAGTAAGGAGTTCTGTTCTGGGACTGTCTGTAAGGTGTTCAATTCTGGTACTGTCTGTAAGGTGTTCAATTCTGGGACTGTCTGTAATGAGTTCAATTCTGATACTGTCTGTTCAGTAGTACAATTCTGGACTGTCTGTAACGAGTACATTTCTGGGTCCGTCTGTAACAAGTTCAATTCTGATACTGTCTGTAAGGAGTTTATTTCTGGAAATGTCTGTAATGAGTTCAATTTTGGGACCGTCTGTAATGAGTTCAGTTCTGATACTTTCTGTAAGGAGTTGAATTCTGGGACTGTCTGTAAGGAGTTCTGTTCTGGAACTGACTGTAAGGAGTTCAATTCTGATACTGCCTGTAAGGAGTTCAATTCTGGGATTGTCTTTAAGGAGTTAAATTCTGGGACTGTCTGTAAGGAGTTCAATTCTGATACTGCCTGTAAGGAGTTCAATTCTGGGATTGTCTGTAAGGAGTTCAATTCTGGGACTCTCTGTAAGGAGTTCATTTTGATACAGTCTGTAAGTAGTTCAGTTCTGGAACTGTCTGTAAGGAGTTCAATTCTGGGACTGTCTGTAAGGAGTTCAGTTCTGGCATAGTCTGTAAGGAGTTCAATTCTGGGACTGTCTGTAAGGAGTTCAATTCTGATACTGTCTGTAAGGAATTCAATTCTGCGACTGTTTGTAAGGAGTTCGATTCTGATACTGTCTATAAGGAATTCAATTCTGGGACTGTCGGTAAGCAGTTCATTTCTGGAACTGTTTGTAATGAGTTCAATTCCTGGACGGTCTGTAAGGAGTTCTGTTCTGATACTGTCTGTAAGGTGTTGAATTCTGGGACTGTATGTAACGAGTTCTGTTCTGGAACTCTCTGTAAGGAGTTCTGTTCTGGAATTGTCTGTAAGGAGTTCAATTCTGATACTGTCTTTAAGCAGTTCAATTCTAGGACTGTCTGTAAGGAGTTCATTTCTGGAACTGTCTGTAATGAGTTCAATTCTGGTACCATCTGTAAGGAGTTCAGTTCTAGGTCTGTCTGTAAGGTGTTCAATTCTGGGACTGTCTGTAAGGAGTTCAATTCTGGGACTGTCTGTAAGGAGTTCAATTCTGGGTCTGTTTGTAAGGTGTTCAATTCTGGTACTGTCTGTAAGGTGTTCAATTCTGGGACTGTCTGTAAGGAGTTCAATTCTGATACTGTCTGTTCAGGAGTTCAATTCTGGGACTCTCTGTAAGGGGTTCAATTCTGGGACTGTCTGTAACGATTTCATTTCTGGGACCGTCTGTTATGAGTTCAATTCTGATACTGTCTGTAAGGAGTTCATTTCTGGAACTGTCTGTAATGAGTTCAATTCTGGGACCGTCTCTAAGGTGTTCAGTTCTGATACTGTCTGTAAGGAGTTAAATTCTGGGACTGACTGTAAGGAGTTCAATTCTGGGTCTGTTTGTAAGGTGTTCAATTCTGGTACTGTCTGTAAGGTGTTCAATTCTGGGACTGTCTGTAAGGAGTTCAATTCTGATACTGTCTGTTCAGGAGTTCAATTCTGGGACTCTCTGTAAGGGGTTCAATTCTGGGACTGTCTGTAACGATTTCATTTCTGGGACCGTCTGTTAGGAGTTCAATTCTGATACTGTCTGTAAGGAGTTCATTTCTGGATCTGTCTGTAATGAGTTCAATTCTGGGACCGTCTCTAAGGAGTTCAGTTCTGATACTGTCTGTAAGGAGTTGAATTCTGGGACTGTCTGTAAGGAGTTCAATTCTGATACTGTCTGTAAGGAATTCAATTCTGGGACTGTTTGTAAGGAGTTCGATTCTGATACTGTCTATAAGGAATTCAATTCTGGGACTGTCGGTAAGCAGTTCATTTCTGGAACTGTTTGTAATGAGTTCAATTCCTGGACGGTCTGTAAGGAGTTCTGTTCTGATACTGTCTGTAAGGAGTTGAATTCTGGGACTGTATGTAACGAGTTCTGTTCTGGAACTCTCTGTAAGGAGTTCAATTCTGATACTGTTTGTAAGGAGTTCAATTCTGGGTCTGTCTGTAAGGTGTTCAATTCTGGTACTGTCTGTAAGGTGTTCAATTCTGGGACTGTCTGTAAGGAGTTCAATTCTGATACGGCCTGTAAGGAGTTCAGTTCTGGTTCTGTCTGTAAGGTGTTCAATTCTGGGACTGTCTGTAAGGAGTTCAATTCTGGGACTGCCTGTAAGGAGTTCAATTCTAGGTCTGTCTGTAAGGTGTACAATTCTGGGACTGTCTGTAAGGAGTTAAATTCTGGGACTGTCTGTAAGGAGTTCAATTCTGGCATAGTCTGTATGGAGTTCAATTCTGTTACTGTCTGTGAGGAGTTCTGTTCTGGGACTGTCTCTAAGGTGTTCAATTCTGGTACTGTCTGTAAGGTGTTCAATTCTGGGACTGTCTGTAATGAGTTCAATTCTGATACTGTCTGTTCAGGAGTTCAATTCTGGACTGTCTGTAACGAGTACATTTCTGGGACCGTCTGTAACAAGTTCAATTCTGATACTGTCTGTAAGGAGTTCATTTCTGGAAATGTCTGTAATGAGTTCAATTCCTGGACGGTCTGTAAGGAGTTCTGTTCTGATACTGTCTGTAAGGAGTTGAATTCTGGGACTGTATGTAACGAGTTCTGTGCTGGAACTCTCTGTAAGGAGTTCAATTCTGATACTGTTTGTAAGGAGTTAAATTCCGGGACTGTATGTCAGGAGTTCAATTCTGGGACTTTCGTTTAAGGAGTTCAGTTCTTGAACTGTCTGTAAGGAGTTCAATTCTGGTACTGTCTGTATGGAGTTCAATTCTGGGACTGTCTGTAAAGAGTTCAATTCTGATACTGTCATTAAGCATTTCAATTCTAGGACAGTCTGTAAGGAGTTCTGTTCTGGGACTGTCTGTAAGGTGTTCAATTCTGGTACTGTCTGTAAGGTGTTCAATTCTGGGACTGTCTGTAATGAGTTCAATTCTGATACTGTCTGTTCAGTAGTTCAATTCTGGACTGTCTGTAACGAGTACATTTCTGGGTCCGTCTGTAACAAGTTCAATTCTGATACTGTCTGTAAGGAGTTCATTTCTGGAAATGTCTGTAATGAGTTCAATTTTGGGACCGTCTGTAATGAGTTCAGTTCTGATACTGTCTGTAAGGAGTTGAATTCTGGGACTGTCTGTAAGGAGTTCTGTTCTGGAACTGACTGTAAGGAGTTCAATTCTGATACTGCCTGTAAGGAGTTCAATTCTGGGATTGTCTTTAAGGAGTTAAATTCTGGGACTGTCTGTAAGGAGTTCAATTCTGATACTGCCTGTAAGGAGTTCAATTCTGGGATTGTCTGTAAGGAGTTCAATTCTGGGACTCTCTGTAAGGAGTTCATTTTGATACAGTCTGTAAGTAGTTCAGTTCTGGAACTGTCTGTAAGGAGTTCAATTCTGGGACTGTCTGTAAGGAGTTCAGTTCTGGCATAGTCTGTAAGGAGTTCAATTCTGGGACTGTCTGTAAGGAGTTCAATTCTGATACTGTCTGTAAGGAATTCAATTCTGCGACTGTTTGTAAGGAGTTCGATTCTGATACTGTCTATAAGGAATTCAATTCTGGGACTGTCGGTAAGCAGTTCATTTCTGGAACTGTTTGTAATGAGTTCAATTCCTGGACGGTCTGTAAGGAGTTCTGTTCTGATACTGTCTGTAAGGTGTTGAATTCTGGGACTGTATGTAACGAGTTCTGTTCTGGAACTCTCTGTAAGGAGTTCTGTTCTGGAATTGTCTGTAAGGAGTTCAATTCTGATACTGTCTTTAAGCAGTTCAATTCTAGGACTGTCTGTAAGGAGTTCATTTCTGGAACTGTCTGTAATGAGTTCAATTCTGGTACCATCTGTAAGGAGTTCAGTTCTAGGTCTGTCTGTAAGGTGTTCAATTCTGGGACTGTCTGTAAGGAGTTCAATTCTGGGACTGTCTGTAAGGAGTTCAATTCTGGGTCTGTTTGTAAGGTGTTCAATTCTGGTACTGTCTGTAAGGTGTTCAATTCTGGGACTGTCTGTAAGGAGTTCAATTCTGATACTGTCTGTTCAGGAGTTCAATTCTGGGACTCTCTGTAAGGGGTTCAATTCTGGGACTGTCTGTAACGATTTCATTTCTGGGACCGTCTGTTATGAGTTCAATTCTGATACTGTCTGTAAGGAGTTCATTTCTGGAACTGTCTGTAATGAGTTCAATTCTGGGACCGTCTCTAAGGTGTTCAGTTCTGATACTGTCTGTAAGGAGTTAAATTCTGGGACTGACTGTAAGGAGTTCAATTCTGGGTCTGTTTGTAAGGTGTTCAATTCTGGTACTGTCTGTAAGGTGTTCAATTCTGGGACTGTCTGTAAGGAGTTCAATTCTGATACTGTCTGTTCAGGAGTTCAATTCTGGGACTCTCTGTAAGGGGTTCAATTCTGGGACTGTCTGTAACGATTTCATTTCTGGGACCGTCTGTTAGGAGTTCAATTCTGATACTGTCTGTAAGGAGTTCATTTCTGGATCTGTCTGTAATGAGTTCAATTCTGGGACCGTCTCTAAGGAGTTCAGTTCTGATACTGTCTGTAAGGAGTTGAATTCTGGGACTGTCTGTAAGGAGTTCAATTCTGATACTGTCTGTAAGGAATTCAATTCTGGGACTGTTTGTAAGGAGTTCGATTCTGATACTGTCTATAAGGAATTCAATTCTGGGACTGTCGGTAAGCAGTTCATTTCTGGAACTGTTTGTAATGAGTTCAATTCCTGGACGGTCTGTAAGGAGTTCTGTTCTGATACTGTCTGTAAGGAGTTGAATTCTGGGACTGTATGTAACGAGTTCTGTTCTGGAACTCTCTGTAAGGAGTTCAATTCTGATACTGTTTGTAAGGAGTTCAATTCTGGGTCTGTCTGTAAGGTGTTCAATTCTGGTACTGTCTGTAAGGTGTTCAATTCTGGGACTGTCTGTAAGGAGTTCAATTCTGATACGGCCTGTAAGGAGTTCAGTTCTGGTTCTGTCTGTAAGGTGTTCAATTCTGGGACTGTCTGTAAGGAGTTCAATTCTGGGACTGCCTGTAAGGAGTTCAATTCTAGGTCTGTCTGTAAGGTGTACAATTCTGGGACTGTCTGTAAGGAGTTAAATTCTGGGACTGTCTGTAAGGAGTTCAATTCTGGCATAGTCTGTATGGAGTTCAATTCTGTTACTGTCTGTGAGGAGTTCTGTTCTGGGACTGTCTCTAAGGTGTTCAATTCTGGTACTGTCTGTAAGGTGTTCAATTCTGGGACTGTCTGTAATGAGTTCAATTCTGATACTGTCTGTTCAGGAGTTCAATTCTGGACTGTCTGTAACGAGTACATTTCTGGGACCGTCTGTAACAAGTTCAATTCTGATACTGTCTGTAAGGAGTTCATTTCTGGAAATGTCTGTAATGAGTTCAATTCCTGGACGGTCTGTAAGGAGTTCTGTTCTGATACTGTCTGTAAGGAGTTGAATTCTGGGACTGTATGTAACGAGTTCTGTGCTGGAACTCTCTGTAAGGAGTTCAATTCTGATACTGTTTGTAAGGAGTTAAATTCCGGGACTGTATGTCAGGAGTTCAATTCTGGGACTTTCGTTTAAGGAGTTCAGTTCTTGAACTGTCTGTAAGGAGTTCAATTCTGGTACTGTCTGTATGGAGTTCAATTCTGGGACTGTCTGTAAAGAGTTCAATTCTGATACTGTCATTAAGCATTTCAATTCTAGGACAGTCTGTAAGGAGTTCTGTTCTGGGACTGTCTGTAAGGTGTTCAATTCTGGTACTGTCTGTAAGGTGTTCAATTCTGGGACTGTCTGTAATGAGTTCAATTCTGATACTGTCTGTTCAGTAGTTCAATTCTGGACTGTCTGTAACGAGTACATTTCTGGGTCCGTCTGTAACAAGTTCAATTCTGATACTGTCTGTAAGGAGTTCATTTCTGGAAATGTCTGTAATGAGTTCAATTTTGGGACCGTCTGTAATGAGTTCAGTTCTGATACTGTCTGTGAGGAGTTGAATTCTGGGACTGTCTGTAAGGAGTTCTGTTCTGGAACTGACTGTAAGGAGTTCAATTCTGATACTGCCTGTAAGGAGTTCAATTCTGGGATTGTCTTTAAGGAGTTAAATTCTGGGACTGTCTGTAAGGAGTTCAATTCTGATACTGCCTGTAAGGAGTTCAATTCTGGGATTGTCTGTAAGGAGTTCAATTCTGGGACTCTCTGTAAGGAGTTCATTTTGATACAGTCTGTAAGTAGTTCAGTTCTGGAACTGTCTGTAAGGAGTTCAATTCTGGGACTGTCTGTAAGGAGTTCAGTTCTGGCATAGTCTGTAAGGAGTTCAATTCTGATTCAGTTTGTAAGGAGTTCACTTCTGGTACTGTCTGTAAGGAGTTCAGTTCTGATACTGTTTTGTAAGGAGTTCAATTCTGGGACTGTCTGTAAGGAGTTCAATTCTGATACTGTCTGTAAGGAATTCAATTCTGCGACTGTTTGTAAGGAGTTCGATTCTTATACTGTCTATAAGGAATTCAATTCTGGGACTGTCGGTAAGCAGTTCATTTCTGGAACTGTTTGTAATGAGTTCAATTCCTGGACGGTCTGTAAGGAGTTCTGTTCTGATACTGTCTGTAAGGTGTTGAATTCTGGGACTGTATGTAACGAGTTCTGTTCTGGAACTCTCTGTAAGGAGTTCTGTTCTGGAATTGTCTGTAAGGAGTTCAATTCTGATACTGTCTTTAAGCAGTTCAATTCTAGGACTGTCTGTAAGGAGTTCATTTCTGGGACTGTCTGTAAGGAGTTCAATTCTGATACTGTCTTTAAGCAGTTCATTTCTGGAACTGTCTGTAATGAGTTCAATTCTGGTACCACATGTAAGGAGTTCAGTTCTAGGTCTGTCTGTAAGGTGTTCTATTCTGGGACTGTCTGTAAGGAGTTCAATTCTGGGACTGTCTGTAAGGAGTTCAATTCTGGGTCTGTTTGTAAGGTGTTCAATTCTGGTACTGTCTGTAAGGTGTTCAATTCTGGGACTGTCTGTAAGGAGTTCAATTCTGATACTGTCTGTTCAGGAGTTCAATTCTGGGACTCTCTGTAAGGGGTTCAATTCTGGGACTGTCTGTAACGATTTCATTTCTGGGACCGTCTGTTATGAGTTCAATTCTGATACTGTCTGTAAGGAGTTCATTTCTGGAACTGTCTGTAATGAGTTCAATTCTGGGACCGTCTCTAAGGTGTTCAGTTCTGATACTGTCTGTAAGGAGTTAAATTCTGGGACTGACTGTAAGGAGTTCAATTCTGGGTCTGTTTGTAAGGTGTTCAATTCTGGTACTGTCTGTAAGGTGTTCAATTCTGGGACTGTCTGTAAGGAGTTCAATTCTGATACTGTCTGTTCAGGAGTTCAATTCTGGGACTCTCTGTAAGGGGTTCAATTCTGGGACTGTCTGTAACGATTTCATTTCTGGGACCGTCTGTTATGAGTTGAATTCTGATACTGTCTGTAAGGAGTTCATTTCTGGATCTGTCTGTAATGAGTTCAATTCTGGGACCGTCTCTAAGGAGTTCAGTTCTGATACTGTCTGTAAGGAGTTGAATTCTGGGACTGTCTGTAAGGAGTTCTGTTCTGGAACTGTCTGTAAGGAGTTCAATTCTGATACTGCCTGTAAGGAGTTCAATTCTGGGAATGTCTTTAAGGAGTTAAATTCTGGGACTGTCTGTAAGGAGTTCAATTCTGATACTGCCTGTAAGGAGTTGAATTCCAGGACTGTCTGTAAGGTGTTCAATTCTGGGACTGTCTGTAAGGAGTTCAATTCTGGGACTGTCTGTAAGGAGTTCAATTATGATACTGCCTGTAAGGAGTTCAATTCTGGGACTGTCTGTAAGGTGTGCAATTCTGGGACTGTCTGTAAGGAGTTCAATTCTGATACTGTCTGTTCAGGAGTTCAATTCTAGGACTCTCTGTAAGAAGTTCAATTCTGGGACTGTCTGTAAGGTGTTCAATTCTGGGACTGTCTGTAAGGAGTTCAATTCTGATACTGTCTGTTCAGGAGTTCAATTCTAGGACTCTCTGTAAGAAGTTCAATTCTGGGACTGTCTGTAACGAGTTCATTTCTGGGACTATCTGTAAGGAGGTGAATTCTGGGACTGTCTGTAAGGAGTTCAATTCTGATACTGTCTGCAAGGAGTTCAATTCTGATACTGTCTGTAAGGAGTTCAATTCTGGCATAGTCTGTAAGGAGTTCAATTCTGTTACTGTCTGTGAGGAGTTCTGTTCTGGGACTGTCTGTAAGTTGTTCAATTCTGGTACTGTCTGTAAGGTGTTCAATTCTGGGACTGTCTGTAATGAGTTCAATTCTGATACTGTCTGTTCAGTAGTTCAATTCTGGACTGTCTGTAACGAGTACATTTCTGGGTCCGTCTGTAACAAGTTCAATTCTGATACTGTCTGTAAGGAGTTCATTTCTGGAAATGTCTGTAATGAGTTCAATTTTGGGACCGTCTGTAATGAGTTCAGTTCTGATACTGTCTGTAAGGAGTTGAATTCTGGGACTGTCTGTAAGGAGTTCTGTTCTGGAACTGACTGTAAGGAGTTCAATTCTGATACTGCCTGTAAGGAGTTCAATTCTGGGATTGTCTTTAAGGAGTTAAATTCTGGGACTGTCTGTAAGGAGTTCAATTCTGATACTGCCTGTAAGGAGTTCAATTCTGGGATTGTCTGTAAGGAGTTCAATTCTGGGACTCTCTGTAAGGAGTTCATTTTGATACAGTCTGTAAGTAGTTCAGTTCTGGAACTGTCTGTAAGGAGTTCAGTTCTGGCATAGTCTGTAAGGAGTTCAATTCTGATTCAGTTTGTAAGGAGTTCACTTCTGGTACTGTCTGTAAGGACTTCAGTTCTGATACTGTTTTGTAAGGAGTTCAATTCTGGGACTGTCTGTAAGGAGTTCAATTCTGATACTGTCTGTAAGGAATTCAATTCTGCGACTGTTTGTAAGGAGTTCGATTCTGATACTGTCTATAAGGAATTCAATTCTGGGACTGTCGGTAAGCAGTTCATTTCTGGAACTGTTTGTAATGAGTTCAATTCCTGGACGGTCTGTAAGGAGTTCTGTTCTGATATGATCTGTAAGGTGTTGAATTCTGGGACTGTATGTAACGAGTTCTGTTCTGGAACTCTCTGTAAGGAGTTCTGTTCTGGAATTGTCTGTAAGGAGTTCAATTCTGATACTGTCATTAAGCAGTTCAATTCTAGGACTGTCTGTAAGGAGTTCATTTCTGGGACTGTCTGTAAGGAGTTCAATTCTGATACTGTCTTTAAGCAGTTCATTTCTGGAACTGTCTGTAATGAGTTCAATTCTGGTACCATCTGTAAGGAGTTCAGTTCTAGGTCTGTCTGTAAGGTGTTCAATTCTGGGACTGTCTGTAAGGAGTTCAATTCTGGGACTATCTGTAAGGAGTTCAATTCTGGGTCTGTTTGTAAGGTGTTCAATTCTGGTACTGTCTGTAAGGTGTTCAATTCTGGGACTGTCTGTAAGGAGTTCAATTCTGATACTGTCTGTTCAGGAGTTCAATTCTGGGACTCTCTGTAAGGGGTTCAATTCTGGAACTATCTGTAACGATTTCATTTCTGGGACCGTCTGTTATGAGTTCAATTCTGATACTGTCTGTAAGGAGTTCATTTCTGGAACTGTCTGTAATGAGTTCAATTCTGGGACCGTCTCTAAGGTGTTCAGTTCTGATACTGTCTGTAAGGAGTTGAATTCTGGGACTGTCTGTAAGGAGTTCTGTTCTGGAACTGTCTGTAAGGAGTACAATTCTGATACTGCCTGTAAGGAGTTCAATTCTGGGAATGTCTTTAAGGAGTTAAATTCTGGGACTGTCTGTAAGGAGTTCAATTCTGATACTGCCTGTAAGGAGTTGAATTCTAGGACTGTCTGTAAGGTGTTCAATTCTGGGACTGTCTGTAAGGAGTTCAATTCTGGGACTGTCTGTAAGGAGTTCAATTATGATACTGCCTGTAAGGAGTTCAATTCTGGGACTGTCTGTAAGGTGTGCAATTCTGGGACTGTCTGTAAGGAGTTCAATTCTGATACTGTCTGTTCAGGAGTTCAATTCTAGGACTCTCTGTAAGAAGTTCAATTCTGGGACTGTCTGTAAGGTGTTCAATTCTGGGACTGTCTGTAAGGAGTTCAATTCTGATACTGTCTGTTCAGGAGTTCAATTCTAGGACTCTCTGTAAGAAGTTCAATTCTGGGACTGTCTGTAACGAGTTCATTTCTGGGACTATCTGTAAGGAGGTGAATTCTGGGACTGTCTGTAAGGAGTTCAATTCTGATACTGTCTGCAAGGAGTTCAATTCTGATACTGTCTGTAAGTAGTTCAATTCTGGCATAGTCTGTAAGGAGTTCAATTCTGTTACTGTCTGTGAGGAGTTCTGTTCTGGGACTGTCTGTAAGGTGTTCAATTCTGGTACTGTCTGTAAGGTGTTCAATTCTGGGACTGTCTGTAATGAGTTCAATTCTGATACTGTCTGTTCAGTAGTTCAATTCTGGACTGTCTGTAACGAGTACATTTCTGGGTCCGTCTGTAACAAGTTCAATTCTGATACTGTCTGTAAGGAGTTCATTTCTGGAAATGTCTGTAATGAGTTCAATTTTGGGACCGTCTGTAATGAGTTCAGTTCTGATACTGTCTGTAAGGAGTTGAATTCTGGGACTGTCTGTAAGGAGTTCTGTTCTGGAACTGACTGTAAGGAGTTCAATTCTGATACTGCCTGTAAGGAGTTCAATTCTGGGATTGTCTTTAAGGAGTTAAATTCTGGGACTGTCTGTAAGGAGTTCAATTCTGATACTGCCTGTAAGGAGTTCAATTCTGGGATTGTCTGTAAGGAGTTCAATTCTGGGACTCTCTGTAAGGAGTTCATTTTGATACAGTCTGTAAGTAGTTCAGTTCTGGAACTGTCTGTAAGGAGTTCAATTCTGATTCAGTTTGTAAGGAGTTCACTTCTGGTACTGTCTGTAAGGAGTTCAGTTCTGATACTGTTTTGTAAGGAGTTCAATTCTGGGACTGTCTGTAAGGAGTTCAATTCTGATACTGTCTGTAAGGAATTCAATTCTGCGACTGTTTGTAAGGAGTTCGATTCTGATACTGTCTATAAGGAATTCAATTCTGGGACTGTCGGTAAGCAGTTCATTTCTGGAACTGTTTGTAATGAGTTCAATTCCTGGACGGTCTGTAAGGAGTTCTGTTCTGATATGGTCTGTAAGGTGTTGAATTCTGGGACTGTATGTAACGAGTTCTGTTCTGGAACTCTCTGTAAGGAGTTCTGTTCTGGAATTGTCTGTAAGGAGTTCAATTCTGATACTGTCATTAAGCAGTTCAATTCTAGGACTGTCTGTAAGGAGTTCATTTCTGGGACTGTCTGTAAGGAGTTCAATTCTGATACTGTCTTTAAGCAGTTCATTTCTGGAACTGTCTGTAATGAGTTCAATTCTGGTACCATCTGTAAGGAGTTCAGTTCTAGGTCTGTCTGTAAGGTGTTCAATTCTGGGACTGTTTGTAAGGAGTTCGATTCTGATACTGTCTATAAGGAATTCAATTCTGGGACTGTTTGTAAGGAGTTCGATTCTGATACTGTCTATAAGGAATTCAATTCTGGGACTGTCGGTAAGCAGTTCATTTCTGGAACTGTTTGTAATGAGTTCAATTCCTGGACGGTCTGTAAGGAGTTCTGTTCTGATACTGTCTGTAAGGAGTTGAATTCTGGGACTGTATGTAACGAGTTCTGTTCTGGAACTCTCTGTAAGGAGTTCAATTCTGATACTGTTTGTAAGGAGTTCAATTCTGGGTCTGTCTGTAAGGTGTTCAATTCTGGTACTGTCTGTAAGGTGTTCAATTCTGGGACTGTCTGTAAGGAGTTCAATTCTGATACGGCCTGTAAGGAGTTCAGTTCTGGTTCTGTCTGTAAGGTGTTCAATTCTGGGACTGTCTGTAAGGAGTTCAATTCTGGGACTGCCTGTAAGGAGTTCAATTCTAGGTCTGTCTGTAAGGTGTACAATTCTGGGACTGTCTGTAAGGAGTTAAATTCTGGGACTGTCTGTAAGGAGTTCAATTCTGGCATAGTCTGTAAGGAGTTCAATTCTGTTACTGTCTGTGAGGAGTTCTGTTCTGGGACTGTCTCTAAGGTGTTCAATTCTGGTACTGTCTGTAAGGTGTTCAATTCTGGGACTGTCTGTAATGAGTTCAATTCTGATACTGTCTGTTCAGGAGTTCAATTCTGGACTGTCTGTAACGAGTACATTTCTGGGACCGTCTGTAACAAGTTCAATTCTGATACTGTCTGTAAGGAGTTCATTTCTGGAAATGTCTGTAATGAGTTCAATTCCTGGACGGTCTGTAAGGAGTTCTGTTCTGATACTGTCTGTAAGGAGTTGAATTCTGGGACTGTATGTCAGGAGTTCAATTCTGGGACTTTCGTTTAGGGAGTTCAGTTCTTGAACTGTCTGTAAGGAGTTCAATTCTGGTACTGTCTGTATGGAGTTCAATTCTGGGACTGTCTGTAAAGAGTTCAATTCTGATACTGTCATTAAGCATTTCAATTCTAGGACAGTCTGTAAGGAGTTCATTTCTGGTACTGACTGTAAGGAGTTCAATTCTGATACTGTCTGCAAGGAGTTCAACTCTGGGACTGTCTGTAAGGAGTTCAGTTCTGGCATAGTCTGTTAGGAGTTCAATTCTGATACTGTTTGTAAGTTTTTAAATTCTGGGACTGTTTGTAAGGAGTTCGATTCTGATACTGTCTATAAGGAATTCAATTCTGGGACTGTCAGTAAGCAGTTCATTTCTGGAACTGTTTGTAATGAGTTCAATTCCTGGACGGTCTGTAAGGAGTTCTGTTCTGATACTGTCTGTAAGGAGTTGAATTCTGGGACTGTATGTAACGAGTTCTGTTCTGGAACTCTCTGTAAGGAGTTCAATTCTGATACTGTTTGTAAGCAGTTCAATTCTGGGTCTGTCTGTAAGGTGTTCAATTCTGGTACTGTCTGTAAGGTGTTCAATTCTGGGACTGTCTGTAAGGAGTTCAATTCTGATACGGCCTGTAAGGAGTTCAGTTCTGGTTCTGTCTGTAAGGTGTTCAATTCTGGGACTGTCTGTAAGGAGTTCAATTCTGGGACTGCCTGTAAGGAGTTCAATTCTAGGTCTGTCTGTAAGGTGTACAATTCTGGGACTGTCTGTAAGGAGTTAAATTCTGGGACTGTCTGTAAGGAGTTCAATTCTGGCATAGTCTGTAAGGAGTTCAATTCTGTTACTGTCTGTGAGGAGTTCTGTTCTGGGACTGTCTCTAAGGTGTTCAATTCTGGTACTGTCTGTAAGGTGTTCAATTCTGGGACTGTCTGTAATGAGTTCAATTCTGATACTGTCTGTTCAGGAGTTCAATTCTGGACTGTCTGTAACGAGTACATTTCTGGGACCGTCTGTAACAAGTTCAATTCTGATACTGTCTGTAAGGAGTTCATTACTGGAAATGTCTGTAATGAGTTCAATTCCTGGACGGTCTGTAAGGAGTTCTGTTCTGATACTGTCTGTAAGGAGTTGAATTCTGGGACTGTATGTCAGGAGTTCAATTCTGGGACTTTCGTTTAGGGAGTTCAGTTCTTGAACTGTCTGTAAGGAGTTCAATTCTGGTACTGTCTGTATGGAGTTCAATTCTGGGACTGTCTGTAAAGAGTTTAATTCTGATACTGTCATTAAGCATTTCAATTCTAGGACAGTCTGTAAGGAGTTCATTTCTGGTACTGACTGTAAGGAGTTCAATTCTGATACTGTCTGCAAGGAGTTCAACTCTGGGACTGTCTGTAAGGAGTTCAGTTCTGGCATAGTCTGTTAGGAGTTCAATTCTGATACTGTTTGTAAGTTTTTAAATTCTGGGACTGTTTGTAAGGAGTTCAATTCTGATCCTGTCTTTAAGCAGTTCAATTCTAGGACTGTCTGTAAGGATTTCAGTTCTGATACTGTCTGTAAGGAATTCAGTTCTGATACTGACTGTAAGGGTTCAGTTCTGGCAGAGTCTGTAAGGAGTTCAATTTTGATACTATTTGTAAGGAATTAAATTCTGGGACTGTCTGTAAGGAGTTCAATTCTGATATGGCCTGTAAGGAGTTCAATTCTGGGACTGTTTGTAAGGAGTTCAATTCTGATGCTGCCTGTAAGGAGTTCAATTCTAGGTCTGTCTGTAAGGTGTACAATTCTGGGAATGTCTGTAAGGAGTTAAATTCTGGGACTGTCTGTAAGGTGTTCAATTCTGGGTCTGTCTGTAAGGTGTTCAATTCTGGGACTGTCTGTAAGGAGTTCAATTCTGATACTGCCTGTAAGGAGTTCAATTCTGGGTCTGTCTGTAAGGTGTTCAATTCTGGTACTGTCTGTAAGGTGTTCAATTCTGGGACTGTCTGTAAGGAGTTCAATTCTGATACTGTCTGTTCAGGAGTTCATTTCTGGGACTCTCTGTAAGGAGTTCAATTCTGGACTGTCTGTAACGAGTTCATTTCTGGGACTGTCTGTAACGAGTTCAATTCTGATACTGTCTGTAAGGAGTTCATTTCTGGAACTGTCTGTAATGAGTTCAATTCTGGGACCGTCTGTAATGAGTTCTGTTCTGATACTGTCTGTAAGGAGTTCAATTCTGGGATTGTCTTTAAGGAGTTAAATTCTGGGACCGTCTGTAACGAGTTCAATTCTGGTACTGTCTGTGAGGAGTTCAGTTCTGGGACTGTCTGTATGGAGTTCAGTTCAGGGACTGTCTGTAAGTTGTTCTGTTCTGGAATTGTCTGTAAGGAGTTCAATTCTGATACTGTCTTTAAGCAGTTCAATTCTAGGACTGTCTGTAAGGAGTTCATTTCTGGACTGTCTGTAAGGAGTTCAATTCTGATACTGTCTTTAAGCAGTTGAATTCTAGGACTGTCTGTAAGGAGTTCAGTTCTGAGACTGCCTGTAAGGAGTTCAATTCTGATACGGCCTGTAAGGAGTTCAGTTCTGGGTCTGTCTGTAAGGTGTTCAATTCTGGGACTGTCTGTAAGGAGTTCAATTCTGGGACTGTCTGTAAGGAGTTCAATTCTGATGCTGCCTGTAAGGAGTTCAATTCTAGGTCTGTCTGTAAGGTGTACAATTCTTGGACTGTCTGTAAGGAGTTAAATTCTGGGACTGTCTGTAAGGTGTTCAATTCTGGGTCTGTCTGTAAGGTGTTCAATTCTGGGACTGTCTGTAAGGAGTTCAATTCTGATACTGCCTGTAAGGAGTTCAATTCTGGGACTGTCTGTAAGGAGTTCAATTCTGATACTGTCTGTAAGGAATTCAATTCTGGGACTGTTTGTAAGGAGTTCGATTCTGATACTGTCTATAAGGAATTCAATTCTGGGACTGTCGGTAAGCAGTTCATTTCTGGAACTGTTTGTAATGAGTTCAATTCCTGGACGGTCTGTAAGGAGTTCTGTTCTGATACTGTCTGTAAGGAGTTGAATTCTGGGACTGTATGTAACGAGTTCTGTTCTGGAACTCTCTGTAAGGAGTTCAATTCTGATACTGTTTGTAAGGAGTTCAATTCTGGGTCTGTCTGTAAGGTGTTCAATTCTGGTACTGTCTGTAAGGTGTTCAATTCTGGGACTGTCTGTAAGGAGTTCAATTCTGATACGGCCTGTAAGGAGTTCAGTTCTGGTTCTGTCTGTAAGGTGTTCAATTCTGGGACTGTCTGTAAGGAGTTCAATTCTGGGACTGCCTGTAAGGAGTTCAATTCTAGGTCTGTCTGTAAGGTGTACAATTCTGGGACTGTCTGTAAGGAGTTAAATTCTGGGACTGTCTGTAAGGAGTTCAATTCTGGCATAGTCTGTAAGGAGTTCAATTCTGTTACTGTCTGTGAGGAGTTCTGTTCTGGGACTGTCTCTAAGGTGTTCAATTCTGGTACTGTCTGTAAGGTGTTCAATTCTGGGACTGTCTGTAATGAGTTCAATTCTGATACTGTCTGTTCAGGAGTTCAATTCTGGACTGTCTGTAACGAGTACATTTCTGGGACCGTCTGTAACAAGTTCAATTCTGATACTGTCTGTAAGGAGTTCATTTCTGGAAATGTCTGTAATGAGTTCAATTTTGGGACCGTCTGTAATGAGTTCAGTTCTGATACTGTCTGTAAGGAGTTGAATTCTGGGACTGTCTGTAAGGAGTTCTGTTCTGGAACTGTCTGTAAGGAGTTCAATTCTGATACTGCCTGTAAGGAGTTCAATTCTGGGATTGTCTTTAAGGAGTTAAATTCTGGGACTGTCTGTAAGGAGTTCAATTCTGATACTGCCTGTAAGGAGTTCAATTCTGGGATTGTCTGTAAGGAGTTCAATTCTGGGACTCTCTGTAAGGAGTTCATTTTGATACAGTCTGTAAGTAGTTCAGTTCTGGAACTGTCTGTAAGGAGTTCAATTCTGGGACTGTCTGTAAGGAGTTCAGTTCTGGCATAGTCTGTAAGGAGTTCAATTCTGATTCAGTTTGTAAGGAGTTCACTTCTGGTACTGTCTGTAAGGAGTTCAGTTCTGATACTGTTTTGTAAGGAGTTCAATTCTGGGACTGTCTGTAAGGAGTTCAATTCTGATACTGTCTGTAAGGAATTCAATTCTGGGACTGGTTGTAAGGAGTTCGATTCTGATACTGTCTATAAGGAATTCAATTCTGGGAATGTCGGTAAGCAGTTCATTTCTGGAACTGTTTGTAATGAGTTCAATTCCTGGACGGTCTGTAAGGAGTTCTGTTCTGATACTGTCTGTAAGGAGTTGAATTCTGGGACTGTATGTAACGAGTTCTGTGCTGGAACTCTCTGTAAGGAGTTCAATTCTGATACTGTTTGTAAGGATTTAAATTCTGGGACTGTATGTCAGGAGTTCAATTCTGGGACTTTCGTTTAAGGAGTTCAGTTCTTGAACTGTCTGTAAGGAGTTCAATTCTGGTACTGTCTGCATGGAGTTCAATTCTGGGACTGTCTGTAAAGAGTTCAATTCTGATACTGTCATTAAGCATTTCAATTCTAGGACAGTCTGTAAGGAGTTCATTTCTGGTACTGAGTGTAAGGAGTTCAATTCTGATACAGTCTGCAAGGAGTTCAACTCTGGGACTGTCTGTAAGGAGTTCAGTTCTGGCATAGTCTGTTAGGAGTTCAATTCTGATACTGTTTGTAAGTTTTTAAATTCTGGGACTGTTTGTAAGGAGTTCAATTCTGATCCTGTCTTTAAGCAGTTCAATTCTAGGACTGTCTGTAAGGATTTCAGTTCTGATACTGTCTGTAAGGAATTCAGTTCTGATACTGACTGTAAGGGTTCAGTTCTGGCAGAGTCTGTAAGGAGTTCAATTTTGATACCATTTGTAAGGAATTAAATTCTGGGACTGTCTGTAAGGAGTTCAATTCTGATACGGCCTGTAAGGAGTTCAATTCTGGGACTGTCTGTAAGGAGTTCAATTCTGATGCTGCCTGTAAGGAGTTCAATTCTAGGTCTGTCTGTAAGGTGTACAATTCTGGGACTGTCTGTAAGGAGTTAAATTCTGGGACTGTCTGTAAGGTGTTCAATTCTGGGTCTGTCTGTAAGGTGTTCAATTCTGGGACTGTCTGTAAGGAGTTCAATTCTGATACTGCCTGTAAGGAGTTCAATTCTGGGTCTGTCTGTAAGGTGTTCAATTCTGGTACTGTCTGTAAGGTGTTCAATTCTGGGACTGTCTGTAAGGAGTTCAATTCTGATACTGTCTGTTCAGGAGTTCATTTCTGGGACTCTCTGTAAGGAGTTCAATTCTGGACTGTCTGTAACGAGTTCATTTCTGGGACTGTCTGTAACGAGTTCAATTCTGATACTGTCTGTAAGGAGTTCATTTCTGGAACTGTCTGTAATGAGTTCAATTCTGGGACCGTCTGTAATGAGTTCTGTTCTGATACTGTCTGTAAGGAGTTCAATTCTGGGATTGTCTTTAAGGAGTTAAATTCTGGGACCGTCTGTAACGAGTTCAATTTTGATACAGTCTGTAAGTAGTTCAATTCTGATACTGTCTGTAAGGAGTTCAATTCTGGCATAGTCTGTAAGGAGTTCAATTCTGGTACTGTCTGTGAGGAGTTCAGTTCTGGGACTGTCTGTATGGAGTTCAGTTCAGGGACTGTCTGTAAGTTGTTCTGTTCTGGAATTGTCTGTAAGGAGTTCAATTCTGATACTGTCTTTAAGCAGTTCAATTCTAGGACTGTCTGTAAGGAGTTCATTTCTGGGACTGTCTGTAAGGAGTTCAATTCTGATACTGTCTTTAAGCAGTTGAATTCTAGGACTGTCTGTAAGGAGTTCAGTTCTGAGACTGCCTGTAAGGAGTTCAATTCTGATACGGCCTGTAAGGAGTTCAGTTCTGGGTCTGTCTGTAAGGAGTTCATTTCTGGGACTGTCTGTAAGGAGTTCAATTCTGATACTGTCTTTAAGCAGTTGAATTCTAGGACTGTCTGTAAGGAGTTCAGTTCTGAGACTGCCTGTAAGGAGTTCAATTCTGATACGGCCTGTAAGGAGTTCAATTCTGGGACTGTCTGTAAGGAGTTCAATTCTGGGACTGTCTGTAAGGAGTTCAATTCTGATGCTGCCTGTAAGGAGTTCAATTCTAGGTCTGTCTGTAAGGTGTACAATTCTTGGACTGTCTGTAAGGAGTTAAATTCTGGGACTGTCTGTAAGGTGTTCAATTCTGGGTCTGTTTGTAAGGTGTTCAATTCTGGGACTGTCTGTAAGGAGTTCAATTCTGATACTGCCTGTAAGGAGTTCAATTCTGGGACTGTCTGTAAGGAGTTCAATTCTGATACTGTCTGTAAGGAATTCAATTCTGGGACTGTTTGTAAGGAGTTCGATTCTGATACTGTCTATAAGGAATTCAATTCTGGGACTGTCGGTAAGCAGTTCATTTCTGGAACTGTTTGTAATGAGTTCAATTCCTGGACGGTCTGTAAGGAGTTCTGTTCTGATACTGTCTGTAAGGAGTTGAATTCTGGGACTGTATGTAACGAGTTCTGTTCTGGAACTCTCTGTAAGGAGTTCAATTCTGATAATGTTTGTAAGGAGTTCAATTCTGGGTCTGTCTGTAAGGTGTTCAATTCTGGGACTGTCTGTAAGGAGTTCAATTCTGATACGGCCTGTAAGGAGTTCAGTTCTGGATCTGTCTGTAAGGTGTTCAATTCTGGGACTGTCTGTAAGGAGTTCAATTCTGGGACTGCCTGTAAGGAGTTCAATTCTAGGTCTGTCTGTAAGGTGTACAATTCTGGGACTGTCTGTAAGGAGTTAAATTCTGGGACTGTCTGTAAGGAGTTCAATTCTGGCATAGTCTGTAAGGAGTTCAATTCTGTTACTGTCTGTGAGGAGTTCTGTTCTGGGACTGTCTCTAAGGTGTTCAATTCTGGTACTGTCTGTAAGGTGTTCAATTCTGGGACTGTCTGTAATGAGTTCAATTCTGATACTGTCTGTTCAGGAGTTCAATTCTGGACTGTCTGTAACGAGTACATTTCTGGGACCGTCTGTAACAAGTTCAATTCTGATACTGTCTGTAAGGAGTTCATTTCTGGAAATGTCTGTAATGAGTTCAATTTTGGGACCGTCTGTAATGAGTTCAGTTCTGATACTGTCTGTAAGGAGTTGAATTCTGGGACTGTCTGTAAGGAGTTCTGTTCTGGAACTGTCTGTAAGGAGTTCAATTCTGATACTGCCTGTAAGGAGTTCAATTCTGGGATTGTCTTTAAGGAGTTAAATTCTGGGACTGTCTGTAAGGAGTTCAATTCTGATACTGCCTGTAAGGAGTTCAATTCTGGGATTGTCTGTAAGGAGTTCAATTCTGGGACTCTCTGTAAGGAGTTCATTTTGATACAGTCTGTAAGTAGTTCAGTTCTGGAACTGTCTGTAAGGAGTTCAATTCTGATACTGTCTGTAAGGAGTTCAGTTCTGGCATAGTCTGTAAGGAGTTCAATTCTGATTCAGTTTGTAAGGAGTTCACTTCTGGTACTGTCTGTAAGGAGTTCAGTTCTGATACTGTTTTGTAAGGAGTTCAATTCTGGGACTGTCTGTAAGGAGTTCAATTCTGATACTGTCTGTAAGGAATTCAATTCTGGGACTGGTTGTAAGGAGTTCGATTCTGATACTGTCTATAAGGAGTTCAATTCTGGGTCTGTCTGTAAGGTGTTCAATTCTGGTACTGTCTGTAAGGTGTTCAATTCTGGGACTGTCTGTAAGGAGTTCAATTCTGATACTGTCTGTTCAGGAGTTCATTTCTGGGACTCTCTGTAAGGAGTTCAATTCTGGACTGTCTGTTACGAGTTCATTTCTGGGACTGTCTGTAACGAGTTCAATTCTGATACTGTCTGTAAGGAGTTCATTTCTGGAACTGTCTGTAATGAGTTCAATTCTGGGACCGTCTGTAATGAGTTCTGTTCTGATACTGTCTGTAAGGAGTTCAATTCTGGGATTGTCTTTAAGGAGTTAAATTCTGGGACCGTCTGTAACGAGTTCAATTTTGATACAGTCTGTAAGTAGTTCAATTCTGATACTGTCTGTAAGGAGTTCAATTCTGGCATAGTCTGTAAGGAGTTCAATTCTGGTACTGTCTGTGAGGAGTTCAGTTCTGGGACTGTCTGTATGGAGTTCAGTTCAGGGACTGTCTGTAAGTTGTTCTGTTCTGGAATTGTCTGTAAGGAGTTCAATTCTGATACTGTCTTTAAGCAGTTCAATTCTAGGACTGTCTGTAAGGAGTTCATTTCTGGGACTGTCTGTAAGGAGTTCAATTCTGATACTGTCTTTAAGCAGTTGAATTCTAGGACTGTCTGTAAGGAGTTCAGTTCTGAGACTGCCTGTAAGGAGTTCAATTCTGATACGGCCTGTAAGGAGTTCAGTTCTGGGTCTGTCTGTAAGGAGTTCATTTCTGGGACTGTCTGTAAGGAGTTCAATTCTGATACTGTCTTTAAGCAGTTGAATTCTAGGACTGTCTGTAAGGAGTTCAGTTCTGAGACTGCCTGTAAGGAGTTCAATTCTGATGCTGCCTGTAAGGAGTTCAATTCTAGGTCTGTCTGTAAGGTGTACAATTCTTGGACTGTCTGTAAGGAGTTAAATTCTGGGACTGTCTGTAAGGTGTTCAATTCTGGGTCTGTTTGTAAGGTGTTCAATTCTGGGACTGTCTGTAAGGAGTTCAATTCTGATACTGCCTGTAAGGAGTTCAATTCTGGGACTGTCTGTAAGGAGTTCAATTCTGATACTGTCTGTAAGGAATTCAATTCTGGGACTGTTTGTAAGGAGTTCGATTCTGATACTGTCTATAAGGAATTCAATTCTGGGACTGTCGGTAAGCAGTTCATTTCTGGAACTGTTTGTAATGAGTTCAATTCCTGGACGGTCTGTAAGGAGTTCTGTTCTGATACTGTCTGTAAGGAGTTGAATTCTGGGACTGTATGTAACGAGTTCTGTTCTGGAACTCTCTGTAAGGAGTTCAATTCTGATAATGTTTGTAAGGAGTTCAATTCTGGGTCTGTCTGTAAGGTGTTCAATTCTGGGACTGTCTGTAAGGAGTTCAATTCTGATACGGCCTGTAAGGAGTTCAGTTCTGGTTCTGTCTGTAAGGTGTTCAATTCTGGGACTGTCTGTAAGGAGTTCAATTCTGGGACTGCCTGTAAGGAGTTCAATTCTAGGTCTGTCTGTAAGGTGTACAATTCTGGGACTGTCTGTAAGGAGTTAAATTCTGGGACTGTCTGTAAGGAGTTCAATTCTGGCATAGTCTGTAAGGAGTTCAATTCTGTTACTGTCTGTGAGGAGTTCTGTTCTGGGACTGTCTCTAAGGTGTTCAATTCTGGTACTGTCTGTAAGGTGTTCAATTCTGGGACTGTCTGTAATGAGTTCAATTCTGATACTGTCTGTTCAGGAGTTCAATTCTGGACTGTCTGTAACGAGTACATTTCTGGGACCGTCTGTAACAAGTTCAATTCTGATACTGTCTGTAAGGAGTTCATTTCTGGAAATGTCTGTAATGAGTTCAATTTTGGGACCGTCTGTAATGAGTTCAGTTCTGATACTGTCTGTAAGGAGTTGAATTCTGGGACTGTCTGTAAGGAGTTCTGTTCTGGAACTGTCTGTAAGGAGTTCAATTCTGATACTGCCTGTAAGGAGTTCAATTCTGGGATTGTCTTTAAGGAGTTAAATTCTGGGACTGTCTGTAATGAGTTCAATTCTGATACTGCCTGTAAGGAGTTCAATTCTGGGATTGTCTGTAAGGAGTTCAATTCTGGGACTCTCTGTAAGGAGTTCATTTTGATACAGTCTGTAAGTAGTTCAGTTCTGGAACTGTCTGTAAGGAGTTCAATTCTGGGACTGTCTGTAAGGAGTTCAGTTCTGGCATAGTCTGTAAGGAGTTCAATTCTGATTCAGTTTGTAAGGAGTTCACTTCTGGTACTGTCTGTAAGGAGTTCAGTTCTGATACTGTTTTGTAAGGAGTTCAATTCTGGGACTGTCTGTAAGGAGTTCAATTCTGATACTGTCTGTAAGGAATTCAATTCTGGGACTGGTTGTAAGGAGTTCGATTCTGATACTGTCTATAAGGAATTCAATTCTGGGACTGTCGGTAAGCAGTTCATTTCTGGAACTGTTTGTAATGAGTTCAATTCCTGGACGGTCTGTAAGGAGTTCTGTTCTGATACTGTCTGTAAGGAGTTGAATTCTGGGACTGTATGTAACGAGTTCTGTGCTGGAACTCTCTGTAAGGAGTTCAATTCTGATACTGTTTGTAAGGAGTTAAATTCTGGGACTGTATGTCAGGAGTTCAATTCTGGGACTTTCGTTTAAGGAGTTCAGTTCTTGAACTGTCTGTAAGGAGTTCAATTCTGGTACTGTCTGTATGGAGTTCAATTCTGGGACTGTCTGTAAAGAGTTCAATTCTGATACTGTCATTAAGCATTTCAATTCTAGGACAGTCTGTAAGGAGTTCATTTCTGGTACTGAGTGTAAGGAGTTTAATTCTGATACAGTCTGCAAGGAGTTCAACTCTGGGACTGTCTGTAAGGAGTTCAGTTCTGGCATAGTCTGTTAGGAGTTCAATTCTGATACTGTTTGTAAGTTTTTAAATTCTGGGACTGTTTGTAAGGAGTTCAATTCTGATCCTGTCTTTAAGCAGTTCAATTCTAGGACTGTCTGTAAGGATTTCAGTTCTGATACTGTCTGTAAGGAATTCAGTTCTGATACTGACTGTAAGGGTTCAGTTCTGGCAGAGTCTGTAAGGAGTTCAATTTTGATACTATTTGTAAGGAATTAAATTCTGGGACTGTCTGTAAGGAGTTCAATTCTGATACGGCCTGTAAGGAGTTCAATTCTGGGACTGTCTGTAAGGAGTTCAATTCTGATGCTGCCTGTAAGGAGTTCAATTCTAGGTCTGTCTGTAAGGTGTACAATTCTGGGACTGTCTGTAAGGAGTTAAATTCTGGGACTGTCTGTAAGGTGTTCAATTCTGGGTCTGTCTGTAAGGTGTTCAATTCTGGGACTGTCTGTAAGGAGTTCAATTCTGATACTGCCTGTAAGGAGTTCAATTCTGGGTCTGTCTGTAAAGTGTTCAATTCTGGTACTGTCTGTAAGGTGTTCAATTCTGGGACTGTCTGTAAGGAGTTCAATTCTGATACTGTCTGTTCAGGAGTTCATTTCTGGGACTCTCTGTAAGAAGTTCAATTCTGGACTTTCTGTAACGAGTTCATTTCTGGGACTGTCTGTAACGAGTTCAATTCTGATACTGTCTGTAAGGAGTTCATTTCTGGAACTGTCTGTAATGAGTTCAATTCTGGGACCGTCTGTAATGAGTTCTGTTCTGATACTGTCTGTAAGGAGTTCAATTCTGGGATTGTCTTTAAGGAGTTAAATTCTGGGACCGTCTGTAACGAGTTCAATTTTGATACAGTCTGTAAGTAGTTCAATTCTGATACTGTCTGTAAGGAGTTCAATTCTGGCATAGTCTGTAAGGAGTTCAATTCTGGTACTGTCTGTGAGGAGTTCAGTTCTGGGACTGTCTGTATGGAGTTCAGTTCAGGGACTGTCTGTAAGTTGTTCTGTTCTGGAATTGTCTGTAAGGAGTTCAATTCTGATACTGTCTTTAAGCAGTTCAATTCTAGGACTGTCTGTAAGGAGTTCATTTCTGGGACTGTCTGTAAGGAGTTCAATTCTGATACTGTCTTTAAGCAGTTGAATTCTAGGACTGTCTGTAAGGAGTTCAGTTCTGAGACTGCCTGTAAGGAGTTCAATTCTGATACGGCCTGTAAGGAGTTCAGTTCTGGGTCTGTCTGTAAGGTGTTCAATTCTGGGACTGTCTGTAAGGAGTTCAATTCTGGGACTGTCTGTAAGGAGTTCAATTCTGATGCTGCCTGTAAGGAGTTCAATTCTAGGTCTGTCTGTAAGGTGTACAATTCTTGGACTGTCTGTAAGGAGTTAAATTCTGGGACTGTCTGTAAGGTGTTCAATTCTGGGTCTGTCTGTAAGGTGTTCAATTCTGGGACTGTCTGTAAGGAGTTCAATTCTGATACGGCCTGTAAGGAGTTCAATTCTGGGACTGTCTGTAAGGAGTTCAATTCTGATGCTGCCTGTAAGGAGTTCAATTCTAGGTCTGTCTGTAAGGTGTACAATTCTGGGACTGTCTGTAAGGAGTTAAATTCTGGGACTGTCTGTAAGGTGTTCAATTCTGGGTCTGTCTGTAAGGTGTTCAATTCTGGGACTGTCTGTAAGGAGTTCAATTCTGATACTGCCTGTAAGGAGTTCAATTCTGGGTCTGTCTGTAAGGTGTTCAATTCTGGTACTGTCTGTAAGGTGTTCAATTCTGGGACTGTCTGTAAGGAGTTCAATTCTGATACTGTCTGTTCAGGAGTTCATTTCTGGGACTCTCTGTAAGGAGTTCAATTCTGGACTGTCTGTAACGAGTTCATTTCTGGGACTGTCTGTATCGAGTTCAATTCTGATACTGTCTGTAAGGAGTTGAATTCTAGGACTGTCTGTAAGGAGTTCAGTTCTGAGACTGCCTGTAAGGAGTTCAATTCTGATACGGCCTGTAAGGAGTTCAGTTCTGGGTCTGTCTGTAAGGTGTTCAATTCTGGGACTGTCTGTAAGGAGTTCAATTCTGGGACTGTCTGTAAGGAGTTCAATTCTGATACGGCCTGTAAGGAGTTCAATTCTGGGACTGTCTGTAAGGAGTTCAATTCTGGTACTGTCTGTGAGGAGTTCAGTTCTGGGACTGTCTGTAAAGAGTTCAATTCTGGGACTGTCTGTAAGGAGTTCAATTCTGGTACTGTCTGTGAGGAGTTCAATTCTGGGACTGTCTGTAAAGAGTTCAATTCTGGGACTGTCTGTAAGGAGTTCAATTCTGATGCTGCCTGTAAGGAGTTCAATTCTAGGTCTGTCTGTAAGGTGTACAATTCTGGGACTGTCTGTAAGGAGTTAAATTCTGGGACTGTCTGTAAGGTGTTCAATTCTGGGTCTGTCTGTAAGGTGTTCAATTCTGGGACTGTTTGTAAGGAGTTCAATTCTGATACTGCCTGTAAGGAGTTCAATTCTGGGTCTGTCTGTAAAGTGTTCAATTCTGGTACTGTCTGTAAGGTGTTCAATTCTGGGACTGTCTGTAAGGAGTTCAATTCTGATACTGTCTGTTCAGGAGTTCATTTCTGGGACTCTCTGTAAGGAGTTCAATTCTGGACTGTCTGTAACGAGTTCATTTCTGGGACTGTCTGTAACGAGTTCAATTCTGATACTGTCTGTAAGGAGTTCATTTCTGGAACTGTCTGTAATGAGTTCAATTCTGGGACCGTCTGTAATGAGTTCTGTTCTGATACTGTCTGTAAGGAGTTCAATTCTGGGATTGTCTTTAAGGAGTTAAATTCTGGGACCGTCTGTAACGAGTTCAATTTTGATACAGTCTGTAAGTAGTTCAATTCTGATACTGTCTGTAAGGAGTTCAATTCTGGCATAGTCTGTAAGGAGTTCAATTCTGGTACTGTCTGTGAGGAGTTCAGTTCTGGGACTGTCTGTATGGAGTTCAGTTCAGGGACTGTCTGTAAGTTGTTCTGTTCTGGAATTGTCTGTAAGGAGTTCAATTCTGATACTGTCTTTAAGCAGTTCAATTCTAGGACTGTCTGTAAGGAGTTCATTTCTGGGACTGTCTGTAAGGAGTTCAATTCTGATACTGTCTTTAAGCAGTTGAATTCTAGGACTGTCTGTAAGGAGTTCAGTTCTGAGACTGCCTGTAATGAGTTCAATTCTGATACGGCCTGTAAGGAGTTCAGTTCTGGGTCTGTCTGTAAGGTGTTCAATTCTGGGACTGTCTGTAAGGAGTTCAATTCTGGGACTGTCTGTAAGGAGTTCAATTCTGATGCTGCCTGTAAGGAGTTCAATTCTAGGTCTGTCTGTAAGGTGTACAATTCTTGGACTGTCTGTAAGGAGTTAAATTCTGGGACTGTCTGTAAGGTGTTCAATTCTGGGTCTGTCTGTAAGGTGTTCAATTCTGGGACTGTCTGTAAGGAGTTCAATTCTGATACTGCCTGTAAGGAGTTCAATTCTAGGTCTGTCTGTAAGGTGTACAATTCTGGGACTGTCTGTAAGGAGTTAAATTCTGGGACTGTCTGTAAGGTGTTCAATTCTGGGTCTGTCTGTAAGGTTTTCAATTCTGGGACTGTCTGTAAGGAGTTCAATTCTGATACTGCCTGTAAGGAGTTCAATTCTGGGTCTGTCTGTAAGGTGTTCAATTCTGGTACTGTCTGTAAGGTGTTCAATTCTGGGACTGTCTGTAAGGAGTTCAATTCTGATACTGTCTGTTCAGGAGTTCATTTCTGGGACTCTCTGTAAGGAGTTCAATTCTGGACTGTCTGTAACGAGTTCATTTCTGGGACTGTCTGTAACGAGTTCAATTCTGATACTGTCTGTAAGGAGTTCATTTCTGGAACTGTCTGTAATGAGTTCAATTCTGGGACCGTCTGTAATGAGTTCTGTTCTGATACTGTCTGTAAGGAGTTCAATTCTGGGATTGTCTTTAAGGAGTTAAATTCTGGGACCGTCTGTAACGAGTTCAATTTTGATACAGTCTGTAAGTAGTTCAATTCTGATACTGTCTGTAAGGAGTTCAATTCTGGCATAGTCTGTAAGGAGTTCAATTCTGGTACTGTCTGTGAGGAGTTCAGTTTTGGGACTGTCTGTATGGAGTTCAGTTCAGGGACTGTCTGTAAGTTGTTCTGTTCTGGAATTGTCTGTAAGGAGTTCAATTCTGATACTGTCTTTAAGCAGTTCAATTCTAGGACTGTCTGTAAGGAGTTCATTTCTGGGACTGTCTGTAAGGAGTTCAATTCTGATACTGTCTTTAAGCAGTTGAATTCTAGGACTGTCTGTAAGGAGTTCAGTTCTGAGACTGCCTGTAAGGAGTTCAATTCTGATACGGCCTGTAAGGAGTTCAGTTCTGGGTCTGTCTGTAAGGTGTTCAATTCTGGGACTGTCTGTAAGGAGTTCAATTCTGGGACTGTCTGTAAGGAGTTCAATTCTGATGCTGCCTGTAAGGAGTTCAATTCTAGGTCTGTCTGTAAGGTGTACAATTCTTGGACTGTCTGTAAGGAGTTAAATTCTGGGACTGTCTGTAAGGTGTTCAATTCTGGGTCTGTCTGTAAGGTGTTCAATTCTGGGACTGTCTGTAAGGAGTTCAATTCTGATACTGCCTGTAAGGAGTTCAATTCTGGGTCTGTCTGTAAGGTGTTCAATTCTGGTACTGTCTGTAAGGAGTTCAATTCTGATACTGTCTGTTCAGGAGTTCAATTCTGGGACTCTCTGTAAGGAGTTCAATTCTGGACGGTCTGTAACGAGTTCATTTCTGGGACTGTCTGTAACGAGTTCAATTCTGATACTGTCTGTAAGGAGTTCATTTCTGGAACTGTCTGTAATGAGTTCAATTCTGGGACCGTCTGTAATGAGTTCTGTTCTGATACTGTCTGTAAGGAGTTCAATTCTGGGATTGTCTTTAAGGAGTTAAATTCTGGGACCGTCTGTAACGAGTTCAATTTTGATACAGTCTGTAAGTAGTTCAATTCTGATACTGTCTGTAAGGAGTTCAATTCTGGCATAGTCTGTAAGGAGTTCAATTCTGGTACTGTCTGTGAGGAGTTCAGTTCTGGGACTGTCTGTATGGAGTTCAGTTCAGGGACTGTCTGTAAGTTGTTCTGTTCTGGAATTGTCTGTAAGGAGTTCAATTCTGATACTGTCTTTAAGCAGTTCAATTCTAGGACTGTCTGTAAGGAGTTCATTTCTGGGACTGTCTGTAAGGAGTTCAATTCTGATACTGTCTTTAAGCAGTTGAATTCTAGGACTGTCTGTAAGGAGTTCAGTTCTGAGACTGCCTGTAAGGAGTTCAGTTCTGGGTCTGTCTGTAAGGTGTTCAATTCTGGGACTGTCTGTCAGGACTTCAATTCTGGGGCCGTCTGTAAGGAGTTCAATTCTGATACTCTCTGTAAGGATTTCAGTTCTGATATTGTCTGTAAGGAGTTCAATTCTGGGACTGTCTGTAAGGAGTTCATTTCTGATACTGTCTGTAAGGAGTTCAATTCTGGGACTGTCTGTAAGGAGTTCAATTCTGATACTGTCTGTAAGGAGTTCATTTCTGGGACTGTCTGTAAGGAGTTCAGTTCTGGAACTGTCTGTAAGGAGTTTAATTCTGATACTGTCTGTAAGGAGTTCAGTTCTGGGACTGTCTGTAAGGAGTTTGTATGTTCTCCCCGTGAACTGCATAGGTTTCCTCCAGATGCTCCACTTTCAGAATCAGGATCAGGTTTAATATAACTAGCATATATCGTGAGATTTGTTGTGGCATCTGTGCATTGCAATACATGATAATAGAAATAAATCATGAATTACAGAGAGTATTTATATTTATATAAAACAGTTAAATTAATTAAGCAAAAATTGAAATAAAACAGTCATGAGATAGTGTTCATGTATTGAATGCCCATTCAGAAATCAGATGGCAGAGGTGAAGATGTTGTTCCTGACTTCAGGCTTCTGTACCTCCTTCCTGGTGGTAGCAATGAGAACAAGGCATGACCTGGGTGTTGGGTGTCCTTAATGATGGACGCTGCCTTTTCGAGGCATTGCTCCTCGAGGGTTCCTCCCGCAGTTGAAAGCATGCCTGCTAGTGTGTTAATTGGTCATTATAAATTGTCCTGTGATTACTCTAGGGTTAAAACATATAGGTGGGTTTCTGGGTGGCGTGGCTCATTGGGCCAGAAGGGCCTTTTCTACACTGTATTTCTAAATAAAAATGAATAATAAATAAAACTGTTCAATTACAATCCTGAACCAAGGTAACTCCTGCCTCGGCAGTCAAAGTGGAGCAGAGGGATGACGCTCATGTACACACAGGTTTCAGAGCCTGAGCTCCGGGTCACTGGAGCTCATGTAAGAATGGGGATCCGCAAAACAAATGTCTCTAACAAGGCGGCCCTCCTGCATAACTTCAAACCCAGCATGTGCCAGGGTAGAGTATACAATGATTTGATTCGTAGGGGACTCTCAGCAGGTGGTATGAGCTTTGGTGAAATTCTACCGATATTCTCTCAGCAAAACCCGACAAATCCATTGAAATGATCAGCAAATAAATGCCAATGTCCACTCCTAGGCATTCCAAGCATTAAGGCCTCTGTTAGGCAGAGTGCCTTTCTCATCTGTCTGACACCAGGCTCTCTAAAAAGATACTCTCTGTGATGAAGTTCAGAAGAGACTATCAGAAAGATTGGATGAACGTTTCAAGATATTCTTGAAGTTCATTGGAAATATGAAATATGCACACTGAGTACAGTCAATCCCTGGCGCATGACTAAACAGAAAAAATGGAAGAGTACAGAGCATTAGAAATAGCAAGCTACCTTACTAACTACATGCATCGGGGAACTGCGAAACCCATTTGTGAGAGTCTTCAGGTCCCACGTTGACCTGATCAGTCAGATTGGAACTGACAGAGGTGGAGTGGATGAAGGTCATCGTGAACTAGAAGAATAATGAAAAAAGAACAAGTGGAAAAGAGAAAGAGGAGACACAGGAATTCCACAAGGAATTAATTCCATAACTGCTTTTTGTTTTCCAAACTTTTTCTCTCACCCAAAAGAAATGACATTGCTTCTGCAGGTCCTCAAAATTCCAGGTATCCCTTGGCATAAATTGTTTTGGCCATACTGTAACTATCATGGAACGGGACTGGATATTTCTGAGGCAACTTCACACCACTATTGTACTTTTAACGGATAATCTGTGCACCTACCTTAACAAAGTTTCCGCCAAACCTCTGGTGAAAATTACTCAACAGTCCCAACTTCATAGTTCAGTGGAATCCTGGTGAATGAACATTGTGCATGAAGTGAAAAATTTCATGACATGGTAACCTTGTGAAAATAACAAGAAACATTAATATTGAGCTGACAGGCTGTTCAAAGTTCAAAGTACATTTATCATCAAAGCATGTATACATTATACAAACTTGAAATTCATCTCCTGACAGGCAGCCACAAAACACAAAACCCACCAGAACCCATTAAAAAACTAGAAAACGAAAAACCACCCAATGTGCGGAGAGAAAAAAACAAATCGTGCAAAAAATAAACGTAAGCAAATATCTTTTAAAACAAAAGAGAGTCCTCAGACACAGAGCCCAGAGCAGCCGGAGCAGGCCCACGGCCTCAGCCTGTTTAGCACACAGAAGAGTAAGTGTTGTGGAGCTGACAGACAAGAAGCCTGGAGCAGCCTGAGCAGGCCTAGCAGAGAGCAGAATAAACGTCATGGAAGAGCAAGCAGAACTGGCCCGACCCTCGGCTCTGGTCCCGTCACCTGGCCTTTTCACCCTAACTTTGTATCTCTGCAATTATCCTCATCTCTGACACATGCTGTCTGATCTCATGGGTATTCGCAGCATTTTTACATTTATTTGTTTAAATTACTCTTTTTGGAGCACTGATCAGAATAATATCTATCAGTAATGTTAAAATATGCAAATACATAGCACTAAACTGGAAGAATGAAACATGCATCAGAAATACCATGGTTTTTTATGTTTCCTCTCTACTCCTTCATAGTGCGAACAGTCTGTATAAAGTTTTGGCAATAATTTCATGATTAGTTTCACTTAATTGCTAACACGTGTTTTAATCCAGTGAACTTTTAGTGACCTTTGTTCGCCTCAGGGTTTTCATCCTTAAGCAATACATGATACACGCTATGGGATGTAAATTGTTGTGGAGTAACAGACTATTTAAGAAAACTGCAAGTCATGGTTTCTCAAAGAAAATGCAAGATAAGCAGGCAGAACTGCTTCTGAAGTTGTGAAAAGTGCCGAGCCATCAGTTAGTTCTTTGGTGCCAGCAATTAGCGCCCACTCTGAAATACAGATTGATGCTACCAATCAGCAAGTAGCTGATGCCAGCAACTAGCGTATGTACGCCTTTTCCAAAATTCCAATATCCAGAAACCTACAAAATCTGACTTACTTTTGAGCGCTGACATGACATCACAAATGAAAAATTGCACAAGGCACTGGGAAGGTCTCTGCACACCACAGACAGTCCCGAAAAGTGACTTCACGTATGTAATGAAACACCGCATTAAGCAAAAAACAAAGACCTTGACTGTGTATTTAAAAAAATGTATTTGTCAATGTTGGAGCAAACACATGGTATTCTGATCATGAGACAGCAGAGAAATTCATTGATGAGTTTACGAAGATCGTTGCTGGTGAAAATCTAACGCCAGAACAAGTCTACAATGCTGATAGTTTTATACCTTACATCAAACCTAAAAAAAGCAAAATACAAATCCAGTGTACTGCAACCTTTTAATCGTATCGTAGGTGGAGAGTGAAAGCCTGCCATTGTTGTTTGTGTTGACAGCTGATTCAGTTATTCTCCCGTTGCTGCCGTTCTGTTTTTGATACCCTGCGTTTCTTTAGCATTTTTCTGTTTTTTACGAGGCGGAGTTGCTAGCACGGAGAGGAAGGGTGCAGGAGCCAGCTGGATTCAAACCCAGAACCACTTGCTTTCAAGTCCGGTGCTAATACCTCTACCCCACCGGCCGGCTATCACTCAAGGTAAATAACAGTAATTCCATTGCATGTTGATAGTCCTGCATTATGAGGGAAGATTACATACTGAATACATCTTATGGCTAGTAAAACTTCAGTAAAAATGTCCAGATCTTTTGCAGCTTACCACTGAATGTAAAAACTCCATGCAGAAAATTTCATTAATTAAGAACAACTTTTTAAAAATCCAAATACAGGTAAAAAATTCCTGGTGAATTTGTCTATATCCCATTGCCTAGCCCAAACTCCAACTTCATCCCCAACCCAACATATATATTTCCCTTGGCTTGGTATTATTTTTCCCCATTTTGTCCCCCTTAACCTGGGAGCATGGATAGCCTACACTGTTATTATAAATCATGGCACGAAGCACGATACAAATCATTAATAATTATGTAATGGCTAGCATTAAGTAGGTTAGCATAACAGGGAAAACATTTAATTCAGGTAATGACTGCATATTCAGGAGGAAGACAGTCAAACATGAGCATAATGGCCTAAAAATTCTTCAAAGTATGAAAATTCACAGATGATTTGCAAGCACTCTACATATATGAATCAGCAATTATAGGTCCTCTGGGCACAGAGTCCTTTGGCTCCGTGATCTCTATGCATGGAGAGAGCTCTCAAAGCAGTTGTCCTGCGTCTGCTTTGCATCAGAATGAGCTTTAGCGGTGAGGATGAGGAAGCCATACAGATTTTGATTGTAGAGATGGCAATAGCAAATTCAGGGAAGAAAGACAAAAAATACCTTAAACTGGCCTAATCTAGCTGTTTTTATGAAAGAAACATTTCTGGAATCCCTATTAGTGACCCAGATAAGGTGAGACACGAAGTAATACAGCAGCAAGCTAAATGCAAAGGCGACACACTATGTGATTACAATGGAAAATCACTGAACTGTCTTTGATCATACATTGCATGCTGATTGACAGCATCCAAATCCATCTGGTGCTCTCCAGGTATAATAGTGGCATACATATGCAGGAAGTGGACCGTATACTTACAGGGCACTCGGTCACATTTAGTAGAAACCCCAGCTGGTTCCCTTACTCATCAAAGCAAAATGTTCTTTCTTGTTTTCTAATTAAAGTTCAGAGACATTTTTATTTCAATTAATTTAATTTTTTCTATGTGTGCTTAAAATGCATGTGTTTTTGAGTGTTTTCCTAAAATATCTTTATTTTCCGTAGCAATTTGCTACCACAAATTTTAATATAATCGACTATATTTTTGTTTCCTTAACTCTATTTTATAACTCCACCTATCTTTCAGAAGGATGGCTTTTAAGACAACACACCTTTTGTCACCTTGAACAAGACAAAGTCTTCAGCCAGCAATTACTACTTTACAGGATTAACTTTCCAAATAACTACAAAATAATTGTAACAAATGATTGAGGAGAAATAACAAAGACAATGAATAAGAATGGAAGCAACAGAATCAAGGGAATGTCCAGTTGGTGGCAAGTTTTCTCATGGAGACCTGATTCACTAAGTCATCAGATTTTGGAACAGAGCCCATGGTACCTGGCTGTCAATAGACATGTTCAACATCTTCATGCTCTTCGTACGTTTTGGTGCAAAATTATTCTGTTAACTATATGCATAGCAAAGTTTGAATGGGGCCAGACAAATCAGACAGCAGCTACCAAATGTTTGTGTATGTAGTTGCTACCTGCTTTACTACATAATAATTGCAAGCATGGCTAGACAAACTTTTTCTTAATCTTTCAAAGTCCAGCACCATATGTTCCTGTTGTTCATTTAAAAACATTTTAATTTAGTGATATATATTGGTAGAACTCTGCTGCTCTTTTTTGGATAGCACATGGAGTCCACCTGGGAGGACAGATGGAGTTGTGATTAATGCCTCATCCCGAAGATGGCACCGCCAGTCATTCGGAGCGGAGCTTGAGCAGAGACAACGGAAGGAATGAAGGAAGCTGTCTGACGCAAAACTCTGGCAATAAAGAAAGAACTGGACAGTGACTCAAATTTTTGTTTGTTTCAGATATGAGCTGACTCAGTATTTTGAGAAACAACACCTTTCAGGGAGAGGAAGGGACAAAGGGAACCTTCCTAGCAATGACAATATAGTAAATATATCTGGGAGGAAATGCCCCAAGTGGAAGACCTTGGAGAAGTGTAAATGTATAATGACTCACCCAATGACATACAACTAAAGCTAAAATCTATGCAACAATAGCTAGGCACATTCCAATTCCCTACTCTGTTTCTCCACGTTCTTGGGAATTATATAATAAAACAGAAAAGATGCTGGTATTCAAAGTAATCAGTGTGAAAAGCTGACCAGCAGAGAGCACATTTTTTGCTGCTCTCTGTGGTTCTGCTGGGTGGGGGTGAAGCTCATCTCAACTGGTAGGTGGGAGCAAGTCTAGGGACAGAACTGGATACAACTGCAACTAATGGAAGTGCTCCAAAAGACAATGTCAAGTCTATTACCAGGCCCGACAGAGTAATTGGAAAAACCTGGTTTGGAAGAGGTGCAAAGTTTACTTGTTGGACAGGAGCAATAGGAGCAAGCAAACCAATAAAAATAAAACATTCTGGAAAAAAGAACACTTTGCTGAGGCTCTGCTGGCCTGATGCTGTTTGCTGCCAGCTTTAAAAATATAACTGATTAACACATATTAACGTTGGAATAATATTGGATTCAAAGTTACATCAACAACACCCCCACCAACAGATACCCCTGTGCCTAGTATCACTTTATGGACATACAATCAATTTATGTACAAAAGCTATCTTGCGTATTTATATTTATTGTGTCATTTTAAAAAATATTGCCTTCTCTATCTTTTTTGGTGTTGCATCGGATACAGAGTAACAATTATTTTGTTCTCCTTTATACTTGTGCACTGGAAATTACATTAAGTAATTCTGAATCATATTCAATATTTTATTGTTAATGAGGGCAGCAACAACTCCCTCTAAAGCTTGGGGAATAAAAATGCAATGAATGGGAATGTTCCTGTTACACAGTTAGCACCAAGTTTGTTGAAGCAAATGGGCACTGCTGATGGAGCCCTGCCTCACAACACCAGACTCCATCCTGGCCTAGTGCTGTTGGCATGGAGTTTGCTTGGTCTACCTTTGAATGTTGAGAGATGGGGTGGAGCAGATTTGTGGTTTCCTCCCCCGTGTCAAAGGCGTAGTTTAGTTGGGCATTGTACTAGTGTGCTGGTGTGTGCTAGAATCTGGGGAGAGTTGATGACAATATAAAGAGAATAAAATTTGAGATTAACATAAAGTGGTGATTAATGTTGATCAATGGTTAGGCCTCTTTCTGACTATTCTCACTCAATGACTGAGTACTTTCACATTTGCTTTTTATAATTTAATCCCATTACCTATTCACACAGAATCACGCATCAGCAAAGTCAGGTAGAATTTCCTATTTGTTTAATTTTTTCTATGATTATATTGTAGTATATTACATTTATTACCATCTTGCCAAGTCAAGAAAAAGATTCAAAAGATTCAAAAACTTTATTGTCATTCCAACCATACTTCAGGTCTGTAGGACAGAATGAGACAGCGTTTCCCAGGAGCAAGTGCAATCATAACATAACAAATGCAACAAATAGTAAACACAACAATAAATGGTAAAACACAACAGCCACATGTCAGTTAAAATCAAGTTATAAGTGTCCAGTGCAAGTTAAAAGTGTCCAAAGCAGAGTCAGGTAGAGCAGCTATTTAGCAGTCTGACTGCTGTGGGAGGAAGCTGTTTAGTAGCCTTGTGGTTTTAGTTTTGATGCTCCTGTAATGTTTACCTGATGGCAGAAGACCAAACAGTTCATGGAGAGGGTGTGAGGAGTCTTTAATGATGTACCGTGTCTTCTGGAGGCATTGACTCTGAAAGAGGTCTTGGACAGAAGGTAGGGAGACCCCAATAACCTTCTCTGCTCCCCTAACCACCCTCTGCAAGGCTTTTTTGTCGGCAGCACTGCAGCTGGAGTACCAGGTTGTGATGCAAAAGGTCAGCACACTCTCAACCACTCCTCTGTAGAATGTAGTTAAGATGTTAAGTGGGAAGTGATAATTGTTTAAGCTTCCTTAGAAAGTGCAATCTCTGCTGGGCCCGTTTCACAATCCCAGTGGTATTTCCTGGACCAGGTGAGATTGTCCAAGATCTGCACCCCAAGGAACTTGATGTTTTCCACTCTCTCCTGTTACGAACGTGCCACAACTCTGAGGGGCCGAAGGGTACAAAGTAGCCCCCTCCTTTTTGAGAATTGCAAGATCGCTATTAATTCGGGTCTGGGACCCAGGAAATGAGAGAGAGACACGTAGAATCCACAAGGGTTTGGAATGTGTGTCCTGGCCCCAGAAAGGCGGAACCATTGATAACGACTATTGTCTCTTGGAGACGGAATTGTGTATTGAGTACTGTACTATTCATTGAAGCCCTCAGGAGATGACCAGAGTGGGCTGGTTGAGGGATTGCATCATCCCAACCTGATTGACATCTGAGACCCCGTGATTAAGGATAAAAGAGGGTCTGGGGAACAACCCCTTTAGACGCACCAGGAGAAACGTATGAGACCGGTGGGGGCTTGTGTGTGTCCATCCTTGCCCGGATGACATGTCTTCCACGGAACGGCCTCGCTAAAGGACGAATACGGATCAAGATCGGATAAAGGAAAGCTGGCAAGTTTCTAAAAATCTGTCTCTCTCTCCAACCAAAAAGCTGCAGCCTGAATGAACTGAGTGACTTTTATATTTCCATCGGACAATACATTATCCCCTAGACAACGATAGAGCTATTTCTTATTGATTATTATTATACCCGCACTTTTAGATCTAGTATTGATGATGTATAGTATCTGTATGTTTGCATTGATATTATTTTTGTGTATTTTTACCAATAAATACTGTTAAAAATAGTACCATCAGACTTCAACGGACCTCTCTATCTTTGCTGGTAAGTGACCCAGTTACGGGGTTCGTAACACTCCACTGTGGAGCCGTTGATGCTGAGGGATGTGTGCTCAGGCTGAGACCGTCTGAAATCAACGATCATCTCCTTGGTTTTGGTGACATTAAGCATCAAGTTGTTGTCACTGCACCAGCTCTCTAGGTGTTTGACCTCCTCCCTGTACATTGTTTCATCATTTTTGCTGATGAGCCCCACCACTGTGGTATCATCAGCAAATTTAATGATCAGGTTCCCCTTGAATCTGGCTGCACAGTCATGTGTTAGCAGTGTAACCAACAATGGGCTAAGCACACAGTCTTGTGGGGATCCAGTGCTCAGTGTGATGGAGTCAGAGATGTTCCTGCCAACACAGACTGACTGTGGTCTCTCTGTCAAGAAATCCAGAATCCAGTGACACATAGCAGTGTTAAGGCCAAGCAGCGACAGTTTGTCCACTAGTCTCTGCGGGATGATGGTATTGAACACTGAACTGAAATCAATGTACAGGATTCTGGCATAAGTGTCTTTATTGTCCAAGTGAGAGAGAATTGTGTGCAGTGTCGTGGATATTGCGTCCTCCACTGAGCGGTTGGGATGATAAGCAAACTGTAGAGGATCCAGTGATGAGGGGAGGCTGGCTGTGATATGAGGCTTGACAAGCCGTTCAAAACATTTCATCACTATGGGGGTCAGGGCAACGGGATGGTAATCATTCAGACAGGCTATAACTGATTTCTTTGCTACAGGGATGATTGTGGAGGTTTTGAAGCATCTGGGGACAATGGCTTGACTAAGGGAGATGTTGAAAATGTCTGTCAGGACATCTGCCAATACATCAGCACATTCCTTGAGCACACGTCCAGGGATGTTGTTGGGACTGACTGCTTTTCGTGAGTTGACCCTGGTAAGGGTCCTCCGTGTGTGCTCCGAATCAATGATTGGAGCCGGCTGGTCAGATGGTAAGAAGGGACTGGCTCTCCCCCTTGCTGTAGTGTTTGATGCTTCGAAGTGTGCAAAGAAATTGTTGAGCCTGTCTGGAAGAGAGGCGCCGCTGTCATCAGTTTTCAGCCTGATCCTGTAGTCTGTCAGAGCTTGAAATCCCTGCCACATCCATCTGGTGTCACTTGTGTCACAGAAGTGTCCATGTATTTTGCCCGCGTAGGCTCTTTTCGCTTTCCTGATCCCTAGTGAAAGCGCAGTCCTGGCTGAGCAAAGCGCAATCCTGTCCCCCAATCTGTAGGCTGTGTCACGGGCCTTCAGTAGCGAGCGCACCTCTGCTGTCATCCATGGCTTTTGATTACCATGTGTGGTGAAGGTTTTCATCACAGTGACATCCTCCGTGCATTTGGATATGTAGCTGATTACAGACCCTTACCGATTCAGTTTTAGACAACCATAATTGTTCATAATCTCGAAGACTCCTTCAAGGTTTGCTACTTGCCTTGTCAGCTCCAATGAAAACAGATAAAATTTTAGAGCTCAACTTTCTCACTCATTTATGAATGCAATCAGTCTTTTTAAACTCTATTTATTCCTAGGGACCTTGTTCATGAGCTATGCAGGAATAAGTGATGAGTAAGGAGGTATGATCATCATTTCAATGCCTCATCTTGATGTGATTTTAAATTCAGATTGATAAAACTCACTCAAATGGGATGGGCAGATTACTATGCAATAGTGCACTGCTTTCCTGAAGCAATGCTGCCGGGTTGAGCTTTGGAGCGAGACATACCGATGGACTCACTTTCAAGGGCTCTTCATCTTATGTTCTCGATATTTATTGCTGATTTATCCATTCATTCATTCATCCATCTACTTATTTGTTTGTTTATTTATTATTTCTTTTTTCTCCCTTTTTGCATTTACTCAGTTTGTTGTCTTTGGCACATTGGTAGTTTGTCCATCCTGTTAAGTGTGGTCCTTCATTGATTCTATTGCATTTCTTCTATTTACCCACAAGAATTAATTCTCAGGGTGGAATATGGTGAGGTATACCTATGTACTTTGATAATAAATTTACTTTGAATTTGTTGAAATTGCCTGTGCTTTTAAGTAGACTAAAACATCTTATGGCATTATTTTGTAGAAAACGAGTCATTTTCTGTGACATGGAAAATATTTAAACCTCACTCAAAATTACTTGCATATTATCCGCTTGTTATCACATTGCTATATGTGAAACCTTGATATGCGAGTTAACCATTTTCTTACATGTCAACAGTTCTTTATTAGCTATTAACACATTTAGGATATTCTGAAAGGAATTTGAGAAATCCTATATAATTTCCATGTTATTTTATGCCGTTTCCATGATTCAATCTCAGCACCTTGTTGATAAATATCAAATATCCTACCACTTAACTATATGGGCAACTGCCCACCTATCTACTGCTTAGAACAACAACATTTTTTGAAGTATAGTTTGTGCTGATCAATTTGCAAGTGATTATTTTGTTGTATATCGTCCACTGACTGTGTTGAGAGATCAAGGACTGGCAAACCTTTAGAAGTTCTGTAATTATTAAGGGTATATTTTTAACCTAAAACAAATTATCTTCAATTGATTACATTAAATATATGTTGCATTAATATCTTCCCTTTACTGTGCTATTCTGAAATTTGGCTCCAAGTCATGTGAGCTGTGGGTTGTAAGCTGTGTACATTGGTGGGGAATTTACATTGTTCAGTACCAATTTCTACTGGCAAAACACACTTAACAAAAGTAAATAGTCATCTGACATAAGATAAAAATGACTTAAATCCACCCAGTGGGAAATTGCAAGGGACTCAACTAGCCAGTGTTTAACATCTCAAACAATGGTACTCTTAATTACAATGAGTAGGAAAATTATAGAACTGCAGCACTAATAGATGTTTCTAATCTCATTCTCAAACCTAATTAAATTTGGTTAATTTTCAGTCATTCTCTGACAACATTGGCATTTCAAATTGGCATTTTATCAATTTAAGTTTAAAATCACATCAAGATGAGGCATTGAAATGATGATCATACCTCCTTACTCATCACTTATTCCTGCACAGCTCATGGACAAGCTCCCAAGGAATAAATAGAGTTTTAAAAGACTGCTTACATTCATAAATGCCTAAAGAAGTTGAGCTCTAAAATTTGTTCTGTTTTCATTGGAGCTGACAAGACAAGCAGCAAACCGCAAGGAGTCTTCCAGATTTTTAAATCAGTGGAAAGAGATGAGCAAAACGTTTGGGTGCTTAAAGCATGTGATTAAAAAAATTCTCCTTTTTCTCACTAACCAATTTTCAACAATTTAAGTTCAGTGGTTTTAGTTTATTTATCACTTCAAAATAAGTGGTTTGTTTGGGAAATTGGATATAGACAGGGCTCTGTAGCACAAGGTGATAGGTTTGTGAAGGGAAAAGAGACAAAATGAAATTACTGGAGGTTCAGAGAGGAAGTTGTGGGGTGGGGGTGGTTGTGGGAAGAGAAGATACAAAAGTAAAAAAGGCGGAAAAAAGTTGGAAAAGACAATATTCATACGATTGGGTTTCAGACTACCCGGGTGGAATATAAGGTGTTACTCTTCCAGTTTTTGTTGGGCTTTATCTTGGTGATAGAGAAAGCCAAGAATGGGGAGGGGCGTGGAAATGGACTGTAACCGGGAGATCAGCTTGTCTATTGTGAAATGAGCACATCTTTTGCAAAATGTTCTTTGTCTGCCTCCATTCATCACTCTCTATAGTTTTCCAACAACAACTTCGCTCATCTCCCCTACCTGGCACTACCTGCCTGTGATCTTTCATCTCTCCTAGGTCCACCAACCACCTTGGAGTCCTTCCCCGCTACTCTCTTTCTCCTCTCTACACCGGCCATCTCACCTCTCCACTCCCAGTTCTGGCACAGGGCTTCAGGTCTTCCCTTTGAGCTCCACCAGCATGTCGTATGCTACTCCAGATTCCAGCAACTGCCATCTCTTGTGGCTCTACACGTCTGCATCATCTTCTCATCAGCAGCAATCTGGGAAGTCTGGAGGACAAGCAACAGTGAAGAATAGCAGTGGTAGCACAAAGTTTAAAAATCAAAGTAAATTTATTATCAAAGTACATATCTGTCACCATATACAAACCTGAAATTGATTTTCTTGTTGGCATAAACATTAAATCTATAGAATAATAACCATAATATAATCTATGAAAGACTGCCCATTTAAGGTGTTCAACCAGAGTGCAGAAGACAACAAACAGTGCAAATAGAAAAAGAGGAAATAATAAAAATAAATAAATAAGCAATAAATATCAAGAACATGAATTGAAGAGTCCTTGAAAGTGAGTCCATAGATTGTGAAAACATTTCAGTGATGGGGCTAATGAAATTGTGTGAAGTTTCCCCCTTTGGTTCAAGAGCCTGATGGTTGAGGGGTAATAAGTGTTCCTGAACCTAGTGGTGTGGGTCCTAAGGCTCCTGTACTTTCTTCCTGATGGCAGCAGTGAGAAGAGAGCATGTCCTGGGTGTTTGAGGTCCCTGATGATGGATGCTGCTTCCCTGTGACAGCTTTTAATGTAGATGTGTTCAATGGTAGGGAGTGCTTTACCCGTGGTGGGCTGGACTGTATCCTCTACCTTTCGTAGGATTTTCCATTCAAGGCTTTGATGCAACCAATCAATATACTCTGCACCACACATCTATAGAAGTTTGTCAAAGTTTTGGATGTCATGCGGAATCTCGCAAACTCCTAAGGAAGTAGAGGCGCCGCGTGATTTCTTCATAATTTCACTTACGTGAGTCGGGACAGGTCTTCTGAAATAATAACACTGAGAAATTTAGAGTTTAAACTGATCACCGTCAACGTAATGCTGAGACAGGATGTGTGATTAATGCTCACTACTCTAGGACAGACTATTGGAATACGCTACTTTCTTACCATGTGAATGCTGTTACCCAAATTGTGATGGTTATGCAACAAAGCACAAGTCCCATAGTTGCAGGTTAGACTCCGTTTACAGTGTAAGAATGTTGCTGTATTTTCATTTGTGAGTTCTGTTTCTTTAAGCCTAGATAATTTTTTCAGAAGTAGATTCTGTAGGTGTTTAGTGTAGTGTGTTCTTCAAATGATTCTCTCTGCTGAGTAAATGACTATATTCCTTCCTATCACCTAATAAGCAGATTGTCCTGCCGGAGGGTCTAAGCCTGAAATGCCGACTGTACTTTTTTCCATGGATACTGCCTGGCCTGCTAAATTCTTCCAGCATTTTGCATGTTGCTTGGATTTCCAGCATCTGCAGATTTTCTCTTGTTTGCAAACAGACTGTTTGTTCTAATTTATGGTTGATCTTTCCCTCCTGTTCAATGGCTAAAACAATGTAACTACCGTAGATGCCGGATTATAAGCCGCTACTTTTTTCCCACGCTTTGAACAGCTTTGAACACTGCGGCTTTTACTACGGTGCGGCTAATGCATGGTTTTTTTTTCATGCCGCCAAAAACATTTTGCCTTGTAACAGTAGACCAATAAAATTGATGAGTAGTTCACAGAGGTCCAATGAAATTGTATGATAAATCAAGCGCACTTTCACAATTAAATTATTGTAAATCAGTCATTTGTACTCACCCTCATCAACATGGAAAATACTCGAAGAAAAGCATTGTGCTGCCTTTATGGCAGTTATTTAGTTTATAATATTTTCGCTTAGTAATTCATTTGTCAGTATTTTCTAGTTAAAGTTAGAAGTGTTTTAACTATATTTGTTTTCTGTACTACATCCCGGGATGCTATGATGTCACATTCGGTTTCGCCGCGTCTTGTGGGAAATACCGGTTTGCGATAAACAGAAAGGAGGGGGCGAGCGGCATTAGACCCGCGCGAGAACGCTGCTTTTAAGTTAAAGGCGATCAATAACTTTTCCTGGTAGGCTGCAGTATATATATATTTTTTACCAGTCGTTAGGAGATATTGGAATGTTGTTCGTGCACTGTTCAGTAAAAAAGTATACGCAACGTAATTTGTGTGTTACCGATACGTATGTATATTTAAAAGTAGCCGTGTTACAGGCACGGTTCGAAAAAAAGCATTTGCAATATGTATTTGTTTATGTTATCATACGGATTTAATTAAAAGTTAAAAAATCCTCACGTGTAATATCTTTCTGTGTAAATATCTCATATTACAACGTGGGACACCTGCGGCCTAAAATCCGGTGCGGCCTAAAATCCAGTGCGGCTTGTACAAGTACAAAATTGATTTTCTTTCTAAAATTAGAGCCTGCGGCTTTTAATCAGGTGCGCTCTGTAGTACGGAATCTACGGTAAGTAAATATCAAATAGATGTCAACAGCCCTTAGCAAAAAATATCCTTGAAAACAAAAGGATTTCTTAATATTGTAATTTAAATTAATTTTGTGAATCCATTGCACTCTTTCAGATTCCTTTAAAGTCGTATTTCGGACTTCCGGTAAGATGGCGATTGCTTAGCTGCTCCGAACTTTTGTTCCGTTACTGTCGCTACCTTTGCACTAAATGTCTCCATTTTATAAAGCTTAGTGAGGAATTATTTTGGTATCTCTTACTTGCCTGTGAATATATCTAACCTACAATGTCTAGCAAGAGTTCTAAATCCGGGAGAAAAGAAACTATGACCTCGTCGGACGTGACGATGGAGGCGCTTGGAAGGCTCCGAGATGAAATCTTAAAGGAAATTAAAACCGCTTTCAAACAGTTAGAAGAGAAACTGGATCGGATCAACGATAAAGTGGACAAACATACTGAACACTTATCTCGCATCGATTCGACTTCTGAAGCTTTAGAAAGTCGGGTTCAATACTTGGAGACTTTCTGTTCCAGCTTAGAGGAAAAATCTAATAAACTTCTTTCCAAAATGGTGGATCTCGAAAATCGCAGCAGACGCTGCAACATCAGAACTCTGGGATTACCAGAGGCAACTGAGAAGGGGTCAACCGTGAAGTTTCTCGCCGAGTTTCTCTGTGAGATATTCGGGAAGGATCTGCTTCCGAAGCCGCCCGAGCTCGAACGGGCACACAGAGTTTACGTCCCCCCCGGAATTCTGGGCTCCCGCCCGCGACCAGTAATCTTGTGTTTCCATCAATACCAGGTAAAACACAGTCTGATTGTGGAGGCACGTCGCAGAGGCTCTTGTTCTTTCCAGGATACAACCATTCGCTTTGTGGAAGATTTTGCACCCCAGACCTTAAAGATGCGCGCTGAGTATAAAGGCGTAATGAAAGTGCTTTTTGATCGTGGTTTCAAACCTTCCTTTCGTAATCTTGCTGACCTAAGAATCAAGTTTAATACCGGGGAATTCAAGTGGTTCAAATCAGCGAGGGAAGCTGAAGCGTTTGTGGCAAGTCTTCCGGCTATCCAGTCATCTTTGGAATCTGATCGGACCTCCTAAAATGGTGGATAAGTACTCCTCGAAGTAAAATTACTTTCTCTGGACTCGCAATTCACTTGAATCACTCAGACATTATTCACTGAAACTCTAAAGGCTGTTGAAAATCTCTCCCGGGATTTGGTGTGTGTGTAATCTATTTTTACCTCTGTATAACTTTACCTACAGAGTTCTACAACTAATTCTAACTTGTTTTGGAGGTTTGAAGTCTTTAGTGAAGGCCTCCCTGTTTGTTGGTTCACAGTTCAACTGCTGATTTATTTTTCCTCTGTTTTAAATATTTATTTATTTTATCTTTTTCTTTTCTTCACCCCCTTTTTTTTCCATTCTCTGAATTTTTTTTTTCTCCCTTCTCGGTAAACGGTTGATAAATACTCGTCTTGAATTTATAATTTTCCCCTTCCTCTTTTTTTCTTTTTCCTTCTTACCTTTTTTTTTCCCCTTCTCTTACTTTATCCTTCTATAATATTTTGCGGGTAGGTTAGTTTTGGTTTTCTTCCGATTTTCTCTGTATTAAGTTGTATATCTCAGCAGAAGGCGTTCTAATCTGTAGTTATGTTTTCTAGTGCATAAACTAGTTACTGTTTGTCATAGCACTTATACGGAACTGCTGTCAATGACACAGATCTGGAAGTTGTATTTGGGTTAATTTTTTTGGTAGAGCTAGCTACTTGTTTTGGTAGCCGTCTAGTTTTGGGTTGTGTGGGTGGGGTGGATTTTCCAGTTCCAACATTTCTTTATTGTTTAGGACATGTTTATATTTTGACCTTATGAATCTATGTTTACATCTCTGCTCCCAGACTGCTATTGTACCGCTTGATTTTTTATATGCCTGCTGCCTTTTATGCATTAGTAATTGATAATGACTAGTGCACTTAAATTTGTGGGCTGGAATGTAAAGGGACTGAACCACCCTGTTAAAAGGAGGAAGGTATTCTCACATATTAAACAACTCAAAGCTGACATTGCTTTCCTCCAAGAAACTCATATTCGTTGTTTTGATAACTCCCGGCTTCTGTCCAAGTGGGCGGGTCAGCATTTTCATTCATCCTTTGCCGCTAAAGCTAGGGGAGTCTCCATTCTTATTAACTCACATATTCCTTTTGAACTCCATAATAAAATATCAGACACAAATGGCCGTTTTATTATTGTTTCTGGTAAACTATTTAACACTAAAGTTGCACTAGCAAACCTGTATGCCCCCAACTTTGATGATGTTAACTTTTTTGAACGGTTTTTTTCCTCACTACCAGACTTAAACTCATACTCTCTTATATTGGGTGGTGACTTTAACTGTTGGTTGGATCCTAAACTGGACCGATCGTCCTCTGTTACCAGATCACCTACCAAATCTGCCTTAGCTATTCAGTCGTTTCTCTCTAATTTTGGTATCTCTGATATATGGCGTTTCCTCCATCCTACGGAGAGAGATTATTCCTTTTTCTCACATGTTCACCATATCTTCACTAGAATTGACTATTTCCTACTCGATAACCAACTTATCCCATTTGCCCACACTTGTGACTATCAGAGTATACTGATTTCTGACCATGCCCCAATTACCCTCTCTCTGAACTTTCCCGGTCTCCCTCAGAGGAACAAACACTGGCGGTTCGATTCAACTTTATTATCGGATGATGATTTCGTAAAATTTATTAAAGACCAGATAACCTTCTATTTTAACACTAATACATCACCTGAAGTGCCATCCCAGATTGTCTGGGATGCCATGAAAGCATATTTGAGGGGTCAAATAATCTCTTACACAGCAAATCTCAATAGAAGATCCCGTGCAGATCGAGCAGACCTCATTAACCAGATCAAAGATGTGGATCAATTATATGCCCAAACTAAGAACCCTGAATTATACAAGAAGCGCGTTGAACTCCAAACTAAATTTAACCTTCTGTCCACTCAACCTGTCGAACGCCAACTTCTCGAAAGCAAGAGCCGCTTTTACATTCATGGGGATAAGTCTGGTAAATTCCTAGCCAATCAGCTGAGGCGTTCTAAAGCCAAACAACATATTACAAAGATCCGGAAGGAGAACGGAGACTTTACATCGGATCATTTAGAAATTAATGACGCATTTAAAAATTTTTATTCTCGGCTTTATTCCTCTGAATCCCTGAATGACAATATCTCTGTGGATCAATTTTTACAGAATCTGAATATCCCCTCACTTTCATCTGATTTCAAAGCCAAACTTAATGCGCCTATATCACTAGAAGAAATATCTTCTGCAATTTCTGCACTGTCCTCAGGGAAATCTCCTGGCCCTGATGGGTTCCCTGTGGAATTTTATAAATCATTCTCCTCACTTCTTTCTCCTCAGTTACTTTCAGTATTATCTGACTCGTTTAACTACGCCAAATTGCCACCCTCTTTCAATGAGGCATCTATTATTCTTCTTTTAAAAAAGGGCAAAGACCCAACAGAGTGTTCCTCGTACAGGCCGATCTCTCTGCTCAATGTTGATGTAAAGATCTTAGCTAAAGTGTTGGCTCATAGATTAGAAACCGTTATTCCCTCCATTATCTCTGATGACCAAACAGGCTTTATTAAAAACCGTCTCCCTTTTTTTAACATTTGGCGTCTATTTAATATTTTATACTCAGTTCCTACTGGGACTCCTGAATGTGTTATCTCCCTTGATGCGGAGAAAGCATTTGATCGTATAGAGTGGAACTACCTTTTTGCAGTCTTAGAAAAATTTGACCTCGGCCAAAGTTTCATCTCTTGGATCCAATTGCTGTACCTGTGTCCTACTGTTTCTGTTCTAACTAACTTTCAGAAATCCCAAGTATTCAATCTCAAATGTGGCACCCGTCAGGGATGCCCCTTAAGTCCCTTTCTCTTTGATTTGGCTATAGAACCTCTGGCGATAGCATTTCGAAAATGTCCTGAACTGACCAGGATTTGGAGAGGGGGTGTTGAGCATAAAGTCTCTCTCTATGCTGATGACTTACTACTCTTTCTCTCATATCCGTCTACATCCTTACCTCTAATGTTTTCACTTCTTGACCAGTTTAGCCAGATCTCTGGCTATAAACTCAACTTACATAAGAGTGAACTTTTCCCAATTAATAAAGAAGCACAAGAACTGATATTTCGTGATCTCCCTTTTAAAGTAGTCCATAATCAATTTACTTATCTTGGAATTACAGTCACAAGGAAGTTTAAAGATCTCTTTTGTGAAAACTTTGTCAATCTTTCATATGCTACAAAACAGAATCTGGTACAATGGTCACCTCTATCTATGTCCTTGGTAGGTCGTATCAATGTTGTCAAAATGTATGTTCTCCCCAAATTTTTATACTTATTTCAATCTATCCCAATTTTTATTCCTAAATCTTTTTTTGATTCCTTAGACTCTATTATTTTGTCATATCTGTGGCAGAATAAGCGCTCTAGAATTAATAAAATCCACCTCCAAAAATCTAAAAAAGAGGGTGGCATGGCTTTACCTAACTTTCGCTTATATTACTGGGCAGCTAATATACGTTGTGCTGCCTTCTGGTCTTTCTTCCACTGTCAACCTGAGTGCCCTAACTGGGTGGCAATGGAGTTGAGCTCCACTAAAGAATTATCTATATCTGCACTTCTTGGCTCTGCACTCCCTAGCAGTCTGCTCAGATCAATAGCTAATCCTCTGGTTAGACACACTTTGCGTATATGGGCTCAGTTCAGGAAATGCTATGGTTTCCAGGGGTTTTCCATTTCTAGCCCTGTCGCACATAATCACCTTTTTTTACCTACCTCGTTCGATTCAGCATTCCATGTTTGGTACAGGAAGGGCATTAGACATTTTGAAGATCTCTTCATTGATAACCGCTTCGCTTCTTTTCAACAGCTCTCTGTTAAGTTCAACCTGCCTAACGCTCACTTTTTCAGATATCTCCAAATCCGACACTTTACTGCTCCTTTAATTCCTAACTTTCCTGAAATGCCTGCGAAAAATGCTATGGACCTATTTCTCTCCATTAATCCACTAGGTAAAGGTTTAATTTCAATTATCCAAGATAAACTAGCAGCCTTACGACGGGCCCCTGTGGATAAAATTAAAATGGCCTGGGAGCAGGATTTAAATATCTCCTTATCCGAGGAGAGCTGGGACTCAGTTCTCAAATCAGTTAACTCAACCTCTCTTTGTGCTCGCCATTGTCTCTTACAGTTTAAGATTGTTCATAGAGCCCATATGTCTAAATCTAAACTATCTCGATTCTACCCTGGCATTAGTCCGCTCTGTGATAAATGCAAGAGGGGCGTGGCCTCTCTCATCCATATGTACTGGTTCTGTCCTAGCTTGGAGAAATTCTGGAAAGATGTCTTCACTACACTATCGGGTATTCTGAATCAGCACCTAGAACCTAACCCCTTAATTGCTCTGTTCAGTTTTTGGGGCGAGACAGATTTATGTCTGGGTCTGACCAAATACCGAATACTATCCTTTGCCTCTCTCCTGGCGAGTCGCTTGACCCTCCTTAGATGGAGAGATGTTGCCCCGCCCACTCATGCGCAATGGCTTAACAACATTATGGCCTGCTTGGACCTCGAAAAAATTCATTATTCAGTTCTCAATTCGGATTTAAAGTTCCATAAGATCTGGGGGCCTTTTATCGAGAACTTTCATAACCTTCCTCTTGACTAGGGTTTTTTTTTCTTTTCGGTCCCTTGCTTTCAGCTCCCTTTTTTTTTCTGGTAGTAGGCAGTATTATCCTCTGTTGCTAAGTGTATTCACAGTCTGGGAGTTTGACTGTCCGGACTTATACTCTCTATATTGTGTGGTGGTTGGTCTGGAATTGTTGTTTTTTTTTCTTGTGTTGTGGGGTTTGGGGAGGACACTAAGCTCACTTGTCTTTAATTTAGGTGCTTTTTTGTTAAATTCTCTTCCTTTGTAGCATATTGTTATTGTATGCTTAACCTTGCTCTGTATTAATGCTCCTCATTGGGATTTGGGGTTTTTAATTTTGTAAAATGTTTTGAAAAACTAATAAAAAAAAATTTTAAAAAAGAAAAAAAAAAGTCGTATTTCAGTGTTAAGCAAAATAAAAATTGCATTATCCTTAATTTTGTGGAGGTCACTCTAAGCTTTGTCAAATCTTGTAGAGTTTGTGGGTCATATTTAATTATCAGAACTGTTTGGGTAATTAATACCCTCAGTGTGTAGAGCCGGTCAAAATTCTCTCTCAGGTTTCATCATTTTCCTGAGGTGCATTACCACTCAAGCAGAAAGGTGGAAAGTAAATTGTTGCAACAAGGAGCTTGTCGTAGTCTCATTCTGGACAATTACGAGCGCCCAACACACTCCTGAGAAAAAAAAACAAAAGTTAACTACTCCCAGATATCCCTATAGCGCCACATGGTCACCTTTCTCAGGATTGGTATATGTTCAAAGTTCAAAGTACATTTATTATCAAAGTACAGTATGTATACATTATACAACCTTCAGACTCATCTCCTGCCAGGCAGCCATGACACCAAGAAGCCCAAAAGAACCCATTAAAAAAGAAGATAGTCAAACATCTAACGTGCAGAGAGAAAACAACAAATCATGCAAAAAATAAAAGCAAGCAAACAGTGTTCTGAACTGACGCCCACGAAGAGAGTCTGTCCACAGACCATTAGTTCAGCGTAGAGCCTAGTAAATGGAAACGGCCTATCCCTTGCCTTGGGTCACAACACCTTCACATTTTCAATTCGGCCTGGCGCCTAAATTGTCGTCCAAACATCGAGTTCTGTCGCTTCGATGCGCTCTGGGGCCTGGAACCTGCCACCTCGATTCAGCCTGTACCCAACCTTTTCGATTGTTTAAATCTATCAAACCTTGGGCCTTTCTTACTGTTGGCAATGGGCCCGCTGCCTCGCCTGGCCTTGACTCTGCTGTGTCGAATTGCCTCCAAATCTAAAGGGAAGTTGCAGGCTATTGTTTGCTATGATCGTTTACCAGAAAACAAGTAATTAGCTAAGTATTTAGTTGCTTTCTTTGTTTCACTGGCCATCAGCCAGAAGTCGCTGAGTGGTCATCTGCAACATCCATAGAATTCCTGGCTCATGAGTGTGCCTTCAATTATGCACTTTGTGTGTTTTAAGTGTGTTTTGAGTTGATGATGCTCTCTAACTTTGTTGGACAGTAGACTTGCTTGATTCTGTATTGAAATAGTATTGGATGAAAGGGGGTGGTCCTAGATTCCTGATTCCTGGGATTCACCCATACCAGTTAGATTTACACACATGCAATGACTGCGTTTTCAGGATGACTTAAAATGTTGACAATTCACATTTTGGATGCAAATATAGAAGATCTGAATTTAAGCCTGATGCCCTAAAAATCAAAGAATCCTGATTGTTTCTAAATAAAAATGCTGGGAGCCCTTCAGAGATGATATCACTGAACCAGAAAAGTTAGTTTTATAATTGAGGTATATTTACAGTTAGCGCACCCAGAGGAATCCTTTACTTTAAATTGTAAATGATTTCTTTACCATGCTATTAATAATCCTCACATATTTTTCAATGTTTTACACACATTTTACAGAACCTCAGTTTAACACGACATCTGAAAGAAGGGACCTTTAAAGAAGTAGCCCTCCCTCAGTAAACCCATCAATTATCAATTAAGACTGTAGACTTTGATCCAATGCTGAGCTTGAGTAGACAATCAATGACCAGGAAGTAACAAAGCTAATCCAGCACTGCATTCTATATGATATTAGGTGGTAATACAGTTTTTGTTTTGCTTCAGATGAATCTCTCATCCCTTCTAAATATTAACTTGAAGAAGTAAGAGCATAAGATATAGGAGGTCAGAATTAGGCCATTTGGCCTATCGAGTCTGCTCTGCCATTTCATCATGGCTGATCCATTTTCCTTCTCAGGCCCAATCTCCTGCCTTCACTGCCAAACAACCCCCCCCCCCCCCCCCCACCATATCCCTTCATACCCTGACCAATCAAGAATCTATCAACCACTGCCTTAAATATACATAAAGACTTTGTGTCCTAGCTGCCTGTGGCAATGAATTCCTCCTCATCTCCATTCTAAAAGGACTCCTCTATCCTGAGGCTGTGTCCTCTGATCTTAGACACTCCCACCATAGGAAACATCCTCTCCATAAAAGTCTTTCACCATTTAATAGGTTTCAATTAGGGCACCGCTCATTTTTCTGAATTTCAGTGAATACAGACCCAGAACCATCAATTGCTTTTCATGTGTCAAGCCGTTTAATCCTGGCATCATTTTTGTGAACCTACTTTGAGCCCTTAGTTTCAGCACATCCTTTCTAAGATAAGGCGCCCAAAGCTGCTTTCAATACTCCAAGTGCTTTATAAAATCTCAACATTACATCCTTTCTTCTATATTCTAGTCCTCTTGAAATAAATGGTAACATGGCATTTGCCTTCCTCACCACAAGCTCAATCAAAAAAATTAACCTTTAGAGAATCCTGCACAAGGACTCCCAGGTCCCTTTGTGCCTCATTTTTTTTGTATTTTCTCTCCATTTAGAAAATAGTCAACCCTTTCATTTCTTCTACCAAAGTGCAGGACCACACAATTCCTGACACAGTATTCCATCTGACATTTCTTTGCCCAGTGTCCTAATCTGTCTAAATTCTTTTGTAGCCTCTCTACTTCCTCAAAATTACCTGCCCCTCCAGCTATCTTTATATCATCTTCAAATTTTGCAGCAAAGCCATCAAGTACACCATCCAAATCACTGACATATAGCGTAAAAAAATTGTTCCGAACACAGACCTAGTCCTGACGAAGGGTCTTGGCCCGAAATGTTGACTGCTCACTTCAACGGATGCTGTCCGACCTGCTGAGTTGATCCAGCTTGTTTGTACATGTTGAACAGATCTAGTGATTGTTGAATGATCATTGCTAATGCCTCCATGGTCTCTTCAGCCACCTCTTTCAAAACCCTGGTCCAGGTGACTAATCTACATTCAGTTTTCCAAGAACCTTCACCCTAGTAATAGTAACATCACACACTTCATGACCCCTGACACCTAGAACTTCCATCATACTGCAAGTGTCTTCCACAGTGAAGAGTGAAGCAAGATACTTATTCAGTTTGTCCACCATTTCCTTACCCCCCATTATCACTTCTCCAGTGTAATTTTACAGAGGTTTGATATCCACCCTCACCTCTCTTTTACACTATTTGTATCTGAAGAAACTTGTTGTATCTTTTTTAATACTATTGACTAGCTTATTTTCCTATTCAGTCTTTTCCTACTTAATGACCTTGTTAGTTGCCTTCTGTTGGTATTTAAACACTTCCTAATCCTCTAACTTCCTACTAATTTTTGCTCTATCATACAGGTATGCCCTCTTTTTGGCCTTTATGTTGGCTTCAACTTCCCTTGTTAGCCATGATTGTATTATCTTGTCTTTAGAAGATGTCTTCCTCTTTGGGATAAATATATATTCTGTGCCTTCCAAATCACTTCCCAAAATTCCAGCCATTGCTGCCCTACTATCATCCCTGCCAATGTTCTCTTCCAATATATTCCGGCCAACTCCTCTCTCACACTTCTGTAATTTCCTTTACTCCACTGTAGTACTGATACATCTAGCTTCTCCTTCTCCTTCTCAAATTTCAGGGTGAATTCAATCTTTTTACGATCACTTGTCCCCAAGGGTTCCTTTACCTTAAGCTCTCCAATCAATTCCAGTTCACTGTACAACACCCAATCTAGAATAGCTGATCTATTCTGGTGGATAATAATGGGCTCAACCAGGAGCTGCTCTAAAGAGCATTCTAAATAGGCATTCTGGAAATACCCCTTCTTGGAATTCAGCATCAACCTGATTTTCCCAATCTACCTGCATATTTGGACTGTTTTTACTGTGCCCGTGGTCTGTTTTTTTTTAATCAATTATGCTACTGTTCGCACTGTTGTAACTATGTGGTTTTGTGCAGGTCTTGTAGCTTTAGTTTTTGGTCTTGTTTGTCTGGTGGATTTGGAGCTCCTTTCGGGAAACACGCTGAGACGGTAGCGCGATATTAATACGCAGCAGCCTCTCCGGACTCTGGATTGGGGATTGCCGAACGTTATGTGGATTTTCTAGTGCAGTCTGTTTTGTCATACGCTTTTGTGATATCATTCTGGAGGAATGTTGTCTCATTTTTTAACTGCATTGCATTTGTGGTTTTTAAATGACAATAAACTGAATCTGAATCTGATCTGAATATTCAAATCTCCCATGATTATTGTAACATTGCCCTTTTGCCACGTATTTTCTATCCCCATTGTAATTTGTTGACCACATTCTTACTACTGTTTGGCGGTAGTAACTCCCATGATGGTCTTTTTACCCTTCCATTTCCTTAGCTCTAGACACACAATGATTCAACACCTTCTGGCCCTATGTAACTTCTGTATAATGATTTAACTTCAATTTTTGCCAACAGAGCCACACACCTCCTTCTGCCTTCCTGGACATTAAGCTCCCAGCTATAATCTTCTTTCAGCCATAATTCAGTTATGCCTACAACATCATACTTGCCAATACGTAACTGTGCTACAAGTTCATCATCCTTATTCTGTGTACTGCGCATATACAAATATAACATCTTCAGTCCTCTATTCACCCTTTTCAATTTTGTCTGCCTTTTACATTGCAACACATCCTGCTGACTGCAATTTGCCCTATCATCAGCCTCTCCTTGTTAGGAGTCTCACTACACACTGCCCCATTTGTGAACCAACTACCCCATCTTTAGCACTATCACTCTGGTTCCCATCCCCCGCCAAATTAATTTCAACCCACCCAAACAACTCTACCTGCAATGACGTTGAGGTGTAACCTGTTCATTTATTATTAGTAAGTTCATTAGTTATAGGGTTTCTCTAGTGACATGCTGTGATTGCTGAGCTAACATTGCAACAGGGACTCCTGTCTGAATCAATCATGCCTCAGGCTGAATTGGCTGACCTTTAAGCTACTGATCCCTGTGCTTGCTGTACTAGGTGTTTTTAGGAAATGTGCATGCATCCAGTCACATAAATCACATTGTAGAATCTGTGCTTCCTTCTTTATTGTTGGAGTTATTCACCCTCTGATTGGACAGAATTAATAATGAACCAGACTGTAGCCATCCTCAAATATAACATCTGCATCTGGTATAACTATGTATCAAGGTCACACCTCATGATATATTCTGTTCTTAAAAGTGCACTCACATTTGTAAAAGCTCCACTGCTTCTCCATTTAATAAGCTCATTCAGGACATCAACCGTCTATATACTGTTTATTAAATATTACCAACAGATAATCATTATGAGCTTGTGCAATTACTAATCTGGAGATATAGTAATATATTTAAGAAAATACAAATCCCATTTCTGTTGGTAAAGCCCCACATCTACACAACGTGTTGTCACAGAAAAGTAGCATCCATCATCAACTCTCACCACCCCAGACCATGCTCTCTTCTCACTGCTGCCATCAGGAAGAAGGTTCAGGAGCCTCAGCTCTCACACCACCAAGTTCAGGAACAGTTACTACCTCTCAACCACCAGACTCCTAAACCAGAAGGGATCACTTCAGTCAACTTCACTTGCCCCATCACTGAAATGCTCCCACAATCCATGGACTCACTTTCAAGGGCACTTCATGTTATGTTCTTGATATTTATAGTTAATTAATTTATTATTATTATTTTGCATTTGCACAATTTGTTGTCTTTTGCACTCTGGTTGATTGATCACCCAGTTAGTTGAACACCAGCCTTCCATTGATTTTACTATGGTTATTATTCTACGATGGATTTATTGAGTATGCCCACAAGAAAATGAATCTCAGTGTTGAAAATGGTGAGATATATGTACTTTGATAATAAATGTACTTTGAACTTTGAATATTGAAATCAAATCCTTAGAAAGACGTGGCATAGGATCAGAAGATGTTGAATCCTTGTGGGAAGAGTTAATAAATTGGAAGAGTAAAATAACCCAGATAGAAGATAAATACAGGCCTTCAAACAATAGCCAAGGTGTGGAGTAAAAATACAATGGGAGATAGAAAAGACATGTAAAAATGGCCATGTTACAATAGTTATGGGAAATTTCAATAGATTCCCCTATCTATTTCAATAGATTGCAAAAATCAGGTTGTTGCTGAATCCCAAGAGAAGGAATTTGTAAAATGCCTACAAGGTGGCTTTTTAGAGCAGCTTGTGGTTGAGCTCACTAACTAGGAAGAAGGCAATTCTGGATTGGGTATTGTATAATGAACCAGATTTGATTAGAGAGCTTAAGGTAAAGGAAACCCTAGGAGCAGTGATAATAATATAATAGGATTCACCCTGCTATTTGAGAGGGTGAAGCTAAAGTCAGATGTATCAGTATTATGGTGGAGTAAAGGAAATTAGAGAAATGAGAGAAGAGCTGGCCAAAGTTGATTGGAAGGGGACACTAGCAGGGATGATGGCAGAACAGCCAAGGCTGGAGTTTCTGGGAGCAATTCAGAAGGTCATGGATAGATACATTGTAGAAAAGAAGAAGTATTCTAAAGGGAGGATGAGGTAACCATGGCTGACAAGGGAAGTCAAAGACAGTATGAAAGCAAAAGAGAGGGCATATAATAGAGCAAAAATTAGTGTGGTTAGAGGATTCTGAAGTTTTTAAAAACCAACAGAAAGCAACTTAAAAAGCAAATAAGAAATAAAAAATGAAATATGAAGGTAAGCTAGTCAATAATATAACAGAGAATGCTGCATTTTATTAGATATATAAAGAGTAAAAATGTAAGAGAGAGGTGAGAGTGGATATTGGACTGCTGGGTAATGATTCTGGAGACGAGGTAATGGGGGGGGGGGTCAAAGAAATGGTGGACAAATGTAATACGTATTTTGCATCAGTCTTCATTGTGGAAGACACCAGTTGTATACCAAAAATACAAGGGTGTCAGGAACGGAAATGAGTGTAGTTGCCATTACTAAGGAAAAGCTGCTTGGGAAGCTGAAAGATCTGAAGGTAGGTAAGTCATTTGGACCAGACAACACCCCAGGGTTCTGACATAGGCAGCTGAAGACTTTGTGGAGGCATTCATAGTGATTTTTCAAAAATTACCAGATTCTGCAATGGTTCCAGCATCAATCAGGATTTTGTTGCTCTGTCTTGTGAACCAAGGAAGGAGATTTTTCACGGGCTTTTGCTGGACAGAGATGAGGAAAGAAGACACGAATGGAGAGAGTTGGTAGACTGCTGGATGAGGTGGACTTGCAGCGAGGGTTCGAAGGGCAGAGACGATCAGAGGAGGTTGATGGTGAATGATTACAGTCGCAAGAGATTCTGCTGATGCAGGAAATCCAGTGCAACATACAAAATGCTGGAGGAACTCAGCACGTCAGGAAAAATCTAAGGAAAAGTAATAAGCAGATAATGTATTGGGCCAAAACCCAATCCTGAAGGGTCTCAGCCCAGAATGTCAACTATTTCTCCTTTTCCATAGATGCTGCCTGACCTCCTGAGTTCCTCAAGCATTTGGTGTGTATTACACAGGAAATTTTTAGGCCAGCTGATTTACCTTCAGCGGTTGGGAAGATGCTTGAGTCCATTATTAAGGATGAGGTTTCCGGGTACTTGGAAACACATGATATAATAGGCTGAAGTCAGGATGGTTTCCTTAATCTTAATTCTGTTGCTATATCTTATGGTGTTAACAGCACATTGATTAATTAAGTGATACAGACAGAGTAGGCATTTCTGGCTCTTCGAGCCACACCTACCCTGCAACCCCCAACAAATCCAATTACACATAACCTAATCATGGAAAAATTCACAAAGACCAGCTAACCTACTCTGTGCATCATTGGACTGTGGGAAGAAGCTGGGCTCCCAGACAAGAGCCAGGCATTCCATTCGGAGGAGAGTCTGCGACACCTTACAGAACTGAACTCCATAACGCCCCGAGCTGTACTAGCATTGTGCTAACCACTACCATAGTGTGATTTGATGTTTGTCGGTACAGCAGAATGCCATAGATTTACAAAACATGAAAAAAAACTATAGCTTGGATTTCTCAATTTTATATTCTGCCTTCATGCAGAAGAAAGCTGCTGTTTTACTCCTATGTATAGGAGGTATACAGGAGGGAGATTGAAAATCTGGTTGAATGAAACAGAAACATCTCACTCAACGTCAACAAAACCAAAGAGATGATTATTGATTACAGGAGGAAGAAACCAAAGGTCCATGAGCCAGTTCTCATTAGGGGATTGGAGGTGGATAGGGTTGGTATTATCAGAACAATGCATCCATCTGCATATAGATGTGATCACAAAGGTCTCTCCCTTTCTGAGAAGTTTGCACAGATTTGGCATGTCATATAAAACTTTGATAAACTTCTATAGACACACAGTGATGAGTATCCTGACTGCTTGCATCAAGGCCCGGTAAGGAAACCCCAATACACAAGAATAGAAATTTGTGGATACAGCCCATTCCATCACAGGCAGAGCCCTCCTTACCAATGAGTACATCTACAAACAGCACTGCCACAAGAAAGCAGTGTTCGTTATTGAGGACCCCCACCAACCAGGCCATGTTCTCTTCTCGTTGATGTCATTGGATAGGAGGTACAGGAGCTTCAAATCCCATACCACCAGGTCAGGAAATATTATTCCTTTTAACCATCAGGCTGCTGAACCAGCATGGATAACTTCACTCACCTCAACTCCGAACTGGTTCCACAACCCATGGACTTACCTTCAAGGACTCTACATCTCACGTCCTCAGTACTCTTTATTTTCTTTATTGCTTTTTGTATTTGTCTTCTTTTATATATTGGTTGTTTGTAGTCTTTGTTTGTGTGGGGTTTTGCATTGATTCTATTGTATTTCTTTTTTCTACTGTGAATGCCTGCAGTAAGTGAATCTCAAAGTTGTATATGGTGGCTTAACTTTGATAATACATTTCCTTCTCTTTTTACTTGACTTTTTAACATGTTTGCTTTCTGTTTTCATTTTAAGTAGGAAGCTTTAAATTCACACACAGTATTTGGCATCAATAAAAGCTTGGCACATCTGTACTTTGGTTCTTTCCTGTAAGATTTATTTAAGTAAATAATACTCGTGCAGTTTCCTTCTACAAAGATTTTCCTCCTTTAGTCAATCTTTTCTTCATAAAAACAACATCAAAGTGTTCTCTCAATTAAACAATTTAAACCTTTGTAATCTTGATAACTCCAATTAGTGTCCATTTGTGACACGGCTATGAATACAGAATTTATTACAAATTATAGAAGTTACAACAAGTATATGTGCTGCTTCCTGTAGGAGTTTGTACATTCTCCCCGTGTCCCAGTGGGTTTCCTCCCACATTCCAAAGATGTACCGGTTGGTAGTTTAAACGGTCATTTAAATTGTCCCGTGATTAGGCTAGAATTAAATTGGGGATTTGCTGGGCAGCACAGCTTTAAGGGCCAGAAGGGTCTATACCGTGCTGTATCTCAATAAATAAATAAACAATCTACCTCCATACTGCAAGAAGATCTTATTGAATATGAGCTTACGCACCAAGTAGAATGCAGCATTTCTAGACAAGCTCTGGGAGTGTAAGAATGTTTTGGCATGTTATTTTGTGCTTCCCACCCTTAATTTTCCATTCATTAAAATTAATAGGTAGGAAAATAGGGTTGGCAGGTTGTAATTATCCATAAGTATTCAAGCATGTGCTGAGAGCAATGAAATGGAAGGCAGTTAAAGCATAAATTCTTATCTTTCATCCTTTTTATTATAACCCCACCCCCATTTTTTCCACTTTCTTTCATTTTAACCTTTCATTTCATTTGTTCCTGCATCTTTTTATCTATTTCATTGATCTCAAATAATCAGCATGTTCCAAGTTGAAAAAAGAAAGGGGAAGTGTTTCATTGCTTGGAGTTTCATTACGAGCCAAGCACTTTAATGAAAAGATAGCAAACTTTAATAAGCAGAGATGGGGCGGGGGGAGGGGGGGGGGGAGAAGAGATTTAGAGGACAGCAAAGGGAGACCTGATACTATACAAATAGCTATTTTATATGAGCTGACATTAATAGAGAGTGGAAAATGAGACTCCAGCCAGAGTGTACTGGAAGGATAAGCAAAGCACTGTCGGCTAATGTCCTAATATCGAGGTTTTAGTTACAGTTGGATATTCTATTATATTTTAGTTACAAACCGGATATTCTATACTAAACTCAGTCACGTGAAAAAAATTACCATTTGAACTAAGTGAAAGATTCAGGGATCTGCTCAAGGCATTCCTAACACGTTCCTGCTAATCTCGTTATCCCTGGCCATGACCATTCACTATAGAGAAGGAGAATTTGAGCAACCACAAGGTGAGGCATTGAGAGCATAGAGAAGCCCTATGGAAGCAACTGAAGGGGCAAATCACTGCGAAGTAACCACCTGCCCAGCCAAATGGACACCTTCTGCATCACCTTTGCCAGAGTCAGTATCACTCACCTTGGTTCATGAATCACCTCGTTATCAAAGGTGAACTTGAAGAACTGCATAAGCAGAAAGGATGCATTTGAACCATCAGATCTGGATCTCAAAAGGAAGTGTGAAGCTGGGCAGTGTGATGGAGATGAAAACAGGCACATGGCGGGGGAATCGAAATGGGCTCAGCAGCATACCATTAGACCAGGAGAATCATTTGCAATCAGCCACAGGTATTCACAAGATGAAGAAATGGAGTTGATGGATGGATGGAGTTTGTGGGTGGAACTCTAGAAAGTGCTTTTTACCCTTCCAGTATGTGAAGGAAATTTCTGCTTCCGGAACGAGTGGATGTCAGACAAACGGTTAAAGTTCAAAGTTCAAAGTAAACATATTATCAAAGTACATCTAAGTTCAAAGTTCATACAGTGTATGTTGCCATTTAATTCTTGAGATTCATATTATTGCAGGCACTCAGAGTAGAATACAGAAGTACAATAGAATCAATGACAAGCTATATACAACTAAAGACAAACGAACAACCAATGTGCAAAATAAGCCACACTGTGCATATAATTAAAAAATGCAAAAAATAAATAATATTGAGAACATGAGTTGTAGAGACCTTGAAGTGGGTCCACAGATTGTGAAGATGGGTAAAATTACCCCCGCTAGTTCAGGTGCCTGATGATCGAATAGTAATAAGCTGTTCATGAAATCGGTGGTGTGGGAGCTATGACGACTAGACCGCCTTCCCATTGGCCATAGCGAGCAGAGACTTGGCCTGGATGGTGGGGGCTCTTGATGATGGAGGCTGCTTTCTTGTGACAGTGCTCCTTGTAGATATGCTCAGTAATGAGAAGGGATTTTCCTTCGATGGACTGGAATGCATCTACCAATTTTGGTAGGATTTTCTTTTCTTGGGCATTGGTGTGTCCATACCATGCCTTGATGCAACCAGTCAGGGTACTCTCCACTGGGCATCTATCGAAGCTTGTCAACATTTTAGATGACATGCTGAATCTGTGCAAACTTCTATGAAAGTAGAGGCGTTGTTGTGACTTCTTTGCAATAGGACAGACACTCTAATATTTTAATGCCAAGGAATTTTAAGTTACTGACATTCTCAATCTCTGATCCCTTATGGCTCATGGATTTTCAGCTTCTTCAGCTTTTTGGTTTTGCTGACGATGAGTGAGAGGTTGTTAGAAACATAGAAACATAGAAAACCTACAGTACAATACAGGCCCTTCAGCCCACAAGGTTGTGCCAAACATGTCCCTACCTTAGAAATTACTAGGCTTACCTGTAGCCCACTATTTTTCTAAGCTCCATGTACCTATCCAAAAGACTCTTAAAAGACTCTATAGTATCCACCTCCACCACCTTTGCTGGCAGCCCATTCCACGCACTCACCACTCTCTGAGTAAAAAACTTACCCCTGATCTCCTCTGTACCTACTCCCCAGCACCTTAAACCTGTGTCCTCTTGTGGCAACCATTTTAGCCCTGGGAAAAAGCCTCTGACTATCCACACGATCAACGCCTCTCAACATCTCAACATCATACACCTCTATCAGGTGCTACTATACGCCTCCAGCAACAATTAATATAGAATTGAGACAGGTTTTTTATAATCAAATAAACAATTTATTAAACTCTGCTCAATAAAAATGAAAAATAAACAAATGATTAACTTAACAGGAAGTTAACTGCTATACGGCAACTCGAACAGTTCTTAAAGAGGTAAATGTGAATACAGACTTTAAATGGTAAATACGAAAGTCCGTGATTTATACAGTCAATTAGGAGAGCATTTCCTGAAGTAACGATTTCCTCGACGACGTAACATTACTGCTGATCCTAGATGAAGTATGCCTTGCCTGAAGGATTCCTGACGAAGGAAATAAAAATGGCTTAAATGAACTGTCCTTTTTCTTGGCGAATAACACTGCACAACCCCTTCTGCTCTTACAGGCAAGGGTTATCTCAGATGCAGGTCACTATTTCCTGAACGAAGATCCAACAAGGTCAATCCTGTATTAAACCACCGAACTTTACTCGATTCTTCGGGTTCCCGTACTTCGGTAATATCTTCACTCTCCAATACTTAGACTTTAAAGTTAAATCAAAGATACATCAACCTAACTGGCAGCGATTAGCAAAAACTGCCAGCACACCGATTCTGTACCTTATAGTAAAAAGTAAAACTCCATTTTAAAATGAAACTGTGTCATGAGACCAAATACGCAGCATAACAGAGTAACTGACGAATTGAACAACATCTCAAAACAAAACTCCTGCATCACAAAGCAGGCTTTCCAGTTTTATATTCCTGTTGAGAACAGGTCATCACGTGACCTCACACTGGTGGGAAATTACATCACCCCACCATCACAAGACCATTACATCATGCTCACCAGATACTCAATTACGTCATCGTCATAAGACAGTCACAAGATACTCACGGGGTACGTACCCTCTCATCCTCCATCGCTCCAAGGAGAAAAGGCCGAGTTCACTTAACCTATTCTCATAAGACATGTTCCCCAATCCAGGCAACATCCTTGTAAATCTCCTCTGTGCCCTTTCTATGGCTTCCACAACCTTCCTGTAGTGAGGCGATCAGAACTGAGCACAGTACTCCAAATGGGATCTGACTAGGGTCCTATATAGCTGCAACATTACCTCTCGGCTCCTAAATTCAATTCCACGATTGATGAAGGCCAATACACCATACGCCTTCTTAACCACAGAGTCAACCTGTGCAGCTGCTTTGAGCGTCCTATGGACTCGGACCCCAAGATCCCTCTGATCCTCCACACTGACAAGGGTCTTACCATTAATGCTATACTCTGCCATCATATTTGACCTACCAAAATGAACCACTTCACACTTATCTGGTTGAATTCCATCTGCCACTTCTCAGCTCACTTTTGCATCCTATCAATGTCCCACTGACAGCTCTCCACACTATCCACAACACCTCCAACCTTAGTGTCATCAGCAAACTTACTAACCCATCCCTCCACTTCCTCATCCAGGTCATTTATAAAAATCACGAAGAGTAAGGGTCCCAGAACAGATCCCTGAGGCACTCCACTGGTGACCAACCTCCATGCAGATTATGACCTGTCTACAACCACTCTTTGCCTTCTGTGGGCAAGCTAGTTCTCGATCCACAAAGCAATGTCCCCTTGGATTTCATGTCTCCTTATTTTCTTAATAAGCTTTGCATGGGGTACCTTATCAAATGACTTGCTGAAATCCATATACACAACGTCTACTGCTCTTTCTTTATCAATATGGTTACTCACATCCTCAAAAAATTTAATCAGGCTCGTAAGGCACAACCTGCCCCTTGACAAAGCCATGCTGAGTATTCCTAATCATATTATACCTCTCCAAATGTTCATAAATCCTGCCTCTCAGGATCTTCTCCATCAACTTACCAACCACTGAGGTAAAACTCACTGGTCTATAATTTCCTGGTCTATCTCTACTCTCTTTCTTCAATAAAGGAACAACATTTGTAACCCTCCAACCCTCTGGAACATCTCCCGTCCTTTGTTGTCATGACATCATTCAACCAGATCTCAATCTCCCTCCTGTATGCCGATTTGTCACCACATTTGCATTGGTCAACAACAGTGGTGTCATCAGCAATATGGCATTGGAATTGTACTTAGCCTCACAGTCATATGTATAAAATGCGTAGAGCAGAGTGCTAAGCACACAGCACATGGTGCACCTGTGATGATGGTGATTATGGAAAATAAATGACTGCCAAATCAATATGACTATGATTTAAGTTCAGAGAAATGTAGTGGTGAAGTGGAGCTGGGTGATGTCAGTACAAATGAGCAAGAGACATTGGCCAAGAAATTCTAATGTACAATTCTATGGGAAGTGGGTTCAGAGATAACTTAATCAAAATTCCAATATCATAAGAGCTTTAATGTTTAGATGAAAATAAAATATTACCATCTGATGTGAAGGAAAACCTAGTGACCATAATTGTAAGATTGTCAGCAGATCCCTTGGGTGGTCAAAGTCTCAAGGATTGGGATGTGGTTTCATATTGCTTTTGTTTTGTAAGAAAAAAACGAATCTTTTTCATTATTGGGGAAATCTCTATCCTAGATATAACATTTTAAACTGACTAGAGTGCTGGTTCTGAATTCTGGAGCCTTGACTGTTTAGTTTGAAACTCAGCAGGCCAAGACCTCCTCCAGCATTTTGTGTGTGTTGCTTGGATTTCCAGCATCTGTAGATTTTCTCTTGTTTATTAGGTGTGATTGAGATTTGTGGGCATTCTCTATCACAATCCCATTCAAAATTCGGAAAGGATTTGAATGGTGGGGTGTTCTTCTGCCCCTCAGATACCCATTTCATAAATTAAATGACAACGGAATGGAAATCCTAATGTGTAGTACAACATTTTTGTGCTTTACACAATGGAACTTCTTGTACTTTGTGCAACAGTGGGACACATATTGAAACTACATTTGTATTACTTTAGAGTGTGCTTGTCATGCACAGTGGTGTTAAATGGCATGAAATACCAGCTATAGATTACTTCCATGTAATACTACCAGGCTTGCGAAAGCTATGATTACTGTGGGCTCAGACTTTGAAGTAGGAATTAGTCGAGGTGTGAATGTATGTATTCCTAGACTTAACTCTGTCTGGTCATTTCAGGAGTCAAAGACATCTATCTTTCTCCAGGGAGATACTTCAGTATTTTAATGGTTGCTAAGATGGCAGTGCCTAGGATGCAGCAGCCACTCAGGGTCCAACCAAATGAGTAACTGTTCGCCCTTTATATCTTTTCTCATGATCACAAGACAATGCTGGATATTAAAGAAATCAAATATTGCAGGTCTACCCATCAGCATGTTGTTCGATAGTGATGGAACTGAACTTACTGCATAGCATTGTTGTATGGTTACCTGAACTTGTTGCGTACTGCTGTTGTGCCAAGGCAGTGTGCAGTCCAACAAATGATGTAAATGATTGCTTTGGATGTTATTCTTGTGATTGCATGACCCTTTTGGACATTGGTAATGTGGAATACTGTAAGTCCAATTTTCTGTTTCCTTGGTGAAATCGATGGTGGGTGATCTGCATTGCCTCCGTTGTGGTGCAGACTAGTCCCTTATGTCACAGGGTCACCCAAAGGTGGAGATGCCTGAGGTCATATGGGAGAGAGCAGAAGCCTTGTGCATGCACTGGAATCCATGCTAGGTTGTAGTTTGGCCCCTCCCGTTGGTGCTGTTCCCTAGTCTTGCTCAATGCTGTCCTCCAGTGTTTGCTCAGTGGAAAAACAAAATGGAGCAGTTCAACATCCCATGCACCATCAAGCTACAGACCATGCCACTTGGAGACTTAGGCCATTTTTTTTTTTTGCGACTTTATGGCTGTCTGCTATCATAACCATGTGTGATGTGTGCTGTGTGCTGTTGGTAATCTGTTTTACTCCTTGGCTCCAGAGGAACATTGTTTCTTTTGGTTATATTCATGTAGAATGATAATGGAACTCAAACTTGAACTTGACGTTGAACTTTTACTCAGGGAAATGGAATCAAAAACTTGATAGCATTGATATAAGGTGAAAGAGAAAGATTTTAAAGAGACCCGGGGGCAACTTCTCTTCACACAGAGGGTGGTGTGTATATGGAATGAGCTGCCAGAGCAAGCTGTTGAAGGCTGTTTAGAACACATTTATATAAGAGTAGGAAATGTTGAGAGGGAGATGGGAGAAAAAAAGGCAAATGTGACAAGCTTAGGTGGTCATCTTAGTTGGCACGGAACGGTTAGACTGAAGACACTGTTCTATGAATCTAAGACTCTGTTAATAAAGTCACTACCCCAAACCAATCTCCCAAATGTTAAACCAGCTGACCACCACCCCTAGTAATTTTTCTCCATCATTACCAACCCAATGTCTAAAGCTCTACCCTCTCATCTCCACAGTGGTACTCCCACCTTTCACCTCTCCCCACTGCGCTTGTGTCATTCATATCCCCATGTTCCTAATTCTCTCACAGCCTGTCCCTCTCAGGCCACTTGTATCCACACAGTCCTCCTTCCGATAAATGGCCCTACACCACACACACACACACAGACACACACACACACACACACACACACACACACACACACACACACACACACACACACACACACACACACACACACACACACACACACACACACACACACACCCCTCCACTCCTTTCTTTCACTCTCCTTGGTTTTGGTGTGTTTTTGGGCCTAAACATCCCTGGAGTCACAGTTAACGCGGCCTCAGTTCCAACAGGTGGTGATATTGAACAGTTTTTGTTTCTTTATATTAATTGAGGGATAGATATGAGTCAGATTTCTGAGGAAAGTGCCTCTGCTTTGAAGTGCTACCGTTAGATCTTTAGTTAATATATCATTCACTGTTAGCAGTTGGTTTCAGCAATTTGTTTCAGATTATTTATACTATTTTTTTCTCTGTGTGATACTGCCAACTGTGTTTCCGTCTGCCATTTCATTGGAGCTTGAACATAACTGATAATTAAAAAGTGGACTCATCCCATTCAGTAAGTCATGGCATGTGTGGACAATTATGTTCAGGAGAAAAACCACAGCTATGAAATCAATTGTAAGATTACATGTTTTATAATCAGCAGTAGTTTCCTAATTAGAGTCCAGTTGATTTTTCATTGTCCTTCCAGCTTTCTTGACAACCATCAAAGGAAATTGCTAGTTTGTTTATGCGTGTATATTTTGGATGCAGCCTTTTATTTGAATAAACAGACATTTCAATGCAGAAATGAGGACTGTTCTCATGTTACTCTAAACCAACATGACCAAAAGCTTATTAATTGTCATTCATCAGATTGCAGTCACAGGAACCTAGGTTGCATAAAAATTCCTGTAGTGTTTGCCTTCATACCGCCAGGGATTAAACTGAAATATAAGAAAGTAGTAAAATGCTTTGGTATCCTAAAGACATGAATGAGAATACAGGAATGTATCTACAAAAGATTAGTATAGTGTAGGATTATGTTTCCCAGTCTGTGAATGTGCAGAGTCCTCAACAAAATTAATCTGTAGCTGATTCCATCCAGAAGTACAATGAGAGCTTCAAGTTTACTTCTCTATACTGCAAAGTAACTTAAGCTTGTTTCTTTACCTCTTTCAGTTTCATACCCCACAGCAGATGGAACACACTAAGCTAATGGCTTTCCAACTTGCTTCCATGGCCACATGTTAGTTAATTCTGTCCACTCAAATGATGTCCTCATCTGTTGTCTTCAATCATCCCTCAAAACAATCCTTGCCCCATATCTAATCTGTTATTCATCCAAAAGACACTTACTCTTCTTTTCCCTCACAAATTCAAGACCAGCTTTCCTAAATGTCAGAGTATGAATCCTTTCAGTTGGAGGAATCCATCCATGCAGCATCAAAGTGGCTGCAATTAAATAATATCCTACTTAGTGTTGATAATGGTAAATCATCAGATTTCAGAATGGTTCATGAACCCGTAAACATTATCTCACCATTTAGCTCTTATTTTTGCACTTTTTAAATATATTTCATGTTGTAACGTAGTATCATGTTATGCATTGAACTGTCCTGCTGCCACCAAACAATGAATTTCTTGACATATGTCTGTGATAATAAACCTGGTTCCTGAAGAAGGGTCTCAGCCCAAAACATTGACAGTTTATTCATTTCCATAGATGCTGCCTGACCTGCTAAGTCTCTCCAACACTTTGTGTGTGTTGATTTGGATTTCTGCAGACTTTCTCATGTTTAAAACCTGATTCTGATTCTAATTAGTTTCCCATCTTTAAAATCTGTCTGCATTACTTGAGATGATGAAAAAAATATCTTCCATTGCCACCACTCCATTATCCAAGTCAGTGGAGCAACACTTTTCTCGTTCTTTTCTTTAAAAAATATACCCTGTAATAATTCTATCACTGGAGTCTTTCAAAGTTTTGCCCTTTGACCTTTTCCCTTCTCCCTTCTCATCCACCTACTTCACCTTGATGAAGCCATCTGAAAACACATTTGGAAAGTTGCTAATGTCCGCTTTGCCTCAAACTGCTTCCGTAACCAGAAGAGAAGAGCAGCCAACTCTTCCATCTAAATAGTGGGTAAATTGAGGCCATTATTTTTATAGTCACTGACTCTATTATTCTGCCCAGCAGTTTGCTGAATCTATTCTATCAGCATTGGTATCAATGTGAGTCCAGGCATATGTTTAAAAACATGTACTTATAGGATTATCACAACTGTCTTTTTCCATCTCCATTATGTCATCTGATTCCAGCTCTATTGCAACAACACATCTGTGCACTTACCGGCTCTAGACTTGGCTCTTTAAGTGTATCCTTGTCCAGCTTCTCCCATCTAATCTCTATAAAGCCCTTCCAGATACTTGCTTAAGTGAGTCTTTAATGAGAGGCACCATATTTCAATAAAGTCCCTTCTCACTCTCCTGAACTCCAATAGAAAAAAACATAGTCTATCCAGGTTTCATCATGATGCAGCCCACCCACTGGAGCTATCACTCTAACTATTTTCCCCTAAATTGGTACATCAGCATCCTTTCTTAAACAAGGGTCCATACAATACTGGGTGTGCACAATACTCCAGATGTGGAGTTATTTATGGTAAATTAGTCAGTTGGTAATTTGGTTTAGAATTGTCACACATACTGCGATTCAGTGAAAAAGAATTGTCTTGCACACCATTCATTATAACAGTGCACTGAGGTATTACAAGGCAAAAACAATAACAATGCAGAATAAAGTCACAGAGAAAGTGCAGTGCAGGTAATGAGCTAGATTGTGAGGTAAAGATTCAATCTTATCATATTAAAGAACCATTCAATAGTTTTTTATAACCGAAGTATAACCTGTCTATATCCTTTGTAGCTTCCTTGTGTCCTTTTTATAACTTATGTTCTTTTTGATCTTTGTGCCATTGCCAAATTTGGCAGTCATATCTTAGGTGTCTTTTTCTAAGTAATTCTTATAAATTGTCAGACGTTGAGGCCTCAGGACTGATCATGTAGCATATTACTCATCCTGCTTATAATCAAGAGAGCCGTTTATGCATTCTCTCTGTCTTCTAGTGGACAGCTAATCTTCATCCATGATTAACAGGCTACCTCCTACATGAGGAGCTTTTAATTTTAGCAATGACCTTAGAAATGACACCTCATCAAGCTTCTACTGGAAATAAAATGCCTATTACAGGAGTTCTCTGGGGTCCATGGACCCCTTGCTTAATGTCCATGGCATAAAATAGGTTGGGGACTTTTGAGCTATTACACCCAGCACTGACAGCCACGTCATTGTACTCTCAGCTCCCTGGGCCTTAATAATTTTCCCCCTTGCACTTCCTGCCTCCACTCTTGTGATGGCCTCTTTAGAATTTGTTAGCAGCAGACTCTAACCCGATCCTGAACTGTCTTCTTTCGGTCAAGGCAACCTCTCTGATAAACTCCATCCACCTTCTACGCCTCGCTTCCATTTCCTCAAACCTCAGCTCCTTCTGCCAGAACGTGCTTACATGTTCTCCTGTGCTTGGTCTGCAATAGTGAACTCTGAGGAGGGAAAGCCGAGTGTACACAATGCTAAATGCAATTCTATTAATATACTTCTTGCAGATGGAATAATTTCCAACCGTGTAAGTGGAATTTTTTTATTGTTTAAATTATCTTTGCAAAATGCATGGGCAAATTGTTAATGTTTTTTCTCCCTGTTATAATGCTATGATATGCAATCTCACAAATTTATGAAAGCTTTGTTTATTATTCTCTTTCAAGAGGCACAAAATTTCTATTTTGCAAAAAGTTAGAGATTACTTCACCAGCCGAACAACATTTTTCATAGCTGCCAAAACTGATCAGTAGTGTATGGATTAGAGCTGTTAGGACTGTAACGAATGTGCCACAACTCTGAGGGGCCGAAGGGTACAAAGTCGCCCCCTCCTTTTTGAGAATCGCAAGATCGCTATTAATTCGGGTCTGGGACCCAGGAAATGAGAGAGAATCCACAAGGTTTGGAATGTGTCCTGGCCTCAGCAAAACAAAAACCCCTGATAACGGCTATTGTCTCTTGGAGACGGAATTGTGTATTGAGTACTGTACTATTCATTGAAGCTCTCAGGGGACGACCAGAGTGGGCTGGTTGAGGGATTGCATCATCCCAACCTGATTGACATCTGAGACCCCGTGAGTAAGGATAAAAGAGGGTCTGGGGAACAACCCCTTTAGACGCACCAGGAGAAATGCTGGAAATCCAGTGACAGCGTTTGATAGCCAAAGCCGGTGGGGCCCGTGTGCGTCCTGCCTTGCCTGGGATTGGCAGGCTCACCACGGAAGAACGGCTTAGCTAAAGGAGAGGCCACAAGTGAACGGCCACACCAACGAGACTCCGACGGATCGAAATCATAAAAAGGAAAGCCGGCAAGTTTCTCCAAATCTCTCTCTCTCTCCAACCAAAGGCTGCAGCCTGCATGAACTGAGCGACTTCTTTATTTCCATCGGACAATACATTATCCCCTAGACAATGATAGAGCTATTTCTTATTGATTATTATTATACCCGCACTTTTAGATTTAGTATTGACGACGTATATTATCTGTATGTTTGCATTGATATTATTTTTGTGTATTTTTACTAATAAATACTGTTAAAAATAGTACCATCAGACTTCAACGGACCTCTCTATCTTTGCTGGTAAGTGACCCAGTTACGGGGTTCATAACAGGACATTTCCCACATATAATAAGCTTCACTGCTACTCATGGAATCACATTTAATATTGTGGCAGAAAATGGTATCTGCTCCTTAGTAGAAAACAAGCAAGATACAACTAGTGTAAGATACAATTTATTAATCAATCTGTCAGGCGTCTGATAAAGTATAATATTAAGCTGGTTAATAGTTATCCATCATTTGTTTACAAATATGACAGAGCATAAATTGCTATTTTGGTACTAAATGCTGAGATCACTAATCATTCAAACTGCTAAGTTACGTTGTGAAAACACACTCTAGTTGCTCTGCATAATAATCCATGGAGAATTATTTACTGGGCACAAAAACAAAAAGATGTGTCCAGCCTCCCATGTTAGATCTTGTCAAATCCCTTGTACACAACATCCACTACCTTGCCTTCATCAACTTTCCTGTTATGATCCTCAAAAAAAAATCTATAAAATAGGTTAGACACAACCTAACACACAAAAAGCCAGGCTGACCATCCATAATCAGACCCTTTTTATCCATTACTCATATATTCAGTCTCTTAGATTACCTTCCAATAACTTTTCCACTATTGACGTCAGGCCTATAATTTCCTGCTTTCTGTTTAGAGCCTTTCTAAAGAAGTGGAACAACTTTGGCTATCCTCCAATGATCCAGTATCTCACTTGTCACTAAAAATGTTTTAAATATCTCTGCTACAGCCCTTGCAGTTTCCACATGCCTCCCTCAGAGTCTGAGAAAACATCTTGTCACACCCTGGGGATTTGTCCACTCTGATTTGCTTCAAGACAGCAAGCACCTCCTTCTCTGTAATCTGTGTAGGGCCCATGACCTCGCTGCGGCTTTGCCTCATTTCTACAGACTCTGTGTCCATTTCCCAAGTAAATACAGATGCAAAAAATCCACTTAAAAACTCCCCCAACTCTTTTGGCTCCACACATAGATTACCATTCTGTTCTTGCAGATGACCAATTTTGTCTCTTGCAATCCTTTTGCTCTTAACGTATCTGTAGATATGTTAGGATTCTCCTTCACTTTGTCTGCTCGAGAAAATTCCTGCCCTTTTTAGCATGCCTGATTTCTTTTTTCAGTGCTCTCTTACATTTCTTATGCTCCATGAGTACCTAATTTGTTGCTACCTGCCTATATCTGCTATGCAGCTCCTTTTATTTCTTAACCAGGGCCTCATTATCTTTTGAAAACTAAGGTTTCCTACACTTGTTATCTTTTCCTTTTATTCTGACAGGCACATACAAGCTTTGTGCTCTCAAATGTTCACTTTTGAAGGTCTCCCACTTACCAAGTACACCTTTGACTGAAAACAGCCTGTCCTGATCCACACTTGCCAGATCGTTTCGGGTACCATCAAAATGGTCCTTTCTCCAGTTTAGAATCATAACCCATGGACCAGACTTTTCCAAAATGACTTTGAAACATATGGCATTATGATCACTAAATTCAGAGTTCCCCTATACAAACCTCTGTCACATGCCCTTTCTCATTTCATAACAGTATTGTATATTCTTTCATTGGGACTTCTACATACTGATTACGGAAACTGTCCTGAACACATTTGACAAATTCCATCCCATCTAGTCCTTTTACAGTATGAAAGTCCCAGTAAATATGTGAAAGTTAAAATCACCTACTATTACAACCTTATGTCTGCGATATCTCTACATATTTGTTCCTCAAAATCTCATGGACATTTGGGTGTTCTATAATATAACCAAATTAATGTGGTTGTACCTTTCCTATCCTTCAGTTGCACCCATAAAGCCTCACCATAGCAAGTTCTCATGTCTGAGCTGACTGAGCACTGCTGTGACATTTTCCCTGACTAGTAATGCCACCCCTCCCCCATTAAACCCTTCTGCTGTCTCATGTCTAAATAATGAATCCCCAGAATACTGAGCTGGCAGTTGTGCCTCTCCTAACGGCTACAATGTCATAATTCCATGTGTTGATCCATGTCCTGAGCTCACCTGCCTCTCCTACAGTACTTCTTGCATTGAAATATATGCAACTTAATCCCATTAGTCTCACCATGCTCAACCTTTAGTTTCCTGACTTTGTTCGAGGTCTTAACAACATGTCTCCACAACCATTCTGGCATTCTAGTTCCCACTCCCCTGAAGTTCTGGTTTAAACCCCCATGCAGTACTAACAAACCTTCCTGCGAGGATATCAGTCTAACCCCAGTTTAGGTGCAAACCATCTCTTCGGTACAAGTCCCACCTTCCATGGAAGAAACCCCGATGATCCAAAAATCTGAAGCCGAGCATCCTACACCAACTCCTTAGTCACATGTTAAACTGTATGATGTTCCTACTTGTGAGCACATGTCAGTGGGTGGCAATCCTGAGATCACAATGCCGGAAGCCGTTATTGACTGCTGCTTGTATTCTACTGAATGCCGCAAAGACCGAACGAATGTCGGCTAATGAGTTAAACCAATTTTTCAACCGGTTTAATGATTGTCCTGTTCACTCTCCCTTCAGAATATCAGCCCGGGTGCTGAGGTACCCAATGCTCCCTCAGCCTCTATGCCTCCCCTCTGCCCTCCTCCCTTCTCCCTCTCCAGTTCAACACATGGATGAACAACATAGGCTACCACTGTCTACACTCCTTTCTTTCCTTCACCTAATATCCACACCTTCAAGTCAAGTCAAGTCAAGTCACTTTTATTGTCATTTTGGCCATAACTGCTGGTACAGTGCATAGTAAAAATGAGAAAACGTTTTTCAGGACCATGGTGTTACATGACACAGTACAAAAACTAGACTGAACTACGTAACCCTTCACATACCAACTGCTGTTGTTCCTAATCTTCACCTTCCATCAATTCCTCCTTCATCATGGACTCACCTTCACGATTGAGCAGGTGGGAAGGGCTCTGGGGAAACTCAGACACGGCAAAGCATTGAGACTGGATGGTGTGAACCCTGAGGTCCTGAAGGAGAGTGCTGAGCAGCTGTGTGGAGTTCTCCAGCACATTTTTACTCTGAGTCTCAGCCTGGAGAGGTTTCTGACGGTGTGAAAAACATTATATGTGGTCCCAATACTCAAGGAGGGTTGACCAAAAGTCTGGAATGACTATCATGCAGTGGCCATGACCTCACTCATCATGAAGACCCTAGAGAGGCTGGTCCTGGCTCACATCCGACCCCTGGTCAGATCATCCACCGATCCCCTGCTGCTTGCCTACCAGGAGCACATTGGAGTCGACGATGCTGTCATCTACCTGCTGAACAGAGCCTAGTCTCATTTAAATAAGCAGGACAGCACTGTGAGGATCATGTTTTTGATTTCTCAAGTGCCTTCAACACCATACAGCCCTCACTGCTGGGGGAAAAGGTCTGTTCAATGCAGGTCGGCACTTACATTGTATCCTGGATAGTGGACCTCCTTACTGGCAGACCACAGTTTGTGTGACTTCAGAGCTGTGTGTCAGACATGGCTATAAGCGGCACTGGGGCCCCCAGGGGGTCTGCATTGACTCCCTTCCTGTTTACCCTGTACACCTAGGACTTTAGATACAATGCTGAGTCATGTCATCTGCAGAAATTCTCTAATGACACTGCAGTAGTTGACTGTACAAAGGGAGGACGGGAGGACGATTACAGGGCCCTGGTGGAGGACTTTGTCAAATGGTGCAAGCTGAATCATCTGCAGCTCAACATCATTAAGACAAAGGAGATGGTGATGGACTTTACGAAGACCAAGCCTGCATTGCTCTGTTACTATTGATGGTGGAGACGTGGATGTGGTGAGGATCTACAAATACCTGAGGGTGCAGACTTGAGAGGCAACACAGAGGCTGTGTACAAGAAGGGCCAGAGTCACCTCTACTTCGTGAGGAGACTGAGGTCTTTTGGAATATGCACGCCTCTCCTTCACATGTTCTACCAGTCTGGTGTTATCAGTACAATTTTCTTTGCGGTGGTGTGCTGGGGCAATGGCATCAACACAGGTGGTGCCAACAGGCTCAATAAACTGATTAGAAAGGCTGACACGAGTGAATCTGCAGATGCTGGAAATAAATAAAAACACAAAATGCTGGCAGAACTCAGCAGACCAGACAGCATCTATGGGAGGAGGTAGTGACGACGTTTTGGGCTGAAACCCTTCATCAGGAGGAACCCTTCATCATCAACCCTCCTGATGAAGGGTTTCGGCCCGAAACATCGTCATTACCTCCTCCCATAGATGCTGTCTGGCCTGCTGAGTTCTGCCACCATTTTGTGTTTTTATTTGATTAGAAAGGCTGGCTCTGTTATAGGAGTCAAACTGGACACACTGGAGACTGTAATAGAACAAAGCACCCTATGGAAAATCCTGGCAATTCTGGACATTTCTTACCCTCTGCGTGGCACCTTGGCTGAACACAGAACTTTCAGTAATAGACTTAGACAACTATATGAGGTCATTTTTACCCTTGGCCATTAGACTCTATAATGAGTCAGCCTATAGCTGGGAAAGTGATGACCCCCCTCTTGTTAGACAGCTATTAACCTCTGTTTACCACAGCTCTGTTTGTTTACCACACCCTACTATCTCGGATACCCTGTGCAATACTGTGCAATACCACCATCAGGTCTTATCGGGATGGTGTGTATGTGCACATTACTCTATAATATTATGATAATTCTTGCACTACCTTCTTATCAGTGTGAATTTGGAAACCCTGTAATCTTTGACTTGAAAGTCTTCTACATCTTATTTGTAAGATAACTTATTTTTTATTCATTTTTACTTCTCTTCTAATTTCATATATATATCTGTCTAACAAAAATGTGATCAGAAGGTCCTTCTGTTAGTCAATAAATTCAAAGATACATTCTGTTCTGGAGAAATTGCCAGCAAGATGGCACTGGTGAAACACAACGATGCTTTGCGGGCAGCTTACAAAGCTTTTCAATATACTTCTTCTGAACTATTCTCACTGCAATGTACAGCTTGTAAGGACTCAGCAGATTTTACTCTACGCAATGAGGTTACCGACCCTTTAAGCAGATGAAGGCTCGCTGCTATGGTCAGGAGAGGGGGAGGGGGAAGGACTCCAAGCCAGACTGGGTATGAATCGCTCTCTATCCAGTAGCTTGTTAGCGAATGTACAATAACCGGAGAGCTAGATTGAGAACCTAAAGACAAGATTGCTATATTGGGAGGAAATGAGGGATTGCTGCATTCTGTGTTTCACAGAGACGTGACTGACATCAAGCATGTCTGATCAATCACATCCGAGGGCTTCTCGATACACCAGGTAGACTGGACTGCTGATTTAAAGAAGGCAAAAAGTAGGGTCTGTGATCCTTCATTATGCTTGGATGTAGTGGTACTGTCACACTCTTGTTCCCCAGCCCTAAAATATCTAATCATTAAGTGCCGACTATTCCACTTACCAAGAGAGTTCTTGTTTGTGATCCTGAACACAGTTTACATACTGCCAAAGGCTGATGTTAAGCAGGCACTCAAAGTGTTAAATGCTGCGATCAGCAACCCCACCCCACCCCCCCCATGCCTTTCAATTCATTGCCGGGAACTTTATTGAACTGCTGTTATACTAGTTAGGAAAACATACTGTTCAACCCCTAGACCTCATTTAGGGAAATCGGATCATCTAGTTGTCCTCCTCCTACCTGCATACCTGCTAAAGAGCAAGGCTCCGGAAGCAAGTTAAACACCTCGCTCCTCCCTGGCAAACTCAGTAACACCATCTCCATCACAAGGCTGTGTGCTTAGACCATTGCTCTACTCCCTTTATACCTATGACTCTGAGGCTAATCACAGTACCAACACCATATCTATATTTGCTGACAACACCACTGTTGTTGCCCGAATCAAAGCTGGTGACAAACCAGCATACAGGAGGGAAATTAAAAACCTGGCTGGGCGATGCCGCAACAACAACCTCTCACACAATGTCAGCAAGACCAAGAAGTTGATTATTGACTTCAGGAAGAGGAAACCGGAGGTCCACGAGACAGTTATCATTAGGGGATCAGAGGTGGAGAGGATCAGCAACTTTAAATTCCTCAGTGTTATCATTTCAGAAGACCTGTCCTGGTCCCTCACGTAAGTGCAGTTATGAAGAATGCATGGCAGTTCCTCTACTTCCTTGGAAGTTTGCGAAGATTCAGCATGACATCTAAAACTTTGACAAACCTCTATAGATGTGTGGTGGAAAGTATATTGACTGGTTGCATTACAGCCTGATATGGAAACACTATGGCCCAGTCCATCACGGGTGAAGCTCTCTCCACCACTGAGCACATCTACATGGAGTGCTGTCACAGCAAAGCAACCTTCATCGTCAGAGCCCCTCACCACCCAGGCCATGCTCCCTTCTCACTGCTGCCAGCAGGAAGAAGGTACAGTAGCCTCATTACTCTCACTACCAGCGTCAGGAACAATTACTACCCCTCAACAATCAGGCTCTTGTATCAGTGGGGATAACTTCAGTCAACTTCACTTGCCTGATCACTAAACTGTTCCCATTACCAATGGACTCACTTTCAAGGGCTCTTCATCTCGTGTCTTTGATATACGAGGGGTGATTGATAAATTTGTGACCTATGGTAGAAGGAGTCAATTTTAGAAAACCTATCACATTTATTTTTCAACATAGTCCCCTCCTACATTTACACACTTAGTCCAGCGGTCGTGGAGCATACGGATCTTGGACCTCCAGAAAGTGTCCACAGCTGGGGTGATTGATAAGTTCGTGGCCTAAGGTAGAAGGAGATGAGTCAAGCAGACTTCGATGATACTGGTGACCTGCCTCAGTGACTATCATCCAGTGTCAGTTACATCCACTGTGGTGAAGTGCTCTCACTCAATGTCAGCAACACCAAGGAGCTGATTATTGACTTCAGGAGGAGGAGACAGGAGGCCATGTGCCAGATCTCTGTCTCTTTCTCTGCAGACAGTTTATCTACTGATAGCTTTTATAAACCCACTAATTTTCACATCTACCTGGTCTATGTCTCTTCCCAGCCTGTTACTTGTAAAAATGCCAACCCCTTCTCTCAGTTTTTCCATCTTCACTGCATCTACTTTCAGGATGAGGCTTTTCATTCCAGAACTAATGAGATGTTCTCCTTCTTCAAAGAAAGGGCCCTCACCACCATTCAGGGTCCCAAACAGTCCTTCCAAGTGAGGCAACACTTTAGCTGTGAGACAGTTGGGGTCATCTACTGTATCTGGTGCTCCCGGCATGGCCTCCTGTATATTGGTGAGATCTGATGTAGATTGGGAGACTGTTTCATCAATGTTCATCTGTTAGAAAAAGCAGAATGTCCCGGTGGCCATCTTGTTCAATTCTACTTCCCATTCCTATTGTGACACATCAGTCCATGGCCTCCTCTATTGCACGATGAGGCCACAGTCAGGTTGGAGGAGCAACATCTTATATTCCATCTGGGTAGCCTCCAACCTGATGGCATGAACATTGATTTCTCAAACTTCCAGCAATTGCACCCCCCCCCCCCCCACCCCGGGTTCACCATTCCCATTTCCCTCTCTCACCTTATCTCTTTACCTGGCCATCACTTCCCTCTGGTGCTTATCCCCATTCCTTTTCTTCCATGGTCTTCTACTCCCTCCTCTCAGATTCCTCCTTGAACCCTTTACTTCTTTCACTTATCAGCTTCCACCACTACTCACTCCTCCCCTTCCCCAGGTTCACCTATCACTTACCACCTTGCACTTCTTCTTCCACTCTCTCCACCTCTTACTCTCACTTCTCATCTTTTTTTCCAGTCTTGATGAAGGTTCTCAGCCTGAAACGTTGACTGTTTACTCTTTTGCATTGATGCTGCCTGACCTGCGGAGTTTCTCCAGCATTTAGTGTGTGTTGCTTTGGATCTCCAGCCTCTGCAGATTTTCTCGTCCATGTGCCAGAGTATCAAAGGTGGAGAGGGTTAGCAACTTTAGATTCCTCAGCGTTACCATCTCAGAGGATCAGTCCTGGATCCAGCATATAAATGCCATTCAAAGAAAGCACAGCAGCCCCTACATTCTTGGAAGTTTATGTCGATTCGGCAGGTTACTAAAACTGTGACAAACCTCTGTAGATGTGCACTGGAGAGTATTCTGTTGTATCCCAACACTGAACTGAAAATGACCTACAGGCTCACTTTCAAGGACTCTTCATTCCCATGTTCTTGATATTTACTGTGTTTTTATGACCACCTAATGGGGAGCGAGAATTGGAGGAGCAAATTTGTAAGGAGATAGCAGATACTTGTAGTAAGCACAAGGTTGTGATTGTGGGAGATTTTAATTTTCCACACATAGACTGGGAAGCCCATACTGTAAAAGGGATGGATGGTTTAGAGTTTGTAAAATGTGTGCAGGATAGTTTTTTGCAGCAATACATAGAGGTACCGACTAGAGAAAGGGCAGTGTTGGATCTCCTGTTAGGGAATGAGATAGGTCAGGTGACGGACGTATGTGTTGGGGAGCACTTCGGGTCCAGTGATCACAATACCATTAGTTTCAATATAATTATGGAGAAGGATAGAACTGGACCCAGGATTGAGATTCTTGATTGGAGAAAGGCTAACTTTGAGGAGATGCAAAAGGATTTAGAAGGAGTGGATTGGGACAATTTGTTTTATGGGAAGGATGTAACAGAGAAATGGAGGTCATTTAAAGGTGAAATTTTGAGGGTACAGAATCTTTATGTTCCTGTTAGGTTGGAAGGAAACGTTAAAAGTTTGAGAGCGCCATGGTTTTCAAGGGATATTAGAAACTTGGTTCAGAAAAAGAGGGAGGTCTGCAATAAATATAGGCAGCATGGAGTAAATGGGGTACTCGAGAAATATAAAGTATGTAAAAAGAATCTTAAGAAAGAAATTAGAAAAACTAAAAGAAGATATGAGGTTGCTTTGGCAAGTAAGGTGAAAATAAATCCGAAGGGTTTCTACAGTTATATTAATAGCAAAAGGATAGTGAGGGATAAAATTGGTCCCTTAGAGAATCAGAGTGGACAGCTACGTGTGGAGCTGAAAGAGATGGGGGAGATTTTGAACAATTTCTTTTCTTCGGTATTCACTAAGGAGAAGGATATTGAATTGTGTAAGGTAAGGGAAACAAGTAGGGAAATTATGGAAATTACGACAATTATAGAGGAGGAAGTACTGGCGCTTTTAAGGAATATAAAAGTGGATAAACCTCTGGGTCCTGACAGGATATTCCCTAGGACCTTGAGGGAAGTTGGTGTAGAAATAGCAGGGGCTCTGACAGAAATATTTCAAATGTCATTAGAAATGGGGATGGTGCCAGAGGATTGGTGTATTGCTCATGTGGTCCCATTGTTTAAAAAGGGTTCTCAGAGTAAACCTAGCAATTATAGTCCTGTCAGTTTGACATCAGTGGTGGGTAAATTAATGGAAAATATTCTTAGAGATGGTATATATAATTATCTGGATAGACAGGGTCTGATTAGGAATAGTCAGCATGGATTTGTGCGTGGAAGGTCATGTTTGACAAATCTTATTGAATATTTGAAGAGGTTACGAGGAAAGTTGACAAGGGTAAAGCAGTGGATGTTGTCTATATGGACTTCAGTAAGGCCTTTGACAAGGTTCTGCATGGAAGGTTAGTTAGGAAGGTTCAATCGTTAGGTATTAATATTGAAGTAGTAAAATGGATTCAACAGTGGCTAGATGGGAAGATGGGAGATGCCAGAGAGTAGTGGTGGATAACTGTTTGTCAGGTTGGAGGCCAGTGACTAGTGGTGTGCCTCAGGGATCTGTATTGGGTCCAATGGTGTTTGTCATATACATTAATGATCTGGATGATGGGGTGGTAACTTGGATTAGTAAGTATGCAGGTGATACTAAGGTAGAAGGCATTGTAGATAATGAAGTAGGTTTTCAAAGCTTGCAGAGAGATTTAGGCCAGTTAGAAGAGTGGGCTGAACGATGGCAGATGGAGTTTAATGCTGATAAGTGTGAGGTGCTGCATTTTGGTAGGAATAATCCAAATAGGACATAAATGGTAAATGGTAGGGCATTGAAGAATGCAGTAGAACAGAGTGATCTCGGAATAATGGTGCATAGTTCCCTGAAGTGGAATCTCATGTGGATAGGGTGGTGAAGAAAGCTTTTGGTATGCTGGCCTTTATAAATCAGAGCATTGAGTATAGGAGTTGGGATGTAATGTTAAAATTGTACAAGGCATCAGTAAGGCCGAACTTGGAGTATTGTGTACAGTGCTGGTCACCGAATTATAGGAAAGATGTCAACAAAATAGAGAGAGTACAGAGAAGATTTACTAGAATGTTACCTGGGTTTCAGCACCTAAGTTATAGGGAAAGATTGAACAAGTTAGGTCTTTATTCTTTGGTGTGTAGAAGGTTGAGGGGGAACTTGATAGAGGTATTTAAAATAATGAGGGGGATAGATCGAGTTGACGTGGATAGGCTTTTTCCATTGAGAGTAGGGGAGATTCAAACAAGAGGACATGATTTGAGAGTTGGGGGCAAAAGTTTAAGGGTAACACGAAGCAGAATTTCTTTACTCAGTGAGTGGTAGTTGTGTGGAATGATCTTCCAGTAGAAGTGGTAGAGGCAGGTTCAGTATTGTCATTTAAAGTAAAATTGGATAGGTATATGGACAGGAAAGGAATGGAGGGTGATGGGCTGAGTGATGGCCAGTGGGACTAGGTGAGTGTAAGTGTCGGCACTGACTAGAAGGGCCGAGATGGCCTGTTTCTGTGCTGTAATTGTTATATGGTTATATTTCATTTTGTGTCTGCACAGTCTGTTGTTTTTTGAACATTGGTTGTTTGCCCATCTATTGCGCATAATCTTTCATTGACTAAATTGCGTTTCTTTGCACTTACTGTGAATGCCAGCAAGAAAATGAATCTCAGGATTGTATATGGTGACATATAGAAACATAGAAAACCTTAAGCACAATACAGGCCTTTCGACCCACAAAGCTGTGCTGAACATGTCCTTACCTGATAAATTACCTCGGGTTACCCATAGCCCTCTATTTTTCTGAGCTCCATATACCTGTCCAGGAGTCTTTTAAAAGACCCTATCATATCCACCTTCACCACCGTTGCTGGCAGCCCATTCCACACACTCACCACCCTCTGTGTAAAAAACTTACCCCTGACATCTCCTCTGTACCAACTTCCAAGCACCTTAAAACTGTGCCTTCTTGTGCCAGCCATTTCAGCCCTGGGAAAAAAAAGCCTCTGACCATCCACATGATCAATGCCTCTCATCATCTTGTACTCCTCCATCAAGTCACCTCTCATCCTCTGTCGCTCCTAGGAGAAAAGGCTCAGTTCACTCAACCTATTCTCATAAGGCACGCTCCCCAATCCAGGCAACATCCTTGTAAATACATGTACTTTGATGATAAATTTACTTTGAACTCCTATAATTAACTATACAGGTTGTGAAGAGTCATTGCCTTGATATTGATTTGTGGTCTGCAGTGATTATTTGCAAACATTAAATCTCAGTTCCACCATTCTAACAGCTCTAACGTCACCAGCTAGAAGAATGAATGTTTTTCTTGACTAGGAAGAGCAGCTGCTTTCCATAAACTGTGTCGAATCTTTCCCTGGTACTGCTTCCCAACTCTTCCTGCGCTACACTGATGACTGCATTGGTGCTGCTTCATGCACCCATGCTGAGCTCGTCAATTTCATCAACTTCTTCCATGCCCTTAAATTCACCTGCTCCTTTTCTGACTCCTCTCTCCCATTTCTCAATCTCTCTGACTCTATCTCTGGAGAAAAACTGTCGCCCGACATCTTTGTTAACCTACCTATTCCCACGGCTATCCTGACAATACATCTTCCCACCCTGAGTCTTGTAAGAACGCTATTCCCTTTCCTCAGTTCCAACTTCATCTGACATCTGCTGTCAAATTCCTGTGTGCCTCTCTCAGTGAGAAACATTAGTAAATAAGTAATATCTAGGCAGCGAGTTTTGATGGTTTTGCTTTTTTTATACTTTATTCTCGGAGAGGATTCATTTGATCTCAGTTTCTTTCATAATCTATTGAGGAGGGCCTGTAGGACTCCAATAAAGTATGCAGACTGGATACAGAAAGCTATGTTTGAAGCAATATTATCAGTATGTTGAATGTTTTGCTTCCTACTGGAATCTTTCCTCCCTGGAGATGACTCCCAATGCATTGGACAGTAAACTTTAGCAAACCACTTGCTTAACAGCTGTTTTACTTTTTAGCTTACATGGCTCAGCAAGCTAATTTTCACTATGATTGAATGTAAGATGAATGGTATGATCTCAACCCAACTTAATGGAAATAAGTATCAGTAGAGATTTATTATAACTGATTGTATGGGTTTCACTCTATCACCTGGTCAAAACTAACATCAGTGCTTTTTTATGAAAAAAAATCTTATGTTTGAATTTATTTTTAAATTATCCTATTACCCTTTTAATTTTGAACCGCAAAATCATGCCAGTCATCCCATCAGGGTCATCCTACCAGTAGAGCAATCTTGAGAGTTCCAGTCTTTTGCACAGCATTGTAAATTATTCCCCTTCAGTTTCCAACTGAAATCTCAGATTGACTTTGATTCCACCACCCTTTAGTGACTTTCAGGATATAACAACTTTCCGTATTGAAAAGTTTTCCTCCAGGCCTCTCGTTTACCTTGCCCATAAGTCTATGTCTTGTGGTTGTGTGAACATCCATTAGTGGGAAAACTTTCCCTCTGCTCATCCTGTCTAAAGCCATCATGATCATGTACACCCCCTTTCAACCCTCACCCACTTCATCAATTACAGACCAATTTAGCTTAGTCTGACCCCTGCCAGCGTTGCCTTGCTGTTGAATATGATACTGCGGCCTGAGTTATGGAGGCACCCTGTGAGGCAGAGTGATCTGAGACTGGTAGCTAGGCTGCAGACAACAGATATGGAGGTGTTTTGCCCAGGCCATCCAAAGGTCTTCTGATGCATGGTACTGCCTCACACTTCTACAGAGTGTGTACAGATACTGAACATCCAAAAGATTTATCTAAACAAAATAAATTCCATAATTCCTATTGAGACAATAAAGAAAATAAAAGCTGAATTGGATTGCCTTAAAATTAAAATGAAATGTGGCTGTCACCTTCTCCCAGGGTCTTAGACTTGTTGGTTCATACAGATACAGTGTTGGCATCACACATGTACTTGGTGAGCATGTTCTAAAAGTGGGCTACAGGCCAAACAGAGATGGCAGCGTCCAGGCCCCTGGGCGTATTGAAGAAAACTGAACGAACTGAGCATACCTAATGCGATTTAGGCGTTGAGCCAGACTGTGAAGGTCAGGGTGTCAGGGCCCGAGGCGAAGGATGGGCGCATCAGCTTGCTGCTCTGCTCTATGCTGAACTAAGGGTCTGTGGATGGACTCCTCTTGTGGACATCAGTTTAGAATGCTATTTGCTTGTATTTATTGTTTGCATGACTTTTTCTCTGTGTACCTTAGGTGTTAGATGCTTTTCAGTTTTTAATAGGTTGTTTTGGGTTTCTTTGATTTGTGGCTGCCTGATAGAAGACAAGTCACAAGGTTATATAACGTGCACATAGTTTGATAATAAAAGTACTTTGAACTTTAAGCTTTGAAGTAGGAATAATGCTTCTTTATCAATTCCAGAGTAAGGCATAGACCTTTTTCAGAGGAAAGACATGGACATAAGAGGGTGATGATACCAGGCAGTAAACACATATATACCAAAACCTCCCCAAATGTGAATGAATTCAATATGTTCTATTCTGATCCAAGAGCGGCCATCAGATTAATTGCAGCTGGTTTGAGCTGGCCTTGGAGGCTAGAGTCAATCATAAGAAAAGTTAGTTTTTAACTTGTGTTGTAAATGCACCTCATTATTTTTTAACTTACTTGTGGTAATATTACTTAATGTGTTTAGTGTGTGAGTTATATGTACTTTGTTGTGCACCTTGGTCCAGAGGAATGTTTGGCAGTATTCATGTGTACGGTTGAATGGTAATAAACTGAATTTGAACTTGAAAAGTTCATGCTTTTTGGAAGTAGCCCAACTAACTCATCCTTTGTTCTCTTTACCATCGGGTCAGACTACCTGGACGTCCTGGGATCTGGTTTGGAGGTGTGCAATAAGAACTGGCTGGAACAGTTAGAGAAGGTGCAGCAAAAATTGAGAACATGGGAGTGATGCTCCCTCTTGACAGCAGACAAGAACATAGACACTGGGTGTGAGGTGCTCTTGGTCTTGTGTATGTTGCAGTTATGGGCTTCTCCACCATGGCAGTCACCTGAGTCACTTTCCATTTCATCTGGGAAACCAAGACCAATGGGTTGGCATGCACAGGTCCCCAGAGAATGGAGGAAATGTCTACTCCATGTTTTCCTCATCATGATGGCAAGCTTTGTGTGTGGCTGCTTCACGCTGTGTGCTGGACCAAAGTACACAAGCACCAGTGGCACTACATACTGAAGTTTGAACATTCCCTGGTGCTGCAAAGGATGGGTATGGCCTCATTTCCATACAATGTTCCATTTGCTACAATACCTGTCCTTAATATAAAAGTTATTTCAGGAAAACCAACATAAACCTCATTAACCTTCTTCCTATAGATGCTGCCTGGTCTGCTGCGTTCCACCAGCATTTTGTGTGTGTGTGTTGCTTGAATTTCCAGCATCTGCTGACTTCCTCATGCTTAACCTCAAGATCATCAGGCAGCGATCAGCACAGATTGTCCTGTTGGCTTTATGAGAGAAGGAGACTATGTTTCTGTGGATTACTTATTAAGAAGACTGTAAAAAGCCATTTGGTAGATTGCACCATCTCCAACAAGCACTAAGATCTTACTACGCCCTCTCTGTCATGTGCTCCTTGCTTGGTCAATATCTCCCCTACATCACATATTAACCTTGGGACAGCTGTTATGAGAATGAAATGATCATCCACTGGATTTGCAAAGAAAAACTGAATAAGATTATACAACCATAAGGTATAGGACCAGAATTAAGCAATTTGGCCTATCTAGTTTGCTTTGCTATTTCATCATGGCTGATCCATTTCCCTCTCAGTCCCAAATCTCCTGCTTTCTCCCTGTAACACTCCATGCTTTGACTAATCAAGAATCTGTCAACCTCTGCCTTAGATATACCCAAAGACGTACCACCCTCTGGCTAAAGAAATTCCTTCACATCTTTGTTCTAAGTGGAGATCACTCTATTCTGAGGCTGTGTCCTCTGGTCTTAGGTATCCCCACCTTAGGAAAAGTCCTCTCCACATGAACTCTATTGAGATCTTTCAACATTATATAGGTTTCAATGAGATTCCCCCTCATTCTTCTAAATTCCGTTGAATACAGGCACAGAGCCATCAAATGCTCCTCGTATAAGCTTTTCAATCACAGAATTATTTTCATGAACCTCCTTTGTACCCTCTCCAATGTCAGCACATCCTTTCTTAGATAACGGGCCTAAAACTGCTCACAATACTCCAAATCAGCCATTGCCTTATAAGCATTATAAGTCCTTGACATTCCATCCTTGCTTTTATATTCTAGTCCTCTTGAAATGAATGCTACTATTGCATTTGCTTTCTTCACCTCTGACACAACCTGCAAATTAACTAGGAATCCTGAACCAGGACTCACAAATCCCTTTGCACCTCTGATAGTAACCCGGAGATCAGCAGTTTCTGAGCTACTCATACCACCCCGTCTGGCACCAACAAGCAGTCCTTTGTCAAAGTCACTTAGATCAGATTTCTTCCCCTTTCTGATGTTCGGTCTGAACAACAATTGCACCTCTTGACTATGTCTGCATGCTTTTATGCAGTGAGTTGCTGCCACATGATTGGTTGATTAGATGTTTTCATTAACAACAGGTATGCAGGTGTGTAAAGAAAAAGATACGCCGTTTCTTTCATTTTTTGTGCATGTTTTTCTGAATAAATTCTATTAAAATCTCACTTCTGACTCTGTTGTTTGTTACAGGCCTTTATGTCAGACATGCGTTGACTAGGAAAAAGACATGCAAGATGTGTACCCAAATAAATGGCTACTGAGTGTGTAGTGGTGATGGAGAGGGAAATAGAAGGGATTATTTATGTTCTAACAGTAAGAATTGTGGTGGTGCTTAATGAAAGGACATGATGTTAACTAAATAAAACACAGTCTTATGGAGGTGTAAGTTTAAATTAGTTGGAATGACTAGTGGGGAGTGAAGTGAAAATGCTGGTTATCTTGAATTAATGTGAAGTGACAAAATCTTCCAATTTCATGCCAGCAGTTCTGACCTTGTGTCCTGTCTTGGTGGAAGCTTGGAAATCCTGAGGTTAAGTGCTCAGGAAAGCTTATAGTAGCACTGGTTTTCTCCAGTCACCTCAGACCTTGACTATCAAGGAAGCCACCCCCCCAGAGTCAGGTTACAGGAAAAAGAACGCATCAGGGACAAGCAAAGCCGAGCAAAGGTCCTTGATGGATATCCCCTCCCGTGTCAAAGACGATGAGCTGCATTTTCTTAAGCTTGCACTGAGCCTCACTGGAGGTATGTAGACCGAATAAAGTAAGGTCAGAGCAAATAGTCACCCAATCTCATACAGTTTTCACAAATTGCATTACATAATGCTTTATGATCTTCTAAACACATTTTAATTTGAAGTCTTATCCAAAAGGCTTCTTTTGACAGTGTTGTACTCCCTCACCATTAATTAAAACATTTTCTGAGTTCATGTGCTATGATTCTTTGAAGTGAGAATTCAACCTACAATCTTTTGGCTTCAAGGCAAGGTTGCTAATAATGACCTTATATAAAGTTCTCTGGATTCACAGAAATCCGTGAAAATATTCTGCAAGTGTTTTTAATGCTACTGTGTCACTGCCAAAGAAAATACCCTGGTAATGATAGGATAAAACTGTTAATTTTGGGCAAAATCCATTGATGTTCTTTCATATTAAAGTAGAGACATTACTTATCTCTTCATTGAGGAAAGTAAAGCACACACCACTATACATGGGGAGAAGGGATAAATATGCTGACTTCTGTAGTTCCAGAAATTTACTAAGCTTTCATGTAGCTCAGTTAACTGGCCTCCTGCCAATTTTAATTATCTGATCATTCCAAAGGGAAGCAACATTCGGAAGAGTAATAGTTTTAACTGAAGAGCTATGTTCGCGAGCAGCCACACTGCCAAACTAAACACTGGATTTGTTTGTATGGAAGGAAGAAGGCAAGTGTAAAGCTGCAATTTGATATCATGTCTTTGTTCATTCCATCTTTCTGAAAGCTTTCTAGATGATTCTGTCTGATAAAATAAAGTTGGAATTGTGACAGAGCATTTCTGATTGAACAAAAAGAGCAGAATTCTTTTAAAGGTGTTGAAGAATAATTTGTAGCTCCTGCTTTCTACTCTTGTGTTGCCCTGCAGGATAAACAAGGCAAAATATGACAATTATTTGTCATTTTATTTTCTATCTAAAGCATATATCTTCAATGTGGGAGGACGTAATTAACATAACCTAACTTAATTCAGGATGACATTAATATTGATACATTCGAAAGGAATTTCATTTCTAATTTGTTAGTAATTAAATTATCACAAAGCTCAACAGGAATTATAATCCCTATTATCATCAACCACTTCAGAAGCCCCTCAAGGAGCAATATAATGAATTATTTGACAGGGGTATCATTTTAGAGTTTAACTAATTAGCGTAGTATCACCTGAAAATATGGCAAGTACATCAATCTTCCATAATAAACAAGATTAAACTTGCTCAGGACCTTTGAAAAATTGCTCACAGTGGAATTCAACAGTATTGTTTACTCCATTATTTTTAACGTTTCTCTGAATTTCTGAGCCAAAACTCATGTAAATGACATCATGCCCATGCATCTTTTTAAATTAAGTTGTTAGGGAAATACGGGGTTTGGGGTACAGATTAGCTTTGTATTGTCTTTTTCTCAGGACTGGTGCGACCTTAGTATAGTGGAAAATGGCACTGAGATATGCACTGATATGTCCAACAAGAAGTTTGTCATCTACCAACTGAGTAAAGGAAGGAGTCTGCAGGCACCTTATACAGAGCAAGTTTAGTGTTACCCGAATCCTTGTACAACTGAGAACTGCCTTTTTGGAACTCCAGCCAAAGATCTTTCATATGCTCTTAGAGCTAAACATAAATTTGAACAGCATGAAGATGGCATATAAACAGCTTACACCTCAGTTAGTTTTTCCTGTGATTACTGCTGCCTGATCCATTCAACGCTTGAGTGATTTACAAGGCAGCGAGAGAGAGAGCAAGTCAATGTGCATGCCTAGACAACAGATCAATGCACATAGGTAAGTTATCACTCCATAGCTAAGGGGAGTCATTGCTCTAAATGAATTAGATCCATACATTACGTTTCCTCCTCCTTTAGATTAATGCAATATAAGCCTGTATACAGTCTGCCCTTCTTATCCGCAGGGGATTGGTGCCGGGACCCCCTGCAGATACCAAAAATCACGGATGCTCAAGTCGGTGGGCTTTAGGGCCCAGTGGAGCACCGGACCTTATTTAACCTGGCTCAGCATAATGGACTTTAGGACCTGGCGGAGATCCAGCACTTATTTATCCTGGCTCAGTGCAGTGGACTTTAGGACCTGGCAGAGCTCTAGACCTTATCTAACCTGTCTCAGTACAGTGGACTTTAGGACCTTTTGGTGTTCCAGACCTTAATTTAACCTGGCTCAGTGCAGTGGACTTTAGGACCTTTTGGTGTTCCAGGCCTTAATTTAACCTGGCTCAGTGCAGTGGACTTTAGGATCCGGCAGAGCTCGGGATCTACCGCCCACAGTGTTTCTGTTCCAGAAAATGATCACGATTGAAAATAAAGTGGAACTAATAAAGCAATCGGAAAGAAGTGAATCGCCATCGGTCATTGGAAAAGTGTTAGTCTACAGTCGGTCAACGATCAGAACAATCTTAAAGGATAAAGTGAGAATAATGGAGCACGTGAAGGCCCTGCTCCGATGAAAGTTACAATTATTACTAAGCAATGCAGTGGTTTAATTATTGAAACACATACATTTCTTAAGTGTATTATATGCACCCTGTTTACCCTGTACACATCAGACTTCCAATATAACTCAGAGTCCTGCCATGTGCAGAAGTTCGCTGATGACACGGCCATAGTGGGGTGTGTCAGGAATGGACAGGAGGAGGAGTATAGGAAACTGATACAGGACTTTGTGATATGGTGCAACTCAAACTACCTGCGTCTCAATATCACCAAGACCAAGGAGATGGTGGTGGACTTTAGGAGATCTAGGCCTCATATGGAGCCAGTGATCATTAATGGAGAATGTGTGGAGCAGGTTAAGACCTACAAGTATCTGGGAGTACAGTTAGACGAGAAGCTAGACTGGACTGCCAACACAGATGCCTTGTGCAGGAAGGCACAGAGTCGACTGTACTTCCTTAGAAGGTTGGCGTCATTCAAAGTCTGTAGTGAGATGCTGAACATGTTCTATAGGTCAGTTGTGGAGAGCGCCCTCTTCTTTGTGGTGGCGTGTTGGGGAGGAAGCATTAAGAAGAGGGACGCCTCACGTCTTAATAAGCTGGTAAGGAAGGCGGGCTCTGTCGTGGGCAAAGTACTGGAGAGTTTAACATCGGTAGCTGAGTGAAGGGCGCTGAGTAGGCTACGGTCAATTATGGAAAACTCTGAACATCCTCTACATAGCACCATCCAGAGACAGAGAAGCAGTTTCAGTGACAGGTTACTATCGATGCAATGCTCCTTAGACAGGATGAAGAGGTCAATACTCCCCAATGCCATTAGGCTTTACAATTCAACCGCCAGGACTTAAGAACTTTTTAAAAGCTATTATTAATGCTTTTTTGAGATAGTGATTTAGATGCATATCATATTTTTTACTGAGTTAAGTATTGTATGTAATTAGTTTTGCTACAACAAGTGTATGGGACATTGGAAAAAAAGTTGAATTTCCCCATGGGGATGAATAAAGTATCTATCTATCTAGAAAGGTAAAATATATACTATATACTAAGAGAAACGTTTGACTAACTGATGCTAAATAATACTGGATGTACCTGTTCCGACTTAGAGAATTACGTTTTTTTTCTCAATTCCCGATCCTCGGTAACCTATGCACATCCTCCTGCATACTTTAAATCATCTCTAGATTCCTTATAATACCTAATAAAATGTAAATGCTATGTAAATATTTGTTATATTGTATTATTTAGGGAACAATGACAAGAAAAAATGTCTGTACATGCTCAAACAACAAGTGCTGGAGAGAGAACTTCTGGGTTTTCCCGATTGTGGTTGGTTGAATCCACGCACGTGGAACCCGCGAATAAGGAGGGCCAACTGTATGTACAAAACATTCAATAGCCCCTTCACAAGCCATATTCCAAATAAACATACTTTCAGAATGATGGTTGATAAGTAACATCACTATACTAAAGATTCAGCCTTTTGGGTAGTGCTCTGTTTCTTCCAGTATAGTACCCCTGGGCTTGAGGAATGGCAACAGGTTTGGCAGGTGTCTTGTCAAAGACAACGTTCTCGGTTGTTGGTGTCACATTGTTGTCAGTGGCATGATCTTCACTGAGAGGTAAGTCCGTTGGCTATAATTTTGTGTGTCTTGTTGGATGCAGTCAACTCAGGTGTGTTCTCCGGTTGCGCATCTAGTACATGGTCCACATGATGCATCCATGTATGATCTCCAACATCCACTGTGTACATCAGTGGCCCAGTTCTTGTAACTAGCCTACCGGGTCTCCTCGGAATTCACATCTTAGGAGTTCCTGTCCAATCTCAAAGCTCCTTGCTGATTCACTTGTCACCTGGCTGAACTGTTTATTCTGCACTTCCCTCCTTAGATCTGGTTTCATGAGGTCTATGCGAGATCTCAGATTCCCGTTCATGAACAGCATTGCAGGTGTTTGATTTGTTGTCACACAGAGTTCCAATATGCCTTGTGCTGCAGAGAAATATCCTCCTTGTTCATCATTTTAAAGGACTTCTTTTCAGCTAACCCATTCATTGCTGGATGGTGAGGAGCTGACTTAATATGTTTGATGCCATTTTTTTCATGAAATCTGAATTCTTCTGACATGCATTCTGGCCCGTTGTCACTCACAATTTGTTCCAGTAAGTCATCTCTGGTAAAGATAGTCCTCAGAGTGAAACAGCCTTTTCTGAGACGGTTGACTTCATTGGTATGACCTTTGGCCACTTCAAATGAGCGTCCAGAGCAATCAGAAACATGAAGTCCATGAATGACCCAGCAAAGTCAATATGTACACTTTGCCATGGTGATGATAGCCACTCCCACGTGTGTTACAGTGCCTGTGGGGGTAAATTTTGGCATCCTGAACAGCTGTTGGTCAAGTCTTCAATCAGTCTATTCCTGGCCACCACATGTAACTCCGAGTGAAACTCTACATCTTTACCCAGGTGTCCTTCATGCAGATACCCTAACATTTTCTCATTAGCATTAAGCAGCTGTGAAGTCTCTGGTTAATGCCACAGTCTGGGCTGCAGTTGCCTGTTGATGATACATTGAGAGCTTTGGATTTGGATTTCCCATATCGATAACATTTTTGTTTTTTTGTACCATTTAGGGACATTTTGTGTGTTTCATATTCTACAAGACCATAAGACATAGGAGCAGTATTAGGCCATTTGGCCTATCGAATCTGCTCCACCATTCAATCATGGGCTGATCCAATCCTTCCAGTCATTCGCACTCCACCATCTTCACCCCATACCTTTTGGTGCCCTAGCTAATCAAGAACCTACTCTTTTCTAAACTCTTTTTCTGTAATTCTGCTACATCCTTTGCTGCAGTCTCTAACGATATTTCAATAGGCAAAGCACATTCTAAGGTTAGGTCTCTTTCAGAGAGTACCCTCATCTGAGTGCTTTGACTATGCATGCCACATACAAGCCTGTCCCTTAAAGCATCAGAATGTTCATCTCTAAAGTCATTGCATTGGGAAAGTTTGCGTATTCCTGCAATGTATTCAGAAACGCTTTCATCCTTTGACTGGTTTCTTTTGTAAAATCTAAATCTCTCTGCTATTTCCAGTGGTTCAGGGCTCAACTTATTTTGTAAAGTTGCAACAATTTCATCAAATGTCTTGTTTGCAGGCTTTTCAGGAGTTAATAGGTTGTGTAAGAGACTGTACGTTTAGCACCCATTAAGCTAAGAAGTGTGGAAACTTCCTTTTCATCACGTTACAATACAGTTTAACGCTCTGGATATATGATTCCCAGCCTTCATTAGCACCATCAAATTCATCACCTTTCCCAACGAAAGCCATTGCCACATTATTTTCACTTTAAATTTGCCGATTGTACATCTTTGATTGTGTACTATACAGTTACTCACACATCCCTTTGTTAGCATCTGTAACAGCCTTCACTGGACTGTTTAATTCTTTCTTCTCACTGTCATGTCCCGTAATTGTTCCATAACAGTTGATACAGCTACTGATATCCTCTGACATTCAGGTTTGTACTTGTCACTAATTTTTTGTGTCCGTGCAACAACATATCAATTAAATAAAAGACGCATGTAACTAGTATACCACATTGAAGCAAGAGAGAGAGAGAGAGAGAGAGAGAGAGAGAGAGAGTAAGAGAGAGCATGAGAGAGAGAGTGAGAGATAGAGATAGATAGATAGAGAGAGAGAGAGAGAGAGAGAGAGAGAGAGAGTGAGCGCAATCAATGCGCATGCATAGACAACAAATCAATGCCCATAGGGAAGTTATCAGAGCATACCTAATGCTAAGGGGAGTCATTGCTCTAAAAGAAATAGGTCTATACATTAGAATAGGGAGGGTTTGGTGGAGCAGAATAGAATGTGGACAGAACTAGATCCAAAAATGGCACAATTTCTTTACACCCCACACACCCTACCACCGTCATAGGTTTTACCTAACTCACTAAATTCTTCCAGCTGATTGTGTGTTGCTGAGAACAAAAAAAAAATGTTCTGCAGATTAAGCCATGCTACTGGAAAGGGAATAGGAGAAAGAGGAGGTAGAAGACCATCACTGTTTCCCACCTGCTTAAGTCTAAAAGCAGGGAATGGACTGCAGGGAATGGAATGCACCAACAGGGAATGTTGGTGTGAAGGTGACCATGGGTTTTAAGCTTATCTTTTCAGGCTATACGTGGAGAATAAAGAACAACTTCCAGTTTTCTATACTGTGTTGCATCAGGCTGATCATTAAGACTTTCTAAACACAGACGGCCAATTTGTCTTCAGTACAAGATATTAAGAGGAATAGATAGAGTGGATAGCCAGCACCTCTTCCCCAGGGCACCACTGCTCAGTACAAGAGGACATGGCTTTAAGGTAAGGGGAGGGAAGTTCAAGGGGGATATTAGAGGAAGGATTTTTACTCAGTGAGTGGTTGGTGCATGGAATGCACTGCCTGAGTCAGTGGTGGAGGCAGATACACTAGTGAAGTTTAAGAGACTACTAGACAGGTATATGGAGGAATTTAAGGTGGGGAGTTATATGGGAGGCAGGGTTTGAGGGTCAGCACAACATTGTGGGCCGAAGGGCCTGTAATGTGCTGCACTATTCTATGTTCTATACTCCATATGTTCTAAGCAAAGAGATGGAACAAGAAGTGAGCCTCTCCTTGGCCCAGAATGTCACTGATAACACACATATAATTGCAAGTCATTTAAATGCTGATTTTCATGAACCGGCAAGATTGACAGCCCAAATGTACAACTCCATATACAGTAACTGTCTATCTATTCATTCATTCTGTGACAGTTTACTATCCACTGATATTGGCCAATCTTACACTGGCTTCGGGGTAATGAAGTGAATCCATACATGCCACCATTCCAGGACTGCAGTATGGATTCATATATACTTGCACAGCTGGTATTCTATGAGAGCAATGCTGTCAGAAGCAACTCTCTATGGAATACAATGTTATGTAAGTAAGATAGTGCATATTAATTGCAGGGATGACGGTTGAGATTGGTGATAGGGGTTTAGTGAATTCAGCAGTGAAAAAGACAAATGCTGATGTTTGTAGAGTATGCCAAGTAACAATTAACTCAGTCAACTTGATGATTTGGGTCAGATTGTTAAACTTTTTTAAATCTTTGTGTCAAATTCTTGAAGCAGCATTGATCTCTGCTCAACACTGCCTCCCGAACTTGTGCCTGGGAAGTGGGTGAAACCCATTCTCTCTCTGCAGAAAGAGGATTTTTCTCAGTTCTGCCAGTAATGTTTGTGTAGCTGCTGCTTGAAGTATCAGAGTTCAGACAGCTTTTTGAAAGATCTCCCACTACTTCTTGCAACTACAATGCATTTCCCCTTGAAGAAAAGCAGATTCTTATTAAAGATGATCAGACATTCACATTAGTGTGCAACCAGTAAAGTACATGGTTATTGCAGCAATCGTATAAAAGCAAGCGAGTACTAAATCAACATGTTATCCGTGACTCAGTCAACAGTGTCGATTAATCACATGTTGTGATTTTTGACAGCTTCAGATGTTAGCCAATTATTTCCCAATATCATCTGTCAGGACGGAAATACACCAGCTAAAGATTATATTGAAATATTATATTTAACATTTTTATAATACAGTGCATTCCAGTTAATTGCGTCACATCAGGACTAGTGGGGTTTGGCCCAATGAGGCAGCTGCTCCATTAGCCGAACTCTCATAGAAATAGTTAAAAAGGTATAAAAATAGGAAAACTACCTTTTAACTGAGTAACAAATTATGTATTTAAATGAAATACAGAACAAATTAGAATGCTACCTATTGTACTACAGTACTATAAAACTGTGTATTACTTCCTAAAATTGTTGACGGAGGAATTCATCCAATATCAGCATAGACACCTGGTGCAGATAATCAACTGCCTTCATTCAATGCAATCAACGATTGCATCCTCCAAGTCACCGTTTTCATTTTAATATTCAATTGTTAATACCTTCAAATTCTTCATAGTTTCTAACTTGTTGAAGAAGTGGAATCATTTAATTTTCACTCCCAGCCATTTCTGGCATCTCCAAGCCTGAATGCTAAACAGTTTGGAATTGTCCGACTTCTTATTTATCGCCTGTTACGTTTTGTAACTTCAAAACATTAAACAAATTGGAAGGGTAAATGAAAGAGCCAAGAGATGCGAGTCTAACTTCACCTTGTTACTGTAAGTGTGGAGCACACATACCACATGGTAGCATCATGATTTATGCAATTCACATTTTTACATACAACCTGTAGCGAATTAGTTAAATGGACAAGAATGCTTAATCAACAACATGTCTACAAGATTACTTAAATATTACAGAAATTTTAAATACGCAACACTCTTCCCTGCTTAGCTATAAACTCCAACTCAAAAAGAATGCATCTCAGCTATACTACATAATACAACAGACATCCACAGCATAGTAAATTTTTAAACTGTACCGTTCAGGCCTGAAGATTTAATCTATTGTGGCAGATTTCTTACTCTTGTGGGATAATATCTTTCCTGACAAGGGAGGTCACTGTACTTCACAGGTGAAACCTCTGACTGTGAAACAATCTCAGGTTCTAGGGCCTCCTGCATGGTGTTTGTAGAAATTGACTCTGAAACTGCAGAAAGTGGTTCTGACAGCTCCAGACACATTTCTTCTTCTTTTCTTGGATTTTCTCTCTCTAGATCTAATTTGATCCCTTTCTTTTCCTTTGTCACATTCCTTCTCTCTTTCACACCATTCTCTTTTTCATTTTTATTCTTTCTATCTATCTCTTTTCTCCTTTTCTTAATTTAGTTTGTACATTTTGATCTTGGAACAGCCCATTTAGTTCACTGGAGTATTCACTTATTAAGCCTTCTATTGCTTCCTTTATGATATGAACTCTCCTCTTGGTTTCCTCATCCACAACATCATCTGACAACATCATCTGACAAATTCAGCTTTTGTGAGTATAAAGTGCATATCTCCATTGGCTCCTTTCTTTTTGGTCTTCTATTCATCTAACTGGTCTTTGCATCTACTTTTACAATCAGCTTTTTGTCTCCCACTTGAAATTCATGCAATAACCTTAATGCACACAGAGTAGATTCTGGTTCTTTATACTCACAAAAGCTGAATGCTTGCAACTTCCTTGAACATCTTTGAACTCTCTTCCAGCTTAAAACCAAGCCACATTTTGCAACTAACTGCCTGATTAACATATCCAACCAGAGGCACACAGGTTGGCACCAACACTTGCTTCTCATCTGTTGGGCCACCGCTCATCATGTACAGCATGGAGACACTTTTGAATCATTCAATAGCTTCATTTCACAGGATATGACATGCAAACTGTGGATGGATCTCCAATCACATTGTAGTTGTCTCAGCCAATCATGTCTCCACAATACTGATCCTCCTATTTTTACCACATACAAGCTCAATGTGGCTTGTTGTTTGCTATATTTCACCGTTATAAAAGTAATTTCCACAGGAGCTAACTTTTCTCCAGTGTAAGTTCTTAGTTGGATATCTACAGGCTTTAGTTTTGTATCTTTGAAATGCTGTTCAAACTCATTTTCTGGGATGACTGAAACAGCCGACCCATTGTCTAGTTCCATATTAGTTAATTTGCTGTTCAGTTCTGGTGTAACCCATTTTGCTTGTCTCCTGTTACTTTTGATATTTAAATCTCAAGGCTACACTGTCCTGAGTAACTGTCATCATTATCAGATTTTTCATCAACAGCATGCAGAGTAGTCTCTGTTTGAACCTGCATTTTGACTTTTTAATCTTTTTCTCTTTCCTGTGCAGTCCATTTATGTTTGTCTGCTGTTTGTATGTGACCTCCTTTGTTGCATTTTCTGCTTTGGTCTTGTGTTTGTGAGGCCCTGCCACAACAGTAACACAGTTTGTTCAACCAGGCCAGTTTCTGTTTAGACATTGCAGTCTTGTTAACACTCACTTTCATTCCTGACTGCAACTGAACTGTGTCTCTGTCTGTGATTCCCATTGAAACAGCGATTTCAACTGCTCTTTTAACCGTGAGCTGTGCTCCAGCCAGGAACTGTGCAACAATGCGACTCACACAAAATGCTGGAGGAAGTCAGCAGGACAGGCAGCATCTATGGAAATGAAGAGATAGTTGACTTTTTGGGCCAATACCCTTCTTCAGGGCTGAGAAGGAAGGGAAGATGGCAGAATAAGAAGGTGGGGCGAGGGGAAGGAGGCTAGCTGGAAGGTGAACGGTGAAGCCAGGTGGGTGAGAAAGGTCAAGGGCTGGAGAAGAAGGAATCTGATAGGAGTTGAGAGTGGACCTTTGGAGGAGGGGGACCCAGGGAAAGTGATAGGCAGGTGAGAAAAGGTAAAAGGTCAGAATGGGGAATAGAGGAAGGGGGCAGAAGACTTGTTCACTAGATGGAGAAATCAATATTCATGCCATTAAGTTGGAGGCTGCCCAGATAGGATATAAAGTGTTGCTCCTCCACCCTGAGGGTGGCCTCATCTTGGCAAAGGAGGAGACCATGGACCAACACCTCTGAGTGGACAATTCTCAGTGCTCATTAAACTCATCATTGAACTGACAATGCTCAGGTAATCTCTTCAATTTAGCTACATGCTTTGAAATGGACTCCCCTTCCTTTTGATTTCACTCACAATACCTAAAGAGCTCTGTAATCAATAATGGCTTTGGTTCTATATCTTCCTGCATTACTTTCACAATAGCAGCAAGGTTCATTTCTGATGCTTTGGTTGGAACAGTTAAACTTTGAAGCAAGCTGTATGCCTTTAAACCCAATGCGCTCAGTAAAGTTACTACTTGTTTCTCATTGGCTATTTCATTTGCTTCAAAATGCTGTTCAATTAGTTCAGTATACATGAGCCAGTTATTCGTTGTGTAATCAAGCATGTCAATCCTTCTGATGTAGCCAGCCATTGCTAGTCTTTTTAATGATTATTATCACCCTGTGCTCAGTATACATGAGCCAGGTATCTGTTGTGTAATCAAATGTGTCAATTTTTCTGATGTAGCCAGCCATTGCTAGTCTTTTTAATGATTATTAGATAGATAGATAGATAGATAGATAGATACTTTATTCATCCCCAAGGGGAAATTCAATGTTCCTCCAGTATGATATCACATAAACACAAGACAGACCAAGACTAACTGACCAAAAAAACCACATAATTATAACATACAGTTACAACAGTGCAAAGCAATACCATAATTTGATAAGAGCAGACCATGGGCACGGTAAAAAAAAGTCTCAAAGTCCCAGATAGCCCATCATCTCACGCAGATGGCAGAAGGAAGAAACCTCCAACGTGGCAACTGTGAGTCCGTCCGAAAACTTCCGACAACTTCGTGCCTCCGACCAGCCCTCCGACACCGAGCACCGAGCACCATCTCTGCCGAGTGCTTCAACCCCGGCTCCGGCCACCAAGCAACAGGCAAAGCCGAGGATTCGGGGCCTTCCTCTCTGGAGATCTCTCCGATCGCTCAGTAGCAGCGTCAGCAGCACAGGCATGTCAGAAGTTTCGCCAGATGTTCCTCCGTGCTTCACACATCCGTCTCAATCAAATCAGGATTGTGCACGGCCCCTACTTACAGATAACGGATATTCCTTACTGGAGTGGCCGCTGCGCCCTGCGTCGTCGCGCCGCCATCTTGATGGTATTATCACCCTGTGCTAAGTATACATGAGCCAGTTATCTGTTGTGTAATCAAATGTGTCAATTTTTCTGATGTAGCCAACCATTGCTAGTCTTTTTAATGATTATTATTACCCAGTACTCACTCTATATGAACCTGTGAATTGTTCTGTTTATTGCCTTTTTTAAAACTCAATCATGTCTGCACGTGCTGTGTTTTTTTTAACTCGCTGTTCCTCGCTACACTTTTTGAAACAGTTGAACATCTCTCTGTGCTTCAACAGTTCAGCGGCCATCTTGGGTTCATTGTAAAAAATACCTCATCTCCAATACCCATCTCTTTACTTTAAGTGATGCATACACATATCATGTGGTAGTGTCATGATATATGCAATTCATATATTTTCACATATAAGCTGTAGTGAACTATTTAAACAAACAAGAATGCTTAATCAAAGACATATCTACAAGATTACACAACTACCATTGAAATATTAAATACCAAATATTGTCAACTATCAGTACCAAAAATCACAACTTTTTGAACACAAACACACACAACTGACATTATTTAAAAACTGTTTGCTGTAAGCGCAGTGTAGCATCTAATGGCCACACAGTGTGCAATTGATGATAGTTGGGTCCTGTTCAGTAACAGTCTCCTACACTATTTAAGCAGCAAAAGGTTCCAAATAAATGAAGGGAATCCCAGCAATTTTCTCAATTTGTTTTTGTTCTTTAAGAGTTGTCCCAAATAAGTGGCTACCCCATTTAACCAATAACTCAATTAACTGGGATCCACTGTAATTTGGACAAGTTTTGTCATTTGATTAGTAATTTGTTTCTTGTAACATTGAGCATCATAGGAAGTCATTCCTACCTGTGGCCATCAAACTTTACAACTCATCCCTTGGAGTGTCAGACACCCTGAGCAAATAGGCTGGTCCTGGACTTATTTCCACTTGGCATGATTAACTTATTATTATTTAATTATTTATGTTTTATATTGCTATATTTCTTCACTATTCTTGGTTGGTGTGGCTGTAACGAAACCCAATTTCCCTCGGGATCAATAAAGTATGTCTGTCTGTCTGTCTAACAGTATGTAAATTTCATATAATCAAATAATGCATAAGACTTAATATAATCTAGCCAAGCACCCATGCACTAACAGAAAGTTGAGCCTACAGTGAGTATAATTAATAGGCTTCGTTAGCCTTCTGCATAGGAAATGTTAAATGCAAACAGCCAGTATTTTGAGCTACAAGAAGAAGTAGGAATGAAATTGCCCTGGTCCTGTTTACATATCTAAAAGGGAAGGATTTCTGGCCTTACTGAAATTATCTGGAGGAGTTTCATATTGTGATTCAAGGACATTTTCAACCTCTCACTGCTACAGGCAGAAGGTCCCACTTGCTTCAAAAAGGCAACAATTACACTAGTGCCAAAGAAGAATAATGTGGGCTGTCTTAATGACTATCACCCGGTAGCACTCACATCGACAGTGATGAAATGCTTTGAGGGGTTGGTTATGACTAGACTGAACTCCTGCCTCAGCAAGGACCTGGACCCACTGCAATTTGCCTATTGCCACAATAGGTCAATGGTAGATGCAATCTCAATGGCTCTCCACACAGCTTTAGACCACCTAGACAACACAAACACCTACATCATGATGCTGTTCATCAGCTATAGCTCAGCATTTAATACCATCATTCCCACAATCCTGATTGAGAAGATGCAAAACCTGGGTCTCTGTACCTCCCTCTGCAATTGGATCCTCGACTTCCTAACTGGAAGATCACAGTCTGTGCAGATTGAAGATAACATATCCTCCTCGCTGGCGATCAACACTGGCGCACCTCAGAGTTACGTGCTTAGCCCACTGCTCTACTCTCTGCATACACATGACTGTGTGGCTAGGCATACCTCAAATACCATCTACAAATTTGCTGATGATACAACCATTGTTGGTAGAATCTCAGGTGGTGACGAGAAGGCGTACGGGAGTGAGATATGCTAACTATCGGAATGGTGCCACAGCAACAACCTGGCACTCAACATCAGTAAGACAAAAGAGCTGATTGTGGACTTCAGGAAGGGTAAGATGAAGGAACACATACCAATTCTCATACAGGGATCAGAAGTGGAGAGAGTGAGCAGCTTCAAGTTCCTGGGTGTCAAGATCTCTGAGAATCTAACCTGGTCCCAACATATCAATGTAGTTATAAAGAAGGCAAGACAGCGGCTATACTTCATTAGGAGTTTGAAGAGATTTGGCATGCCAACAAATATGCTCAAAATCTTCTGCAGTTGTACTGTGGAGAGCATTCTGACAGGCTGCATCACTGTCTGGTATGGGGGTGGGGGGGGGGGGGCTACTGCACAGGACCAAACGAGGCTGCAGAAAGTTGTAAGTCTTGTCAGCTCCATCTTGGGCACTAGCCTACAAAGTACCCAGGATATCTTCAGGGAGCAGTGTCTCAGAAAGGCAGCGTCCATTATTAAAGACCTCCAGCACCCAGGGCATGCCCTTTTCTCACTGTTACCATCAGGTAGGAGATACAGAAGCCTGAAGGCACACAGTCAGCAATTCAGGAACAGCTTCTTCCCCTCTGCCATCTGATTCCTAAATGGCCATTGAAGCTTTGGACACTACCTCACTTTTTTTAATATACAGTATTTCTGTTTTTGCGCATTTTTAAAAGTCTATTCAATATACATAATTGATTTACTTGTTTATTATTATGTTTTATTTTATTTATTATTACCATTTTTTCTCTCTCTCTGCTAGATTATGTGTTGCATTGAACTGCTGCTGCTAAGTTAACAAATTTCACGTCACATGCCAGTGATAATAAACCTGATTCTGATTCTTCTGGTGAAACAATCCTGCTTGCTAGGCCTCTAGTCTTGTGGAAAATATTTGGTTCCGCTGTATATTGTGAGCACTACAAGTGGCTTGTCATGGGCTTGTCCTTGAAAGGAATATTGAAACATCAACAGAAAGCTGGGATGAGCTTCGGGAAATTAGAATGATGTGGAGGATGTAGCCTCAATTAATTTGGGCATGAAACTGAGCTCCAGGAGTCGGCTGTTCCAAATATGGTTGAGGGATGAGACTTTCTTCAGGTGGACTCCCAAGCCAATTTTGTGTCAACCAGTTTTCTGGTATCCATGATGAATGTGATCTTGATACCCATTTTAGTGTACCATTCACTGCCTTTTGAGGAGAGAAGACCTGAACTTACATAACATCTCACACAAAATACGAGAGGAATGCAATATCAATGGAGGAGAATACAGTGTTCATGTTTTGGGCCGGGATCCTTCATCAGGACTTTCTGAGTTGCTCTGGTATTGTGTGTGTGTTGCTCAAGATATCCAGCATCTGTAGAATTTTGTGTCTCTAGAACTGGGATCCATGGTAGCCTAGTGGTTAGTATGGCGCTATTGCGGCTTGGGGCTTCGGAATTCGGAATTCAATTCCAACGTCATCTGTAAGGAGTCTATATGTCCTCCCCGGGGAATGCATGTGTTTTCTCTGGGTGCTCCAGTTGCCTCCCACAGTATGCAGCTAGTAGGTGAATTGGCCATTGTAAACTGTCCCATGATTAAGCTAGGGTTACATTTGGGGATGCTGGGTGGAGCAGATCGAAGGGCCAGAAGGGCCTGTTCCACCATTGTATCTCAATAAATAAAAATAAATAACACTTACATGAACAAGATAGAGAATTGAATAACTTCTTCTTAGATAAACGTCAATTTAAAAGATGGCACTAGAACAAAGTAACATAGATGTTAATCGATCCCACTTTTTCCCTTTTCCTTTCCTCCTCTGCAGGTGTGATCTTTTAACTGTGGCTCAGTTCTCCAGTCAGATTGTCTAAATGGCCTTTGGCCTGATATGAGTACTCTCAATAACTTCATCATCATAAACTCTGTTGTATCTGAGTTTCAGATTCTCTTCCCAGGTATAATGGAACTGAGTGTTTGCAGAGGTCCAGAAAAGATGGCTAACACTCCAACATCTGTTTAATGTTAGTGATCAAAGACACACATTTCCATGTTTTAAAGCAGTTGTGAGAACTTTATCTTTTTTTCGCATCTACACCAGAGGTTCTGTACCTTACTCAGTAGTCCTGGGGCTGATTGTAACAATTTTTCTTATCCTGCTGAGATAATTAATGCAGTTAGTTCAGGGAATCAAAGTAGAGCCCTACTGAATTACTCTCTGGATAATCTCATTGAGCAGTATAGGTGCATTATGGTAGAGTAAGGTTACAATCTACTAACAGAAGCTGAACAAAAAAATTTGCATGACATTTGCTTCCTTATTTTGTTGTTTCATCAATCGTTATAACATTAAAATTTACTGATAATTGTAAGTTGGTTTAACCATATTGTTTGTCCATATGTGAGTCTTCAAAATGGCTTGTTAATCACTGATGTAGGTTGAAATTCTCCTCACCTGAGACTCAGATATACCGCAACCAAACATTTGCAGAGAACTAGAACAGGTGGCTAATACTTTATCATCTGTTTAGTGTCAGCAATCAAAAAGCTTAGATCTGCAGTTCCCACTTTGGTCTCATTATCTACCTCAGAATCCATGAAACTGGAGTAGAAGCAAGTCATTCTTGATCCCATGGGACCGCTTCAGAGGAGAAAGATAAAAATGGAATTGTAAAAGTCGCTGACAGACAAGAAGAATTTTAGTGTGAAAATATTTATAGTTTCCAAGTTAGAATTGTGCTTATTGTTAAAGACTATGCATGCATTTGAACATCTTCATTGCTAAATTGTAGGGATTTGCTTCAGCAAATTACCTGCTATTCGGTTCTAATAATTTTCTGGGTCACTCTCCTGCACATTAGAATCAGTTTCCCTATCCAGATTTCACATAATCTTTCATAATAGCCTATTTGAAATTTGTTATTATTTTGGGTGGGAGTATCATTTCTATCCAATGGAATTAAGTGTAAAAATACTGTGGATGATATGGTAATCTACCTCTTCCACTGTTGAGAGTCGTTGCCTAAAATCATTGACTCGAGTAGGATTGAAGAGTCATTGCAGAGTACTACTATTTTTTTCAAAATTAAAAAAGGGAGTCAAACTCACTGAATATCTGTTTAAACCCTAAAATGTTTAACAAATATTTACTATTCAGTAGTAAATTTATTGTTTTAAAATAAAGAAGCAAGTTACATTGGCAGTAGAGTCAATGACCAGTAACAGAGTTTTAAAGTTCAAAGTAAGTTTATTATCAAAGTACATTTATGTCACCTGAGTTTCATTTTCCTGTGGGAATACTCAGCAAATCTATAGAATAGTAACTGTAACAGGATCAATGAAAGATCAACCGGAGTGCAAAAGGCACAGACTGTGCAAATGTAAATTAATAGCAATAAATAACAAGAACGTGAAATAACAAGATAAAGAGTCTTTAAAATGTGATCATTGGTTGCAAGAACATTTCAATTATGGGGCAAGTGTGTGCAGTTATGCCCCTTTATCCAAGAGCCTGATGGCTGAGGGGTAGTAACTGTTCTTAATCTTGGTGGTGTGAGTCCTGAGGCTCTGAGTTTAAAAGAATGAGAGTGGAGATGAGAGTTATTTTACATAAAGGGTTGAAGTGACATGGATGGGCAGTGTATGAGGTGGTGGAAACATTCTGGTGAACTTCTAAATGCAAATAATATTAAAAATCTGTTACACGAGCATGGCGGTGGACAAACCCAAATGCAGAACACAGGTGCGAAGGCAGAGTCGGGAGGCGTTATTGACATAGCAAGCATGGAATCAGTATCAAGGAGCGATGCTAGGCTTAGAACTGGCAGTCTTAAGAACCATGAAATGAGGTTACTCACGCCAGAGTCAACCAACAAACTGGCAGCTCCTTGTTGTGATTACTGGGTCTTTATTCTGCATTTTCTGATGGAAAGCAGGTGCGAGTGGTTAGTGGAACCTGGGAATGATTGAAAACTAAATGAGGGGATTGAGGCCCAATTCCTGAGGTAAATAGCAAGGTGGGGGATTGCCAGAAGGGGCTATGACAACATCAGGTTATTGGGAAAAAACAGAAGAGACAGATCAATTCGAAAGCCCATTAAACCACACATAATAATTTGAAAATAATTTGCTTTATGCACATATGATGCTATAATCACCTTTTGCAGCTATAACTCAAGATGTTCAGCTGCCAGTGATGAACAGAAGAGATTATAAGTTTTAATAGAATTATTAAATATACTATAGGTGTTCCGAAGTACCAGTTCTGATGCATTAATCACTCTTAACTGCAGGTTATTCAAATTAGAGAATATAATATTGAATGCATTTTGTATTTCTGCAAGAATAACAAAAAGAGAGCAAGAGGGTATTTTAAATGCCTCACTTCTTCTGTTCTGTATGATTCAATGTGTAAGGAATTCCCAAAAACTGTAAATACAATCAGATGTAAGAGTTCATTCTGCCTTCAGTAATTTGCAGAGCCTAGACTACCATTTATTCTTTGTACATTTCATAATCTTAATATTTTATCCATAATTCTATTAATTAATCTGATTTGTGACAAACTTGAATTAAATTGTTCATTCAAAGTTTGCAGCAGTTTATTTCCTCTTCTTAACTAGAGCTCTTAACAAATATATTACTTAAATTACAGCTTTAGAGTTCATTGGAATGTTTTGTTAAGTAAGTTATCCTGAACTATATTCCTTATAAGTTTCCTTAAAATTTTGCATATAACTAAAGTTAATCTAACTGATGTGTTTCCTTGAGTGTGCTTTAGAGGACTGAGATTACTATCATCTTGGCTCCAAAGTAAGTATTCAAGCCTTCTGCCATATTTCTTTTTAGCTCTTTGTTGATGGTCTCTCATGTTTCTTTCTGTATGAAGTGTGCTGTATTTCTTGCCCAAAAGATTTACCTTGTACTGTTCCAAAGCTCTGTGTATATTTATGATGGCTCTTATTGCATACTTTAAAATGTAAAAAAAAACACCATGGGTAACTCAGGCAATTCTGAAGGATAAAATTAAGAATTTACTGGCATCTTTGACTATCATACACTCTTTCAGGTATTGGTCTCTAATTGCTTTCACATTATGTCTATTTAAAGTAATTTTTATATTTGTGATTTTCCAAGAGTGACATCAGTTTATTCTTCATCTTGCAGCTAGTGCAAATGATAATTGTGTATTAAAGATAAGCAATATTGTGCTTAACATTAAATTAGTGGCTGTTATCTTTTACTCTGTGGAGATGAAAGTGAATGCATTAATTTGTTGTTCCCTAAGTAGCTTCAGCTTAATGTTATCTCCAGGGGAGTATATTGCCCTGGTATATAGGTGCTAATAATCTTGAGCTAGGAGACATCATAGTTGACAGATCCTGTCCATCTTTTATTCTCTTCAAGTTGCTCCTCGGAGAAATTAAAATATAAATTCATCCTGTGGGGAGGCTTGTTTTTACTTGATTTTCTTTCCATATATTGTTTTCCAGCCTTGTTTTCATCATCACCCAAAACAAAACCGTGATCTAACAATTCATATGCCTAATAGTGCTCAGACCTAGAGTTATTCCCTTCAAAACACTAAAGATGTATGAAGATATGAAGTGCCCTGATGAAGGGGCTCTCAGCCTGAACATTGACTGCTTACTTTTTTCCACAGATGCTGCCTAACCTGCTCAGTTCCTCCAGCATTTTCTGTGTGTTGCTTGCATTTCCAGCTTTTGCATTTTTTTTGAATTAAAGATGTATAAATATGAGTTCTGTTGCCGTTAGTGACAAATAAGTTACTGCATTGATATAAAATTCCTCACTTTGTCATTTAACACTTAAGTGAAGTTATTGAAATCACAATATATCTAGCAAAACTATTTCTGGAGAAAGAAATGAATTTCAATCAATATAAATATTGCTGCCAACAATTCTATCATTTATTGTCAAAAAGTAATTTATGAGTAAGGCGTTAGCCTGATGATTCCTCTCTGGAGCCCATTTATTCAGCAATTATGCTTTTTGACAAGGCTGAAATATAACAGAGCAGATTTCTGGTCTTCTGTAACAATAATTCCAGTGCCTGGAACACACTGATGTCATGTACATTTTATATTCTGGTCACTGTACTGTAGGGAAGAGGTCATTAAGCTAGAGAGGGTGCAGAAAATATTCACAAAGGTGTTGTCGGGACTGGATAGCTTGAATTATAGGAAGAAACTGGATAAGATGAGATCGTTTTCCCCTGGATTGAAGGATGCTGACGGGTATAGAGGTTTATAAAATCATGGCAGGAAAAAGTGGATAGTCGCATTCTTCTTTCCATTTTAGCAAAGTATAAAACTAGAGGACTTAGGTATTAAGGTGAGAAAAGAAAGATTTAAAGGAGACCTCAAGGGCAAATTTTTCACCCAGAAGGTGGTGAATATGTGGAACAAGTTGCCAGAGGAATTGGTAAAGATGAGTACAATTATTAAATTTAAAAGCCATATGGGCAGGTTCATGCTAGAGCATCACTGAGGTGAACCAGTGTTGATTGTCGGTGAGGAGGAATTCTAATTCACTATCCACATAGACTATGGTCTCCCTATAGGGAAGTCAAGGATCCAGTTCAGAAGGAGGTACAGAGGCCCAGGTTTTTGAGTTTGTGATTAGCACTGAGGGTATGATTGTCATCCACTCCTAATGATGAAGACTCTCAGCCTGAAATGTTGACTCTTTATTCCTTTCCATTGATATGACCTTACCTGCTGAGTTCCTCCAGCAATTTGTGTAGTTACTACTGAAAATTAATAGCTTCATAATCCTACTCTGGCAGGAAGACTCAACTACTGTAAACATATAATATAGAATTAACCATTTGTCCAACATAATTTGAAGGGATCACACAGAGAACATTAAACATTGAAACAACAACATAAAGTATTGGGAGCTTAAGGTAAAGGGACTTTTAGGAAGCAGTGGTCATAATATGATAGAATTCACCCTGCAGTTTGAGAGATCAGATGTATCAGTATTACAGAACTACAGAGGCATGAGAGCACAGCTGACCAGAGTCGATCAGAAGAGAGCACTAGCAGGATGACAACAGAAGAGCAATGGCTGGAGTTTCTGAGATTAATTTAGATGGCACAGGATAGATACATCCAAAAGAAGGTATTCTAAAGGGAAGATAAGGCAACTGCGATTGATGATGGAAGTCAAAAGCAGCATAAAAGCAAAAGAGAAGGCATATAATAGAGCAAAAATTAGTCGGAAGTTGGGGGATTGGGAAGCTTTTAAAAACCAACAGAATGGAACCATAAAAAGCGATAGGGAAAGAAAAGAGGAAATATAAAAGTAAGCTAGCCAATAATATAAAAGAGGATACAAAAAAAAATTCAGATGGATAAAGAGTAACAGAGTGGCAAGTGTGTATATCGGACTGCTGGAAAATGGCACTGGAGAAGTGATAACAGGGGACAAAGGAATGGCAGATGAACTTAATAAGTATTTTACGTCAGTCTTCACTGTGGAAGACACTAGCAGTATGCCAGAAGCTGGGGAGTGTCGGGGAGCAGAGGTGAGTTGCTATCACTAAGGAGAAGGTGCTTAGGTGGCTGTAAGGTCTGAAGGTAGTTACATCAGCTGGGCCATATGGACTGCCCCCAGGCTCTCTGAAAGAGGTAGTTCAAGATATTGTGGAGGTATTAGTAACAATATTTAAAGAAATATTCCACTAGATTCTGGAATGGTTCCAGAGGACAGGAAAACTGTAGATGTCACTCCACTCTTTAAAAAGAGAGGGAGGCAGAAGATAGAAGATTATTGGCCAGCTAGCCTGACTTTAGTGGTTGGTAAGATGTTGGAGTTCATTATTAAGGGTGAGCTCTCGGGGCACTTGGAGACACATGATAAAATGAGCTGAATTCAGCATGGTTTCCTTAAGGAGAAATCTTGCCCGACAAATCTGTTGGAATTCTTTGAGGAATCAACGTGCATGATAGACAAAGGAGAGTCAACATACATTGTATACAGTACTTGGATTTTCAGAAGGCCTTTAATAAGGTGATGCTGCTTAGCAAGATAAGATTCATGGTATTACAGGAAAGACACTGGCATATATATAAGATTGGCTGATTGACAGGAGGCAAAGAGTGTGAATAAAGGAAGCCTTTTCTGATTGGCTGCTGGCAACTGGTGGTGCTTTGCAGGAATCGGTGTTGGGACTGCTTCCTTTCACAATATATGTCAATGATTTGGATGATGGAGTTGATAGCTTTGTGGCCAAGTTTGCGGATGATATGAAGCTAGGTGGAGGGGCATGTAATACTGAGAAAGTAGGGAGTTTGCAGAATAACTTACACTTATTAGGAAAATGGGCAAAGAGGTGGCAGACAGAATACAATGCGGGGAATTGTATGGTCATACACTTTGGTAGAAGGAATAATTTACTTTATACATGTGCAGAACACATACCAATACAGGATTATCAAAGATGGCGGTGATGAAGAATACAGCCATATAGAAAACACGCATGCTCCGGAACCACCCAATGGGAAAAAACTCCTAACTCTAAACCCACCCACCCTCCCAAAAGCTGGAAAAAAAGGCAAGCAAACTAAGATAGATGTGAAGCCATGGGCCGCTCTGTCGGTCTCGTCTGTATTAAACAGAAAAAGAACCAAAATAATATCATCTCTTAGAGAGAAAAACCAGTGCCATCTTAAGTTTAGTTTTAAATCTCTAAGAAAACTTTAAATTCATTTATAAGGCACTATAATAAAACAGATAAAAAAAGGCTAATAGTATATTTAATCAAACTAAATTTACAAAAATATTAAGTAGTAATATCATAAGTAACTATACCCTCCCAGATATATATATATATATATACAGAAACCTTATTAGTAGGAAAAAAACTACTAATTAGTAAATTAAGAAACATCAAACCAAATATTAGATAAAAGGAACAAATCCTTTTATCCTCTTTTCTCAGTCAAATATCTAATTAGCCATTTAAGCAGTCAAACTTGAACTGTAAATCTTCTTTCCAAAGAAAAATCCAATAGGATGTATTGATGAGCAAGTTTTCTTTTCTTCTTTTATTAATCTCTCAATGAAATATCCAAATAGCCTTCATATATCTTCTTTTCGAAATGTGAGTAATATACAGATAATCAAACAGCTTTTCAGATAGTTCATTCGGTAGTACTGTCGATGGCGGTGACAGGTATAGCCTGGACAAAGTGCAGCTTTTGGGTCGAAGAAAGTACGTGGAGAAGAATTAGGAGGAAAAACTTTCATTCTTGTCGGGTAACTCAAAGAAGGAAATAGTTTCTTATCATGCTTGTTTCATTACCAAAGCAAATCTTGCTCTTTGTTCCATTACTTCTCTCGGATAATCTTCATGAAAACGGAGCTCAGACTCGTTGAATTTGAAAGCTCTCTGTTTTCTTGCCTGTCGCATTATTTGATCTTTAATTTTAAAGGGATGAAAACAAACCAAAATAAATCTTGCAAACACGAGGAAATCTGCAAATGCTGGAAATTCAAACAACAACACACACAAAATGCTGGTGGAACACAGCAGGCCAGGCAGCATCTATAGGAGAACCACTGTCGACGTTTCAGGCCGAGACCCTTCGTCAGGACCAAAATAAATCTTGGTCTGGTTGAATCTTTAAATTTCAAAGTAGACAGCCTATGTGCTCTTTCAATAGCAGGAGGCTGTGATAAAACAATCCGAAATAGAGTTTGAAAGAGCTTACCAAAGTAAACTGTTAAGTCTCCATTTTCAGCTCCTTCTTGCAATCCAACAATTCATATATTGTTTCACCGAGACCTAATTTCCAGGACTACAATCTTATTTTGATATTTTTCCAAATGGACTGTAGTTTCAGACAATTTTTGCTTAGTTAACTTCAATTCCGCTTCATGTTTAGTAACTTGAGTTTCCACATCTTTAAGTTTTCCCAGAAATAACTTCATTTCATTATTATTCTTTTCCAGTTGATCTTTAATTGCCTTATTCTGATCTTGAATTGATTTCAGTGTACGAACGATATCTTCAGTCCATGTTGGCATTTCATCAGATCTTTCCTTCGACATCTTCCCTTTTCCATTACCTTTGTCAGTAGGTTCATGCGGATTCTTCCCACTTCTCGTAGACATAGACATATTACTCCCCTCCAAGAATCAGCAATTAAAAATTTCAAATTCAAAATTACAGCTGGGGGGAGAGAGAAAGAACTAAGAGCAGCACAAAATTACTGCTACTCCATCGACAGACAGAGGCGGTCTCTGGTAGAAGGAATAAAGGCATAGGACTATTTTCTAAATGGGGAGCAAATTCAAAATTCAGAAGTGCAAAGAGATTTGGGGAGTTTAGGAAGGCATTCACTTTGAGAGGACTAGAATATAAAAGCCAGGATGTAATGCCGAAGCTTTATAAACGTTGGTCAGACAGCACTTGGAGTTTTGTGGGCCATTTTGGGCCCCTTATCTTGGAAAGTAAGTGCTGGCACTGGAGAAAATCTAGAAGAGGTTCATGAGAATGATCCTGGGAATAAAAGGGTTAACATTTCAGTGGTGTTTGATAGCTCTTGGCCTGTTCTAGCAGGAGTTTAGAAAAATAGTGGGGTGGGAGTGGAATCTTATTGAAACCTATTGAATATTGAAAAAGTGGACTATTCTATAGTAAGGGAGTCTAGGACCAGAGGAAACAGCCTCGGAATAAAAGGATGTACCTTTAGAACAGAGATGAGGAGGAACTTCTATAGCCAGAGGGTCATGAAACTATGGAAATCATTACCACAGAAGGCTGTGGAGTCCAGGATTTAAAACAGAGATTGATAGTAAGGCCATCAAAGATTGCAGGGCAAAGACAGGAGAATGGGGTTTTTATTTAATCAGAGAGCAGGCCTTTCCAGCCCTATGAGCTATACCAGCCAGCAACCCACCTAAACCCACGCACTCATGGGAAGAACGTAAAACTTTCTTACAAACGACACCAGAATCGAACTCTGAACTCCGACCCCCCAGGATGTAATAGCGTCACCATAACCACTATGTTTCCCTGGTGCCCCGAGGATTAATGGTAAAATAAATCGACCATGATGGAATTGTAGAGCAGACTTGATGAGCCAAATGGCCTAATTCTGCTCCTATGTTTTATGGTCTTATAGAGACAGAAATAAGCAGTACAGTACTTTATTCAGGTGCCTTTTCATCAGATCAGGAAAAAATTACAAATGAGCTTGATTATAGAAGCTGAGAGGAAAATCTGATCGCAAACAATCTAGGTCAATTAGGATTTAAAACGTCTGTTCTTTTTCCATTGTGCATGCCCAGCTTCAGCTGCCGGTTGTATGCTGCCCTGGGTTCATATCATTTTCCTAAGAACTGACTTTGCTGAAAAAGCTCTTCAGGAGGAAAAAGCTTTTCAGAAATATTTGTTAATCCATTAACAAGCTTTGCATCCAGGAGTCCTTGTTGTACACTCGATTCAGTAATAGCATCAATTTCCACCAGATTTGCATTATGGAGAAAGACACAGCGGTTAACTTGGAGCAATTAACTTGAAATAGATTCCCTGAGACTAGTGTCTTGAAAAATCAGATAAAGTTTAAAACAAAATAATTTGGAATTTGATGATGTCGGGGTAGCTGTGATAGTGAAATAAATAATCAGTACAATATACTCAGCAGAATAAATAGTCAGTACAAACTGGGTAGTGAAAACGAGTTAAGATAATAAGGCTCCATCAGGGGTAGACAGCCTACAAGACATAAAGTCTATGGCCACTTTATTAAGTACAATTGTACACCTGCTCGTTAATTCAAATATCTGATCAGCCAATCATGTGGCAGCAACTCAATGCATAAAAGCATGCTGACATGGTCAAGAGGTTCAGTTGTTGTTCAGACCAAACATCAGAATGGGGATGAATTGTGATCTAAGTGACCTTGAATGTGGAATGATTTTTGGTGCCAGATGTGCTGAGCACTTTTGAGCACTTCAGAAACTGCTGATCTACTGGAATTTTATGTACAACAGTCTCTAAAGTTTACAGAGAATGATGTAACAATTTTTCAAAAAACCAATGAGTGGCAGTTCTGTATACAAAATCTTCTTGCTAATGAGAGGTCAGAGAAGAATGGCCAGACTGATTCAAGCTGACAGGAAGGTGACAGAAACTCAAATAACCTCATGTTACTGCAGTGGTGTAAGGAAGAGCTTCAATAAATGCACAACACGCCGAACCTTGAAGTGGTTGGACTACAGCAGCAGGAGTACAGGAGGTAACTAATAAAGTGGCCTCTGAGACTAAAAGTGCATCTTCATTTTGGAATTAGAGCCGGAAATAATGATTAAAAGATGCAGTTGTAGTTCATTGTGTGAACGTACAGTTAAGTAGCATTCAAAGTGAGGGAGAGAGGGAAGCAGATTAATGTCACAAAATGAAATAAATGGGCATGATCTAATATCCATCATAGAGAAATGGTTGACAAGACAGCAGAGCAATAGAGACACAGGCGGCTGCACACGTTTGGGTTTGAAGCAAAAAAAAAACAAGCTACTGTCGGAACTCAGCAGTACTGGAGCAGTATCTGTGGAGGTTCTAAAGGTGCTGCCTGACCTGAGGTCCTCCAGTAGCTTGCTTCATTGCACGGGAAACAAATACAAAATTAACTTATTTCCGGTTCAATATTGTGTAATGAGAAAAGGGGAAGTTGATTATACTAGGCCCTTAAGAGAACAGTGATAAAAATAAGGTAGAATTATATATAAGAATTGTAACAGATTTGATGGAATCTGAAACCAGGATCTTAAATTTGAATAAAACACCCTTTAATAGCATGAGCTGGATATTGTAAAACCACATTGAAATGTAAATAATAGCTCAATATAGTTTTAAAGTAATACTTTAAACAGATGAGCTGTGGTAAAGCTCCAGGCCAGGTTGGCATTCCCGCAGAACTGTACAAAGCCCTCAACCAGGAGTCACTCGAAGCATTCCAGAACGTCCTGGTCAGTATCTGGGAAGAGGAAGTAATGCCACCTGACCTTTGGGATGCTGCAATAGTCGCTCTATACAAAAACAAAGGTCCGCACGCAGACTGTGGGAACTACCGGGGCATCTCCGTACTTTCCATCGCCGGCAAAATCCTGGCTCGCATCATCCTCAATAGACTTATTTCAACAGTATCTGAAGGATTAGCTGAAATAATTAGGACAGATTCAGATATTATTGGTTTTAGAGTTAACCAAGAAGAATATAAGATTAATTTATTTGCTGATGATGTTCTGATTTATTTAACAAACCCATTGCAATCGCTGCAAAAACTATCTTCCAGATTGGAAGAATATGGGAAAATATCGGGGTATAAAGTAAACTGGGATAAAAGTGAAATTTTACCCCTTACCAAAGGAGATTATAGTCAATGTCGATTAGTAACTCAATTTCGATAGCCAATAAATGGGATAAAATATTTAGGTATAAGAGTCGATAATGATGTAAAGAATTTATATAAACAAAACTATTTGCCATTATTTAAAAAATAAAAGAAGATCTTGATAAATGGATGATGTTACCAATAACATTAATAGGTAGAGTTAATGCTGTAGAAATGAATATATTTCCTAGATTGCAATATTTATTCCAAACTTTACCAATACAACTGCCTCAGAAGTTTTTTCAAGAATTGTATACATATGTGAGGAAGTTTCTTTGGAAAGGAAAGATGTCAAGAATATCATTGGAAAAATTGACATGTAAATTTGAATTAGGAGGGTTACAACTTCCAAATTTTAAGAATTATTATAAAGCAAATCAACTTAGATTTATTGCATCTTTTTTTGATGAAGAAAAACCGGCATGGATTAGAATAGAACTAGATAAGATAGGAGAAAATATACCAGAAGATTTTATATATAAATGGGAATCCAAATGGATACGGGAAAAGAAAGAATCTCTTCTATTAAGACTGATTTATGGAATAAGGCAAATATGGACAATGAGATAAAGAAATCTTTATTAGCAAGAAGAACCTTAATTCAAAATAGGCTTATTCCTTTTACAATGAATAATAAACTTTTACATAACTGGTTTCAAAAGGGGATTAAATATATAGGTGACTGTTTTGAAGGAGGTGTATTGATGTCATTTGATCAATTAAAAAATAAATATAAAATATCAAATAACACCCTTTTCTGTTATTTTCAATTAAAGGCCTATTTACGAGATAAACTGGGTCAAACAATGTTAATGCTAAAACCTAATGAAATAGAAATATTAATTCAAAAAGGAAAAATTAAAAAATTTACATCTTGTATGTATAATTTGATTCAAAAACAGGCAATTAAACCAGGAATTCATAAATCAAGACAAAAATGGGAATCTGATTTGAATATTAAAATTGATGGAAAAAACAGTATCCGAAGGAAACCTCCCGGAATCGCAATGCGGCTTTCGGCCTAAACGCAGCACTGTGGATATGATCTTCACTGTTAGACAAATGCAGGAGAAATGCCTGGAGCAGAACATGAACTTGTACTTTGGCTTTATTGATCTGAGTAAAGCGTTTGATACTGTCAACAGAGAAGCCTTGTGGATCATCCTCGGGAAACTTGGCTGCCCTCCAAAGTTCATCAACCTCATACACCTCTTCCATGACAACATGACTGGAGAGATTCTCTCAGCTGACGAACCTAGCGAGAAATTTGACATCTCCAATGGTGTTAAACAGGGCTGTGTGCTTGCACCAGTACTTTTCAACCTTTTCTTCACTCAAGTACTAATGCATGCCGTCAAAGACCTAAACCTGGGCGTTTATATCAAATACCGCCTGGACGGGTCTCTCTTTGACCTACGTCGCCTTGCAGCACACACAAAGACCCTCCGAAAGCTGTTCATAGAAGCGCTCTTTGCAGATGACTGCGCACTCATGGCGCACCGAGAGGACCACCTACAAACAATGGTCAGCAGATTCTCCGCCGCATCTAAATTGTTCAGCTTGACAATCAGCCTCGGTAAAACAGAGGTCCTCCTGCAGCCTGCACCTAACAGCGCCCCGCCACAGCCATGCATCACCATCGATGACACACAACTATGGAACGTTGACAACTTCAAATACCTGGCGAGTACCATCTCCAGCGATGGTGCCCTCGATAAAGGAATCACGTCAAGGATCCAGAAAGCAAGCCAGGCACTCGGAAGGCTCTGGGTCAAAGTTCTGCAGCACAAAGACATTCGCCTCTCCACTAAACTGAAGGTTTACAATGCTGTTGTGGTCTCATCACTTCTATATGGCTGTGAAATTTGGACACTGTATCACAGACATGTCAAACAGCTTGAACAATTCCACAATCGTGCTCTGTGATCAATCATGCAAATCCGCTGGCAAGACCGTATCTCCAACCTGACAGTCCTGGACCGAGCCAATTCCACAAGCAATGAAGCCAAGGTTTTGAAGTCTCAGCTCAGATGGACCAGCCATGTGATCCGCATGGATGAGTCCAGAATGCCGCGTCAGTTGTTCTACGGAGAACTGGAGCAGGGCAACCGTGCCCAAGGTCGCCCACGGAAGAGGTACAAGGACAACCTCAAGTCAAACCTTAAGTGGGCCAAACTCCAGCCCCACGATCTCGAACACACGGCTGCTGATCGGTCCAAGTGGCACAATCTATGCTCCAAGGCAGCAAACAACTTCCAAGCCAACTGGCGCATGCAGCGCCTCAAGGCGAGTCAAGAAAGACACAGGAAGGCGTCCACTCCTGCCCCAACAGGCGGTGTTCCTTGCCCCATCTGCAACCGTATCTGCGCTTCGGACTCCGGCCTCAGAAGTCATATGCGTGCCCACAGACGTTGACTGCGCAACACATTCGTCTTCCTCGGACTTCGAGAGACTACTACTAATCCCTTGTAAGGTGAAAAGAGAAGTGAGCAGCTGTATCTAACAAGAGATGGCACGAGTGATGGCATTTGATCAATGGGAAATACATATAATGTTGCCAAAAAATAAGCTGTAATCTGAAAATAAATAATTTTTCAGAATTCAAAGAACATTGATTAAAAAAAAAGGGAAGTATAAAGTGACTTTAAAAGCTTCTCTGTGTGTTTAGAAAGGAAAAGATCTCCTTAAATTAATACAAAGTCCTTACCAACTGTGACAGGATATATTATTCTGAGGAATAATGGAAAGGCAAGGTGTCTGGAAATGGCCAGGAAATTGAAGTGTTTGTGGCAAAAAAAATCTCTTGGAAATAGTGAAGATGTACACAGGCCTGCCAGATCAAATAACTATGCACCCACAGAACTAGAGTCATCCTTGACCGGAAGGCCAGGATAAGAGGGCACAACATCTCATGGGGTTACGTGTGAAATTAGCAACTCACTGGCACTGAAACTGTTGACAGAGTGCTCCTGTGAAATCTGTCTGCACATACAGTTAGACAGCAATCCTTTGCCAGCTACTGCTATGTAGGTCTGACTAACTAGTTTAAAAATATTTAAGTTTTTTGTGCTGTCAGTGATTTAGTGAAGTTAACAATATTTTACTTTAAAAAACTGTTGGGATTAAAACTTCAATGTATAAGGAATTACACAAATATTTCAATTATTAACAATAATACTAATACCCATGAGCAATGCAACATAACTATCAGATAAATAAGAACAGGGAAAGTGATTGGAAGCCTCTTTGCTTATCTTCGCAATAATTTGTAAGTCCGTCTTCCCTCTACACATACTGCCATTAGGGGAAATTTGAAAGGAGATCTACATGGTGCAGGTGTCTCCCATACCTGCTGGATGCTGCTTGTCCGAGCTGCTCTTCCAAAGTTGAAACTTCTTCATGATATAGTACTGTACAAAAGTCTTAGGTACATATACAGTAGATATCTAGACTGCCTAAGGCTTGTGGACTGAGAGTGCGAAGGGGGCAGGGAGTGGGAAGCACCAGAGAGACATTCGGTAATGATCAATAAACCAATTGTTTGGAATCAAATGACCTTGCTTGGTGTCTCAGGGCTGGGCGTGCCTGCACCCATGCCACCCCTCACCCCTGGCACTCCTTCCTTGCCATCTGTCCCACAGTCCTCCCTCATGCGCCACTCTCACCATTCCCAACATCCTTTGCTGCTGCCAGATTTACAAACCTGCTTTCTGCTCCACATTGACCCTATGTGCCTAGAGTTTTGCATAGGACTACGGTAGAATAAGTATGTTTGTTGAAACTCTACTCCCTTCATTGTTTCTCCAGTTTGTAGGCTATGTAGTCACTCTGATTTGCCCAAAGTCAAAATTTCAACTATCTGCTGGTAGCAGGCAGTACTCTTTCAAAAATCCAGAGTAAATGTGTGTTGTTTAAATTGTGATTAATAGGTTAATTTATTGTTTATTTTAAATTTCTGCTGATTGTTCAATGTTCCAACAGATGTGATACTTCTCAGCTCAAATGATGCACAATGAATGAAGTTTTAAAAATTACATTTGAGAAGGAGTGGACAGAATTATTTGATTAGATAAGCTCTGCTGAAATAACAAGATCCAATTTTGCAAAGATCCAGCAAATGCACTTGATAGAAATGCAATCAAGTTGACATAATGTTACACTTTAATGTTTGATAATAAATGAAAACATAAGACAAAAAAGCAGAATTACGCCACTTAGACCATCGAGTCTGCTCCACCATTCATTAACATTCTCAGCCCCAACTCCTGCCTTTGATGTAGCTTTTGATGCCCTGACTAATCAAACACATATCAGCCTCCAATGACTTGGCCTGCACAGCTGTCTGTGGTAATGAATTCCACAGAATTCACCATCCTCTGGCTAAAGAAATTTCTCCTCATCTCTGCTCTAAATGGATATCCCTCAATTCTGAGGCTGTGCCCTCTGGTCCTAGTCTCTGCCACTATAGAAAGCATCCTCTCCACATCTCTATCTAGGCCTTTCAATGTTTGATACATTTCAATTAGATCTCCCCTCATTCTTCTAAACTCCAGCAAGTACAGGCCCAGAGCCATCAAATGCTTCTCATACATTAACCCTTTCATTCCTGGAATTATTCTTGTGAATCTCATCTGAAGCCTCTCCAATAGCAGCACATCTTTTCTTAAATAAGGGGCCCAAATCAGTTCACCATATTCCAAGTGCAGTCTGATCAATACCTTATAAAGTCTCGGTAGTAGATCCTTGCTCTTATATTCTGGTTCTGTTAAAATTAATGCTAACACTGCATTTGCCTTCATCACCACTGAAAGAACCTGCAGGGAGTTAACCTATAGGGAATAATTCCATTGTCCCTTTGCATCTCTGATTTTTAAATTTTCTCTCAATTTAGAAAATAGTCCATTCCTTCTGCCAAATTGAATGATCATGTACTTTCCTACATTGTATTCCATCTGCCACTTCTTTGCATTCCCTCAATCTGTCTAAGTGATTCTGTAGACACCCTGCTTCCTCAACATGACCTGTCCCTCCATCTATCTTCATTTGGTCCACAAACCTGGACACAAGGCCATCAATTCTTTCATCCAAATCATTGACATGTAATGTTAAAGGAAGTGGGCCTAACATTGACACCTGCAGAACACCACTAGTCACTGGCAGCCAACCAGAAAAGGCCCCCTTTATTCCAACTTTTTGCCTTCTGCCATTCAACCATGCTAGTACCATTCCTGTAATACCATGGGCTCTTATTTAGTTCAGCAGCTTCTTGTGCGGCACCTTATCAAACAACTTCTGAAAATCAAAAAAAAAACAACCTCCTCTGACTCTCCTTTGTCTGTATTGCCTGTTATTTCCTCAAAGCATGGATTTACAGGTTATGTAAATTACTTATTTAAGAGAACAGAGGAATGGCATCCTCCTAACTGTGCACTGGATTCACAGACCTGTTAATCAAAGGATTGAGAAATTGAGGACCTGAGTGCAAGATTGCTGTATCAGAGGGAAATGAGAGATTGTTGAGTTCCATGTTTGAGTGAGACGTGGCTTTCTTCAAGCACGCCACGCCAGATACAGTGATCAGATCTGAAGGTTTCTCGATTTACAGAATGGACCAAACTGCTGATTCGGAAAAGGCAAAAGGTGGAGGTGCGTGTTTCATGATAAACTCCAGTGTGGAGGTTTTGTCAAACTCGTGTTCCCCTAACCTTGAATACCTAACAAGCAAAGGCTATCCATTCTATTTACCTAGGCAGTTCCCCTCCACCATCCTGACCACAGTTTACATACCATCAGTGACCAACTATGATCGCTTGAGATATTGCATGACATCATCTCTAAACAAAGAACAATCCATCCTGAAGCATTTCAAATCATTGTCGGAGACTTCAACCAGGTTTGTTTGAAGAAAACTCTGCCTGATTACTATCAGCATATAACCTGTAGCACCAGAGATCCCAACACATAGAGCACTGTTATTCTAAGATAAGGAATGCCTACCATTCCAAGCCCAGACTGCATTTTGGTAAATCCCATCACTTGGCTGTCCTTCTCTTATCTGCATACAGACAGAGGCTAAAGAGCAAAGCTCCAGAGATGAGGACAACAAAGAGGAGGTCACAGGAAGCAGAGGAGCAGTTATAGGATGCTTCAAGGCGGTGTTCTGGGCCATGTTAATCTGAGGATCTGAATGAATACACAATGGTTGTCACAGATTTCATTAAAGCAGTTGTAGGCAAGAGTGTCCTCACAAAATCGTTCAAAATCTTTGCCAATCAGAAGCCCTGGTTCAGCTAGGAGATCAGCAATCTGCTGAAGGTCATATCAGAAGCATTCATGTTTCGTGACAAAGAAAGTTATAAGAGGTCCAGGTATGATTTCCAGAAAGCCTTCTCAAAATTCAAAGTACATTTATAATCAAAGTATGTATATATCTTGAGATTCATCTCCTTACAGGCAGCCACAAAACAAGGAAACCCAAGAGAATAAAGGAAGACTGTCAAACACCCAATGTGTGGAGAAGGAAAGCAAATCGCACAAACGATAGAAGTAAGCCAATAGAATCCAGAACTGAAGTTCACGAAGGTGAGTCACAGGTACGAAGCCTGGCATCACTGCAGCCGCTTCAAAAGCCCACTAGTTGCAGGCCACAGCCTCAGTTCAGCACAGAGATGAGTAAACCTCACAGAGTAGTGAGCTGAACTGGCCCTTCCCTCACATCTGGCCCCAACACCCTGACCTTTTCAATCAGGCCTGGCACTTAAATTGTCCAAACCTTGGGTTGTTTCTTGTTCTTGGACCCAGGCCCTGCCACTTTATATGCTCACTGGTGAAGTCGCAATTCCGGACTAAACTTGAATCAATACTCAACAGTTGTGGCAGGGCTCAAGTACTATCACCTCTTATAAAGTTGAATCAACCGACATAGGCGTTTCACCTCCAGATGTGCTCAATGCCTTCTACTTTTGTTTTGGCCATCAATGCATGGAGGATCCAACATGAACTGCCACAGCTTCTGTGATTTCAGTCTCTGAGGCTGACATCAGGAGGGTGAACCCATGAAAAGCACCTGGCCCAGATGGGATACCTGGCCGAGTACTAAACACCTGTGCTGATCAAAGACTGGAGTGTTCACTGAGATCTTAAACTCTCGCTTCAGCAAGCTGACGTACCCACCTGCTTCAAGTAAGCTTCAGTTATACTGGTGCCTAAGAAGAGCGTGGTGACCTGCCTCAGAGACTATCATCCAGTAGCACTTACATCCACAGTGATGAAGTACTTTGAGAGGTTGGTGATGAAACATATCAACTCCTGTCTCAGAAGTGACTGGGATCCACTCCAATTTGCCTATCAGAGCAATAGGATCACAGCAGATGCTACCTCATTGGCTCTTCACTAAACCCTGTGAAACCCCACTGGTCTCCTTGGCTGCGTACGTCTAGGGAATACACACTCTGGTCCTTCCAAACCCATGAATTTGCGATGCCTCTCCCACCCCTAACCCCGCTGTGTAATTTGCTACCCTGTTACAAGAGTGCCAAGATTAAAGGAATTATATTTATGAATCTCAACTTAACTAATAGGTCAGTTAAGAAAAGAAAGAAAAAACAAAAAGGGCCCATTATAATTAAACAGTCAAATCTGCAGAAGTTGGAGCTCAACTCTTCCAAGAGTCAAACGCATTCACCCATCCACAGTTGAGTGCGGCACCTTGCTCCATCGAATCATGGTCCCCTACCAGGTTGAATCCTACAACCAGTTCTCTCCAGCATCTTCTTTCTTCATCTCTCACCGACCAAAGGACCCAAGTCACATTCCAAAGCACCAGTTAGCTCTAACCATAACGGAACACTGTCTCTACAGAAAGACCGTTATGTTAGCAGTAAAACCATTCCCAGAATGCTACACCTGGAACATCTGGACAGATTCATACATCAGGATTGACTCTTTATCGACCACAGCTCAGCATTCACTACCATCGTCCCCTCAAAACTAATCAAAAAACTTCAAGACCTTGGCCTTGATAGCTCCTTGTGCAAAGGAATCCTCGATTTCCTCACTTGCAGACCCCTGTCCATTCAGATTGGCAACAATATCTCCTCCACAATCTCCATCAGCACAGTTATACCACAAGTCTGTGTGCTTAGCCCCTGCTCTATTTGCTTTATATGCTTGACTGTGAGGCTAAGCACAGCTCCAATGCCATATTCAAGTTTGCTGATGACACCACTGTTTCAGGCTGAGTCAAAGATGATGATGAATCAGCATTCAGGAGGGAGACTGAGAATCTGGTTGAGTGGTGCCACAAAAATGACTGCTTACTCAATGTTAGCAAGACCAAGGAGCTCATTATTGACTTCACAAGGAGGAAACCAGAGGTCCATGAGTCAGTCCTCATTGGAGGATCAGAGGTGGAGAGGGTCAGCAACTTTAAATTCCTGGGTGTTATTATTTCACTGTCCTGCCCTGGGCCCAGCACGTAAGTGCAATTGCAAAGAAAGCTCAGCAGCACTTCTACTTTCTTAGGAGATGGCGAAGCTTCAGCATGACATCTAAAACTTTGACAGACATCTGCAGATGTGTAGTGGAGAGTATATTGCTTGGCTGCATCACAGCCTGGTTTGGAAACCTCAATGTCCTTGAATGGGAAGTCCTACAAAAAGTGGATATGGCCCTGGCCATCCCGGATAAAGCCCTCCTCAAAACTGAGCACATTTACACAAGTGTTGTCACAGGAAAGCAGTATCTAACCAGGGATCCCCACCACCCAGGACATGCTATTTTCTCACCATCAGGAAGAAGGTATAGGAGCCTCAGGACTCGCACCACCAGGTTCAGGAACAGTTATTTTCCCCTCAACCTTCGTGCTCTTGAACTAAAGGGGATAACTTCACTCAACTTCACTAGTCCTATCATTGAAAGGTTCCCACAACCTCTGGATTCACTTTCAAGGACTCTTTATCTCATGTTCTCAATATTTATTGGTTGTTTATTTATTATTATTATTTCCTTCTTTTTGTATTTGCACAGTTGTTCTCTTTTGCAAACTGGTTCAACAAAAGACAAATCGTCTTCCATCGATTCTATTATGGTTATTATTATTTTATAGATTTATTGAGTATGCCTGCATGAAAATGAATCTCAGTGACAATGCACTTTGATAATAAATTTAATTTGAACTTTGAATTAATGTTTCCCTCTAAAATGAGAATTGTTTCCCAGTGATGATGATGGAGACAAGGTGAGCTGAGGGGAAAAGAAATTTAGCTAACCTACAAAACATGTTTATGTTTTCACTTGTTTTATGAATATATGTTTTCAGCCTTGTCAAAGAGCATAATTGCAGAATAAATTGAAAAGCAAGTTAATTGTAGTATAATTCAGTGTAATTTCAGTGTAAATATTTTTCAATGATTTGACTTCTAGTGAGCATTCTTTCTGTCAATAAAAAGTAAATATTATGTGTGTTATTCTGATTCCCCCAGGTTGTAAATGTTGAAGAAAATCTCAACAGAATAAAAAAACACAAGAGAGTCTGCAGATACAGGCAATTTTGTGCAATTCACATAGAAGGTGCTGGAGGAACTCAGCAGGTAAGGCAGCCTAATGAAGTGTCTCAGCCCAAAAATTCGACTGTTTATTCCTCTCAACAGAACAATGTTTTCTTCATATTTCCTTTATGTGTTTACTCCCCTTTCTTAATCCAAGCTTTTTTGCTCTTGACTTTCCACATCTGATTTTACATTAAATTCACCTATTCTAATTAATTATTCTATCCAAATGATTTCTCTAAACATTTCCTTGAGCTGTTTAGTTAAGGAGATTACTGTCTTCACTCTAATGTTAAATACTGAATTTTGTCACTGTGATGATGCTTTCAGCAATATGTAACAGAGAATTCAAAACCTCAATGAAATATTTCCACCAGGCCAAAAGTTTTCATCATATATTGTATCTTAAAAACAAAATCTCTAATATATTTTTATAAAATATTGATGCACAATAGGCAATGAAAATATCTGTTCCTAGAAAAATCAGTTCAAATTGAAGATGGAGTGGTTGTATTTTTTTTCATCATTATGTGCTCAGTCTGATCCCTGTTCTGTTTTCTTCTCCGAAAGCCTGCATTCTATTTCACTCCAATCCTCTCTATTCTACTCTTCTATCCTCCCTACTACTTCAATTGCTTTTTCTCTCTATTGTTCCATTCCCTCCTTTTTCACTCCATTTCCAGTTCCTCATTTTTTTCCTAATGCAGTGAATTTTCTTCAATTCCAATCCATTCACTTCTCTTCTAATGCACACATTTGACTTCTCTCCATTTCCGGTTTGCTCTACCACCTCTGTCCAAACCCTACTCTCTCCAGTCCTGCCTTGCACTTGAGGAAACATAGAAAACCTACAGTACAATACAGGCTCTTCGGCCCACAAAGTTGTGCCAAACATGTCCCTATCTTAGAAATTACTAGGCTTACCTATAGCCCCCTATTTTACAAAGTTCCATGTACCTATCTAAAAGCCTCTTAAAAGACCCTATCGTATCCACCTTCACCACTGTTGCCAGCAGCCCATTCCATGCACTCACCACTCTCTGTGTAAAAAACTTACCCCTGACACCTCCTCTGTACCTACTCCCCAGCACCTTAAACCTGTGTCCTCTTGTGGCAACCGTTTCAGCCCTGGGAAAAAGCCTCTGACTATCCACATGATCCACATCATCATCTTGTACACCTCTATCAGGTCACATCTCAACCCCTTCGCTCCAAGGAGAAAAGGCTGAGTTCACTCAACCTATTCTCATAAGGCATGCTCCCCAATCCAGGCAACATCCTTGTAAATCTCCTTTTCATCCTTTCTATGGTTTCCACATCCTTGCTGTAGTGAGGCAACCAGAACTGAGCACAGTACTTCAAGCGGGGTCTGACCAGGGTCCTACATAGCTGCAACATTACCTCTTGGCTCCTAAATTCAATTCCACGATTGATGAAGGACAATACACCATATGCCTTCTTAACCACAGAGTCAACCTGCGCAGCTGCTTTGAGCATCCTATGGACTTGGACCCCAAGATCCCTCTGATCCTCCACATTGCCAAGAGTCTTATCATTAATACTATATTCTGCCATCATATTTGACCTACCAAAACAAACCACTTCACACTTATCTGGTTTGAACTCTATCTGCCACTTCTCAGCCTAGTTTTGCATCCTATCAATGTCCCGCTGTAACCTCTGACAGCTCTCCACACTATCCACAACACCTCCAACCTTCGTGTCATCAGCAAACTTACTAACCCATCCCTTCACTTCCTCATCCAGGTCATTTATAAAAAATCACGAAGAGTAAGGGTCCCAGAACAGATCCCTGAGGCACCCCACTGGTGACCAACCTCCATGCAGAATATGACCCGTCTACAACCACTCTTTGCCTTCTGTGGGCAAGCCAGTTCTGGATCAACAAAGCAATGTTCCCTTGGATCCCATGCCTCCTCACTTTCTCAATAAGCCTTGCATGGTGTACCTTATCAAATGCCTTGCTGAAATCCATATACACTACATCTACTGCTCTTCCTTCATCAATGTGTTTAGTCACATCCTCAAAAAATTCAATCAGGCTTGTAAGACATGACCTGCCCTTTACAAAGCCATGCTGATTACTTCTAATCATATTATACCTCTCCAAATGCTCGTAAATCCTGCCTCTCAGGATCTTCTCCATCAACTTACCAACCACTGAAGTAAGACTCACTGGTCTATAATTTCCTGGTCTATCTCTACTCCCTTTCTTAAATAAAGGAACAACATCCGCAACCCTCCAATCCTCTGGAACCTCTCCTGTCTCCATTGATGATGCAAAGATCATTGCTTTCCAAAAGCTCCAGCACATCTTCCTTCTTATTATCTACATACTCAAGCTTTTCAGTCCGCTGCAAGTCATCACTACAATCACTGAGATCCTTTTCATCAGCAGCTGATTTTCATCTGGTCACGTTGCTGCCTTCAGGACTTAATATTGAATTCTCCAACTTTCAATAACTCATTGCTTTGTTTGTATCGGAAATGGTTATTACTGCTGTAAGTCATCCTTCTGTGATATTAACTCTGTTTTACTCTCCATTTACTCAGCCTGAACTTCTGGTCATGTACCTCAAGAGTTAAATAAGACACAGCCAAATAAGGATAACTACCCTCTAACTGACCTCTTTAATTCATTTGAGCTGGTTTTCCCCGATCACAAACATTCCTTCTACACAACCAACAATTCAGGAACAGCTTCTTTCCCTCTGCCATCCAATTTCTGAAACAACATTGAACCCATGAACACCACCTCATTTCCCTTTATTTTGTAATACTTATTTAATTGAACTGTTTTATATATGTATATAACTCTAATTCAGTTTTCTTTACTCTCTCTATTATGTATTATATTGTACTGCTGCCGCAAAGTTAACGCACTTCATGACATTTGCTGGCGATATCTGATACCCTCCGCCCCAAGCCTCTCTGTAGCTTGTTTTCTTTTTAATCCAGTTCTGACAAATGGTCTTTAAATATTAACTCTGTTTCTCTTTCCACGGTTGCTTCCTGACCTGCAGAGTATTTCCAGCATTTTCTGGTTCTGTCTCCCTCCCAATCTGACAAATTTTCTCCCATTTCTTAAAATGACAGTCAGGAATTAGGAAATTGCTTCTGGATCTCTTTTGGCTGGATTAATCAGCTGATGGAAACTGTAATGTTGTTCTTATATCCATGAACAGAGAGATTTGCATATTTTTGGACCAACATTTGTGTATCAAGACTTCTTTCAGCAACATAATCTACTTCGGGAAGCCCTGTGAGTGTGGTGGAGGAGTTTGAGTTCAATATATGGCAGCAGGGTGCCACACACCACATAAAATAAAACTGCTTCATTATCTATTGTGGTGCTTGCAGAAATATTTTAGTTGCTGGAGAAAATGGTAAAATAATTATCCCTTGAGAAAGATCTTTGTGGTTACACTAATTTCTCGTGGCTGCACATTTTCCATTGACCCACTGCTTTCACTACTGTGGCTCCTCTGGGGCAGGGTTGGATCACAATTATCAGAGGCATATGGAAACTGTCATGCAATATAAAAATATTAATACCTATAATAATTAAACTTTAAATTGTGTTCTTGTAAAAGTCATTCCAATTATACAGAAATTAAAAATATTAATTAAAAATAAATCACGTTTTCACTTACCTTTTGAACATTGCAAAGTTCATTCAGATGCGTGGGGCTGCACATGATATGGAACTGGGAGAACAAATATGGTTGTCCTTGTCGTACTGACCCTAGATTCCTTTCTGTACTTCCAGGCATTATTGCATAGTTATGGAAGACTGGAAGGCACTGATATGCACTACAGCTGGTTGACAATTCTCCATAGAACTATTGATTTGCTATCAGCACAAGCTAGCTAGATGCTACAATGCTCATTATACAAGTTCAGAGGCTGCCTCACAGTGAGAAAATGATGAGGAACTTCTGGCTCTGCTATGCAGATTGGATCCATCAGCAATGTCATTCCTTCACATTTCACATACTTCAGTTTTCAAAGCTCCGATTAACCTCAGTGTACCATTTAATTCACTGTCTGATTGCTTATGACAAATCTTTTAAGTACACTGGACTCTTCCAGCTGGCTTCTAAACAGTTTAATTGCAATCATAAGTGGCCTAAATTATCCCTACAGTACTATCACGATGGTATCATAACAACAATCTTGCACGTAGTGCTGGGAAGAGAAGAGAATCGATGAGAATTGATTGTAGACTTCCAGAAGAGGTTGGGAGAACACACACCGGACCTCACTGAAGGGTCAGCAGTGGAAAGTGTGAACAACTGCATGTCAACATCTCGGAGGATCTAATTAACGCAGTCACAAAGAAGGCTCTTCTTCATTAGGAACTGCAGGAGATTTGCTATGCCACCAAAGACTGTTACAAATTTCTATAGGTGCCTAGTTTGTATGGCTGCATCACAGGAAGCCCCAACACACAGATTGCAAGAGACTGCAGATGGTTGTTGTCTCAACCAGTTCCATCACGGGCACAACCCTCCCCAGCGCTGAGGACATCTTCTAGGGGCGGACCTCAAGAAGGCAGAATCCATCAATATAGTCTCTCACTAACCAGGGTATGCCCTCTCTGTATTGCTACCATCAGGAATCTAAAGATCCACACTCAATCTTTTAAGAACAGCTTCTTCCCCTCTCCCATCAGATTACTGAATGGCCCATGAACTCTAACTCATTATTTCTCTTTTGTGCTATTCCTTTAATTCTAGAACTTGTAGCAATTTATATGCCTTTGCACTGTACTGCTGCAATAAAGCAACAAATTTCATAGCATGTGTCAGTAGTAATAAACCTGATTTTGATTGTGATATTTTTGAGCCACAGGAGCAAGGGAGAATGGCAAAAACAACAGAGCAGGTTACTTGCACTGTAATATCACTGGAACAGAAATGTATTGGTCATGTCCACTTTAGAAAAGTAGCTGTTTCCTCCCATGTCGCATATTACAGCCATGTTAGAGTTGATAGATAGAGCACTTGACTGCTCTTCGTATTGGTTTAACAACCCATTCAGTTCAAAGGCAGTAAAAGATGGGCAATATACTTTATGTTGGTCCTTGTCGGAAAAACTCAGATCCTGTGAGTAATATTTTTTAATCTGTTATATCCATGTCTTTATTTGGATTTGCTGTAGATTTTCAGTCTCAATATTGAATTTTCTAACTTTGGATAATTTTCTTTGTTGTGTTAGAACTGGCCATTTCCATATATGACACTAGTTCAGATTTTTACTCCCCCTTCACACACCCTGAACTGTTGTGAATGTCCTAGAGCTTTACGTTTTGCAGCATTTTCGTTGCTTTGTTCGTGATCTTCCTCCCTCACTGCCCTCACTTCTTTGCAGTTTCTGTTTCTTTCTTCATGCTCACACTCACTCTCTCCAACTGTTGTGATTGACCTCTCAACTGAATACCTCCATGTCAGGATCAGAATCAGGTTTGTCAGCACTGACTTTGTTGATTGCAGCAAAGAATTAAAATGACTGTAAATTACAGAATAGTGAATAATGCAGAAAACAAGGAACAATGAAGCAGTGTTTATGGACGATTCAGAAACCTGGTGGTGAAGGGGAAGAGGCTGATCCTAAATTGCTGAGTGTGGGTCTTCAGGTTTCTCTACCGCCTCCCCAATGGTAGTAACCAGAAGAGAGTGTGTCCTATATGATGAGGATCCTTAGTGAAAGATGAGGCACCACCTCTTGAATATGTCCTTGAGAGCGCTGAGGATTTTACCCATGATGGAGCAGGCTGAGTCTACAACACTGTGGTCCTGGACATTGGAGCCTCCACACCAGGTGCTGATGCAACCGATCAGAATGCTCTCCAACATACATCTATAGAAACTTTTGTGACATACCAAATCTCCTCAAACTTCTAATGATGTAGAGCCACTGGCGTACCCTCTTCATCAATCTGTTGGGCCCAGCATATCCTCTGAGATGTTGATGTCTAGGAACCTGAAACTGCTCACCATTTCCATTGCTGAATCCCCAATGTGGACAGGTGCAGGTTCTCCCAACTTTCCCCACCTGAATCAAATCTTTGATATTACTGATGTTGAGACAAAATTGTTGCAACACCACTCAACCAGTTGAACTATTTCATTCTTGTACACCTCCTTGCTTCCATCTGAGATTCTACCGTCAACAGTGGTATATTGGAGAAATTATAGGTGGCATTTGAGCTGTGTTTAGCCATACGGTCATGAATGTAGAGACGGTAGAACAGTAAGCTCAGCGTTCATCCTTGAGCCCTGCCTGTGTTGATCGTCAGCAAGGAGTGATCTGCACTGACCGTGCTCTCCCAATGAGGAAGCTGCATGAGGAGGTATGAGGCATAGCTTTTGAAGCTTGTTGATTAATACATCATTAATAACGATGGCACTGAACACCAAGCTGTAATCAACAGACGATGTAGGTTTTGCTGTTGTCTAAGTGCTCCAAGGCAGGGTGGAGACCCAGTGATATTCACTCTGCTGTAGACCTGGTGATAGGAAAATGACAGTTGGTCCAGGACCTGGGTCAGGTATGAGTTAATTCTAGCCATAACTAACCTCACAAAGCACTTCATCACATTAGGTGTGAGTGCGCTGGATATTAGTCATTGAGGTAGCTCACCCTGCTCTTCTTATGCACTAGTATAATTGCTTATGAGAAACATCCTAACGAGTAAGAATATAGCAATTGACATTCGCCTTAGAACTCTCAGCTGCTACATTCTTCCTATATTGATGTGTGGCTGCGAGTCATGGACCATCACAAATGCACCGGATAAAAGAATCAATGCAGCAGAGATGTGGTTCCTCAGAAGAATGCTATGCATATCATATAAAGACAGGATAACCAACAAAGAAGTTCTACAGAGAACGAAAACATACATTACTTAAAAAAGTCAGTAAACAGCAATCAAAATTCTTTGGACACATCATGTGAAGAGAGACATTGGAACATTTAGTTACAACTGGAAAGCTGGAAGGAAAAAGAAGCAGAGGCAGACAGAGAATGAGAATGATTGACAGATGGATTAACATCAGGGTTAGAAACAGGGGAGGCAACAACTACAATTCGGAGGGTCAGGGACCGTGATGGATGGAGAGACATGATCGCCCACATCAAACGGCAAGGCACCTGAATGATGATGATAATTGCTTTCCTTGTGGGAAGCCCAGGCTGTAGTAATGAGAGGATGAAGATGTCCTTGCATACTCCAGACAGTTGGTCAGCACAGTTTTTTGGTATCTTGCCATGAGCACCATTGGGGCCTCATACCTTGCAGGGGTTCGTTTTCTTTAAGGATGTTTTTAAGTCAGCCTCTGAGACATAGAACACAGGATTCTGTGGGGATTCACACAATTATAGTGTTGTCCTTTACTTTCAAAGTGTGCATAAACCGTGAGCTCATTGGGGATATGCCTAACTCTGAGGCAGAAGGAGTGGTTTGCAAACCCTTCCCAATTGTGCATCTCAAGTTCAAGTTTAATTGTCATTCAACAATGCACATGTATACAGCCAAATGAAATGGCGATCCTCCGGGACCAACGTACAAAACTCAGAACATGCAATTACACACAGCACATACAGTCACAAAAGTAATATTAGCACAAGTCCCTGAGTGGCATGGGCTGGAGACTGATGGTGCATGAGATGCGGCCTGTAACAGGTGACACTGTGGCATGAGGGCCGGGTCCTTGCAAGAAATGAAGCCATACAGTTCCTTCACAATTGGTCTTACTAATGAACCAAGGAACAAGACTTGCATTAACTTGATTTACCAATGTCCATCAGGGTCTTACATTCACAAGAAAAACATTCAAGACACATATATTCACCATATGTTGGACCTGGAGAGGCCGCTGCAACCAAGCTTGCTGCCATCTTACTGCAGGTTCAAATTCAAGTGACTCTAACTTCACATGGAATTACTCTCACAATGTCCTGTCGCAGGTCATAGCTGGACTTCTTGTAGGATTCTGGATTGCCAGTGCTGAATGTGTCAAATCTAACCTTCAGCAGAGTGCATATCTCCTGGTTTATCAAGGGCTTCTGGTTTGGAAAAACTGGGCATGTTCCTGAAGGCACACGCTCACCCACACAGGTCTTGATGAAGTTGGAGATGGCAATTCATTCAGATCCCAAGATGAATTCCTGACAATGATCCAATCCGTCAATTCAAAGCAGTCCTCTAAATACTGTTCCGGATCCCTTGATCATACCTTTGTGGTCCTCACCACTGGGGTTGCATGTGAAGTAGTATAGTCTAATCACATATTAATCCTAGCCACATGCTGTCAAAGATGTTTCTTCTCCCTCACCCTCCCTGCAACTTAAAGTTAACTTGTTTTCTCTCTCAGTCCCAGACTTTGACCTGAAAAGTTAAATCTGTTTTTCTTTCCACAGATAATAGTTGACCTGCTGACTGTTTTCATCATTTTCTGCTTTTACTGTAGATTTTCATTAACTGAACTATTTCCCGATTTTCAAGAAAACAAAGGCAAACTGGTTCATGCAAGCCCTCTACTACCAGCCCTTTTGTGGGGGATTGTGAAGTAGATTAGATAGATAAAGAGGGCTCCACCCTTTGAGGTGGATTTGAGCATTATTTATTATGTTGTTTAATCTAAACAATGCAGGATTCACATCACAATCAATAAAATCATAGTGAAGTACAGCACAGAAACATGTCCTTCAGCCCATCTAGTCCATACCGAAAACTACTTAATTCGCAATATGTTTATAATTTCACTTAATGTTTAGTTCAATTGACTTTAAACTTTGTAATGAATAGGGTGAAAATGCTGGCAACTAATTTGCACAAGGAATCATAAAAATACTGGGCGTCCAGTATTTTCCATTGAAGAATGGACTTTTGCAAAATCAAATTTAGTAGAAATAGTTAAGTAACTTGATTTGAATTGCTTCAGAGTTCATTATCACTAACAATGGAACAAAATAGACTGCTAAGTTTTGAATAATTGATCGCTTATATTGACTGATTGTTTTTTTGCAACTGATGTATAATTACTGTCAGCAATCTGTGCAAGACTTCTTTTTTACTTACTATTGCTCCCATGTGTATAATAAAATAATTAATCCTGGCATGTATAATGACACTTCAAATTATAACTGAATCTAGTTTTACAAAATTATCAAAATATATATAATTTACAAAATACAGTAGCAAACACAACAATCCAAAATTACTCCTTTTGTTACATCGTTCTCAATGTCCATTAGGCTTTTGGCCATATGGACTATTTTTTATTGAACACGTTAATACACTTAGTGGCTACTTTATTCAGTACACCTGTACCCCTGCACGCTTGCTCATTATTGCAAATATCTAATCAGTCAATCCTCTGGCAGCCATTCGATGCATAAAAACATGCACACGAAAGGTTCAGTCCAAACATCAGAATGATGATGAAATGTGATCTAATGACTTTGAATGTGGAATGATTGTTGGTGCTACCTGGGGTGGTCTGAATATCTCAGAAACTGCTGATCTCTTGGGATTTTCACAGACAACAGACTCTAGAGTTTACAGAGAATGCTGCAAGCAAAAAAGCAAAATCCAGTGACTACATTTCTGTGGATGAAAGCACCTTGCGAATGAGAGAGGATGGAAGAGAATGGTCAGATTGGTTCAAGCTGACAGGAAGGCGACAGTAAGTCAATTAACTGCACATTACAGCTGTGGTGTGCAGAAAAACATCTCTGAATGCACAACATGTCAAAACTTGAAGCAGATGGCCCACAGCATCAGAAGACCAGAAACAGGCAGAAATACACGGCGGACACTTTATAAGACATAAGAGGTACCTAATAAATTGGCCACTGCGTGAACATCTGAAGTTTTGAGAAAATTTGAGACCGAGAAGAGTAGGCATTGCAGGAAAACTGGTGACAGGTAAGTAATGAAGCTTTGGTGCAGCTATGCCAGTCTGGCCCAGTGAAGGACAGAAAACTTGAGATTCCACCTCCTTGCCACTGGTTCAGTGAGCAGTAAATGCCAATTGACTTCATGTATTGTCTGGAGACCGAATGCATGCCAAGCTGAAGTACCATGGTGCTGATTGAAGACACGCCTGTTACTTCACAGCTTCCAGTTCACACGTTTGGATGCTTGGAAAAAGCCACAACAAGAGACAGAGCTCTGGAGATCCAGGTTGATGAGGTGAAGGGAAAGATAAATTTCTTCTACTTGCTACAGGTCCAGGTGAGGAGGTCACATTTGTGGTCAGGAGAGGAATTTTAATACAGTATATTTAATGGAGTACACAAGAGGTTTAGAGACCTCACATGTATGACTGAGGTCAGAGGGGAAATTTCTCATTCATCTATGAGCAATCACTTACAATCAGAATTCTGAACTAACAATTTCGTGCCCCAATGCACACCTATGTTCCTATCATTATTAAAAACCCCAGCACAGGTTTACACTCAGCTATTCATTCACAGCAGGAAAATCAACAATACTCACCGCCAGTGCTTATTAACTTACCTCAGTCTCCCTTGCAGGACAGGACAGGACAATGCCTAATTAGCAACAGTGGCACTAGTCAAATGTTTTGTGCATCAGTTTACCTGCTGCAACAGTCTGCAAGCACACAGTCAAGCCCATGTGGAGATCACTGAAGGGAATGGTGTACTCATACGAACTCCTCACTATATTCATTTTCCTCTCATCTCATTATATTAAAATTTTAAATCTAAATTAAACCTAAGTTTTGTCAGTAAAACATCTAGCATGGTCATTTGTCCACAACCTTATCCTTTGATTATGCGGGAAGTGGGAAAATCATCTCTCTTGTGTTTCTTGATCTCGTCACTCAAGATCCAGTGTCATGCAACCCTGCCACTTTGATCTGGTTCAACCCTTCATTCACCAGTTTCTCACCTTTACCGTAATGTCTCTCTTTCTAAAGAACTGCAAACACAATAGGTAATTCTGACAGAGGTACATTATAAAAGTATTCTCAGGAAAAACACGGTCTTCCTCCAGTTTCTTGCAGCAATGTTGAAGCACATTGACCCACATAGACATCATAACCAAGGAAGTGCGCCAGCTCCCTTGGGAGGCTGAAGAAAGGCAGCATGTCAGCTTTGAGCCTTACCAACTTTTATCGATGAACCATAGAAAGCACCTTATCTGCAACCATAACAGCTTGGTATGGCAAACGCTCTGCATGTGAACACAAGAAACAGTAGAGAGCTCAACACATCATGGAAACCACCCTCTCCACTATGGATCTGTTGACACTTCTCACTGACATTAAAGCAGTCAGCATGATATAAGATCCCATCTACCCTGGGCATTTTCTCTTCTCCCCTCTCCCATTGAGACCAAGATACAAAAGCCAGAAAGGACTATCACCAGGCTCAAGCTCACCTTTGACCCCATTATTATAAGACAATTAAATACCTCCCTAATACAATAAACTCAACTCGTGATCTCACAATCTAACTTCACTGAACTTTTTTCTGAAGTTGTTACACTATATTTTGCATTGTTTGTGTTTGACCTTATTCTGCCTTAACACACTGTAATGATCTGATTTGTATGAACAGTATATAAGGGAAGCTTTTCAATGTGTCTTGGCACATGTGACAATTATAAACTAAATTCTGATTCCAATGGTATTCGATTTTTAAATGGTTCCAGAGAATGCTACGTAAGACCTAGAAGCTACGACCTTTGTGTCTCTTTTCTTTGCAGTACCAAGAGCTGCCATCGCACCTGGCAAATGAAGAGTTATGAAGAAGCAGTCAGACGTTCTATCTAACACTTGCTGGATAGCAATATTAGATTCATACCACACATAACACTAAATCGCTGCCCGTAAAGACTTTGCAAGACAACACTTAGAAGATTCTGTAAAGATGTGGAAGACAGTCTTGTGAGCAGATAAGGCTAAAGTGGGACTTCTTGGTGGTAAATGTGTCATAAACCTAATACTCTGGATCAGCTGGGTAACACCATTCCTACTGTAAGGTATGGTGGAGGTAGCATCATACTATGGGGATGCTTTTCAGCAGTAGGGACTGGAAATCTGATCAGGATTGATGGGAAGATGAATGCTACTAAATACAGAGAGATCCTGGATAAAAACCTGCTAGCCTCTACCAGAAACTTAAACTGGAAAGGAAGTTTGTCTTTCAGCAGGCCAGCCAACCAAAACACACTGACAGAGCAACCATGGAGTGGCTTCAAATGAAGAATATTGACACTCTCCAGTGTCCCTGTCAGAATCCTGACCTTAAACCAATCAAGCATCTCTGGCAAGACCTCAAGATTGCTGTCCGCCACCGCTCGCTAACTAACCACCATAGCTTGAGCAATTTTGCAAGGAGGAATGAGCAAATCTTGCACCATCACGTTGAGCAGAGTTAATAGAAGAGACTACTAGCTGTAATAGCTGCAAAGAGGAGCAGCAAAAGGAGAATACTTCTGAAATGCTGGTATTTCAGTTCTTTAATTCCCAGTTTATCATACAGTCGGCCCTCCTTATCCACGAGTTCCGCATGCGCGAATTCAACCAACCGTGAATCTAGAAAACCCGGAAGTGCTCTTCCAGCATTCATTCTTTGAGTATGTACAGGCGTTTTTTCTTGTTATTATTCCCTAAACAATGCAGTATAACAACTATTTACATAGCATTTACATTGTATTAGGTATTATAAGTAATGTAGAGATGATTTAAAGTATACAGGAGGATATGCATAGGTTATCGTGGATCGGGATCAAAAAAAATCGTAAGTTCTCTTACTAAGTAAGTTGGAACAGCTACATCCAGTATTATTTAGCGTCAGTTAGTCAAACGTTTGTCTTAGAAAATAGTATATATTTTACCTTTCTATGCATATAAAACACTTAAGAAACATATGTATTTCAATAATTAAACCACTACATTGCTTAGTAATAATTGTAGCTTTCATCAGGGCAGGGCCTTTCTCACTTTATCCTTTAAAACTGTTCTGATCGTTGACCGACTGTAGCCTAACACTTTTCCAATGACTGATGGCGTTTCACCTGTTTCCAATTGCTTTATTATTTCCACTTTATTTTCAATCGTGTTCGTGATTATTTTCGTGAACAGAAACACTGCGGATTCAGAGCTCTGCCGGGTCCTAAAGACCACCGCTCTGAGACAGGATAAATAAGGTCAGGGGTTCCGCTGGGTCCTAAAGTCCACTGCACTGAAACAGGTTAAATAATGGACTTGAGCATCTGCGTTTTTTTGGTATCCGCGAGGGGTCCCGGAACCAATCCCTCGTGGATAAGGAGGGCCGACTGAACTTCACAATTTTGCCTGTTTTTGTACTTTACTGTGGGTGGAAGAAATAACATGAGATTCACAAATAAAAATTCTCAGTTAAATTGATCAGAAATCCCTGGTTATAATACTCATCTATGTGAACAAATAGTTAGTAGCTGAATACTTTTACAAGGCACTATAAATCCCAAAGAAGGAGCATTTGTATTTGTATTTATTTCATTTCTTACATCCAAGGGAGTAAAAATCTTTATGTTGCGTCTCTGTCACAAAGTACAAGCAATAAAGAGGGGGAATGTGGGAGGATATTGCCCAAGCACTAAGATTGTATACATAATTGTTTTGTATGAGAAATACAGAAAAAAAGTAGAGAAATGAACAGAAAACTACAATGCCAATTCAGAGCACACAACATGGCTGCCATCAACTCTATAGGGATGTTGGCAACCGTGGCTGACAAGGGAAGTCAAAGACATCTATCATAAAAGCAAAACAGAGAGCCTACATAATAAAGCAAAAAATAGTAGGAAGTTAGAGGATTGAGAAGCTTTTAAAAAATCAACTGAAGGTGACTAAGGTAACCATACAAAGAGAAAGGATGAAATATGAAAGTAAGCTAGCAAATAATATATAACAGGTTTTCTCCTGCTTGTTATTTCCTCAGAGAATTCCAACTGATTTATCAGGCAAGGTTTCTCCTTAAGGAAACCATGCTGAGTTCGGCCTATTTTATCCTGTGCCCCCAATTACCCCAAAACCTCATCCTTAATAGAAACATAGAAACATAGAAAATAGATGCAGGAGTAGGCCATTCGGCCCTTTGAGCCTGCACCGCCATTCAGTATGATCATGGCTGATCATCCAACTCAGAACCCTGTACCTGCTTTCTCTTCATACCCCCGATCCCTTTAGCCACAAGGGCCATATCTAACTTCCTCTTAAATATAGCCAATGAACTGGCCTCAACTGTTTCCTGTGGCAGAGAATTCCACAGATTCACCACTCTCTGTGTGAAGAAGTTTTTCCTCATCTCGGTCCTAAAAGGCTTCCCCTTTATCCTTAAACTGTGACCCCTCGTTCTGGACTTCCCCAACCTCGGAAACAATCTTCCTGCATCTAGCCTGTCCAATCCCTTTAGAATTTTATACGTTTCAATAAGATCCCCCCTCAATCTTCTAAATTCCAGTGAGTATAGGCCTAGTCGATCCAGTCTTTCTTAGTATGAAAGTCCTGCCATCCCAGGAATCAATCTGGTGAACCTTCTCTGTACTCCCTCTATGGCAAGAATGTCTTTCCTCAGATTAGGGGACCAAAACTGCACAAAATATTCTAGGTGTGGTCTCACCAAGGCCTTGTACAACTGATAATAATTGACTCCAAAACTTTACCAACCAGTTATGAATCAGTCTAACTGGCCTATAATTTCCTGTCTTTTGTCTCCCTGCTTTCTTTAAGAGTGGAGAGACATTTGTAATTTTCCATTCCTCTGGAACCATTCCAGAATCTAATGATTTTTGAAAGATCATGACTAATGTCTCCACAATCTCTTCAGCTACCTCTTTCAGAACACTGGGTTGCAGTGCATTCTGGTCCAGGTGATTTATTTACTTTTAGGCCTTTCAGCTTCCCAAGCAACTTCTCCTTAGTAATGTCAACTACACTCACTTCCACTCCTGACACTTTCCAATTTCTGGCACACTGCTGGTGTCTTCCACAGTAAAGACTGACACAAAAACTGACTGAGTTCATCCGCCATTCCTTTGTCCCCAATTACTAGCTCTCCGGAATCATTGACCAGCGGTCTGATAGTCACGCTCACCTCACTTTTGCTCTTTGGTATCTTCATTAATATTATTGGCTAGCTTAACTTCATATTTCCTCTTTTCTCTCCTCATTGTTTTTTAGTTGCCTTCTGTTAGCTTTTAAAAGCTTCCCAATCCTCCATTTTATCACTTATTTTTGTCTGTTTATGCACACTGTTTTACCTTTTTGCTGTTTTTGACTTCCCTCATCAGTCATAGTTGCTTCATCTTCCCTTTAGAACAGGGGTTCCTAACCTTTCTCATGCCATGGACCAATACCATTTGGACCAATGCCATTCCTCTAAGAGGACCACACCCTTATCATGGTTTGGAGGCTTGTGGGCCTCAGTGACCTGGAGAGCTATGTTGGCTGGAGTCAGGGCTCTCGGTAGGGTCACCCATGCCAAACAGTTCAGAAGGTAGATGACCAAGAGTGGTCCACCGGTCCTCCAGAATCAGGAGTTCAGCTCAAGGCTGACAACCCTGACTGGTAAAACAAAATTGTTATGGAAACAACAAAGGAGAACCCTTCTACATCTAAGTGCGATAGTCTCAACCTGGGGTTTGCAGGACTGACAGAAGTGAAAACTGAGAGGAAGCTACTGACATGATGAACACCGCCAGAAGTGGAGGACCTTTATGGCTGCCCTAAACACCAGTGGCGTAACAGACAGCAAGTAAGTACCAATATCATTAAGCAAGGGAACCCCTGCTTTAGAACAATAATTCTTCTTTTCTGGGAAGTGTCTATCTCGTGCTTCCAAATTGTTTTCAGCAACTCCAGCCATTGCTGTTCTGTCATCATTCCTGGTAATGTACCTTTCCAATCAACTTTGCCAGCTCCACTCTCATGCTTCTGCATTTCTCTTTACTCCACTCTAATACCTATACATCTGACTTTAGCTTTTGCCTCTCAAACTGCAGGGTGAATTCCATCATATTATGTTCTCAGCCTCCTGAAAGTTACTTTACCTTCAGCTCCCTAAACAAATCTGGTTCATTACACAACAGCCAATCCAAAATCAACTAATCCTTAGTGGGCTAAATCACAAGCTGCTCTACTAACCCTTTTCATAGGCACTCTACAAATTCATTTTTTGGGGGATCAGGCACTAGCCTGATTTTCTAAATCTACCTGCATATTGGAATCCCTCATGACTCTCATAACAGTCCACAGATTTCCATGCTTTTTCTATCTCCTGTTATAATTTGTAGCCCACATTCTGGCTACTGTTTGATGGCCTGTATATAGCTCTCACCAGGGACATTTTATCTTTACAAATTCTTAACTCTACTCACAAGGATTCTACACCTTCTGATCCTATGACACACAAGGATTTGGTTCATTTTTTATCAACAGAGCCTCCTCCCCCGTCTGCCTACCTGCCTGTCCTTGTGATACAAGGTTTACCCTTGGATTTTAAGCTCCCAACTGTGATCTTCTCTCAGACATGACTCAGTGATACCCACAACATCATAACTACCAATTTTTAACTGTCCTACAAAATCACCTACCTTATTCCATATACTCTGTATATTCAAATATAGCACCTCCAGTGCTGTATTCATCACTCTTTTCAATTTTGCCCCATGTTATTGGAAGGTAAATTCTTATCTCTTTCTTAACTTTTTGTCTTTTTATTTTTCTAAAAGCTTTTGTAACATTTCCTTCCCTTTACTTTATCTTCACATTTTTCCAAACGGTTGAATCATTGATCCTACTATTTAGTTTAAAAAACAATTCAACCCATCCCACTAACTGTATTTTGCCCTATCACCTGCCTGTCCTTACTCACAGTCTCATAACACACGGCATCTACTTGTACACTAACTGCCCCATCCTCAGCCCTATCACTCTGGTTCCCATCCCTCTACCAAATCAGTTTAAACCCTCCCCTGCAGGTCGAGCAAACCTGCCCACAAAATTTTTGTTCCACCTCAAGTTTAGGTGTAATCTGTATTTTTTGTACATATCATACCTTCCCCAGAAGAGATCCCAATGATCCAGAAATCTGAAACCCTGCTGCCTGCACCAATTCCACATCACACATTCATCTGCCAAATCATCCTGTTCCTGCCATCACTGGCGCATGACACTGGCAAAAGTTCAGAGGTTACTACCCTTAGGGTCCTGCTTCTCAGCATTCTACCAATACATACCACGACTTCCAGCTTTTTCCCATTGCCCTTTAGAAAGCTGGGGGCGCAATCTGAGACATCCCTGACCATGGCACCTGGGAGGCAACATACCATCCGGGTTGGATGGGTTTCGTAGGTTGTGGGCATGCAGTGTTGGTACCAGAAGCAAAGTGACACTTGTGGCCTTTCCCCAGCACAGCCCCATACTGTGTTGGTCATTGACACAAAACAAAGCATTTCACTATATGTTTCGCTATTTCAATGTCCTTGTAACAAATAAAATTAATCTCTAATCTTTAGATCTTTAATCTCTATTCTTCAATTTTTATTACAGAGATCTTCTAATGAAGGAACATAGGGATGAGTAGGAAATTCACACATGGAAGTGAATAAAATAGTAGCTACCATAGATTCCGTACTACAGAGTGCACCTGATTAAAAGCCGCAGGCTCTAATTTTAGAAAGAAAATCAATTTTGTACTTGTACAAGCCGCACCGGATTTTAAGCCGCAGGTGTCCCACGTTGTAATATGAGATATTTACACAGAAAGATATTACACGTGAGGATTTTTTAACTTTTAATTAAATCCGTATGGTAACATAAACAAATACATATTGCAAATGCTTTTTTTCGAACCGTGCCTGTAACACGGCTACTTTTAAATATACATATGTATCGGTAACACACAAATTACGTTGCGTATACTTTTTTACTGAACAGTGCACGAACAACATTCCAATATCTCCTAACAACTGGTAAAAAAATATATATACTGCAGCCTACCAGGAAAAGTTATTGATCACCTTTAACTTAAAAGCAGCGTTCTCGTGCGGGTCTAATGCCGCTCGCCCCCTCCTTTCCGTTTAACGCAAACCGGTATTTCCCACAAGACGCGGCGAAACCGAATGTGACGTCATAGCATCCCGGGATGTAGTACAGAAAACAAATATAGTTAAAACACTTCTAACTTTAACTAGAAAATACTAACAAATGAATTACTAAGCGAAAATATTATAAACTAAATAACTGCCATAAAGGCAGCACAATGCTTTTCTTCGAGTGTTTTCCATGTTGATGAGGGTGAGTACAAATGACTGATTTACAATAATTTAATTGTGAAAGTGCACTTGATTTATCGTACAATTTCATTGGACCTCTGTGAACTACTCATCAATTTTATTGGTCTACTGTTACGAGGCAAAATGTTTTTGGCGGCATGAAGAAAAACCATGCATTAGCCGCACCGTAGTAAAGGCCGCAGTGTTCAAATCTGTTCAAAGCGTGGGAAAAAAGTAGCGGCTTATAATCCGGAATCTATGGTAACCTGTGATTTCCCCACCTTGGTTGCAAATTTCTTAAAACCTGAGCGCACAATAATTACTGGCCTCAGATTTGAAATTATCCGCATAATTACCTTTTATAGAGAAGAGCTTCATGCTCCCACTGCTCATCTGTGTATGAATCAATATTTCTTGATTTTTATTCAGGATAGCTTGGCTTTGATTTTATATTTCAATATCCCAGACTTACCCCAATAGTGAAGTGTCTCCTATTTTATTAGATCCTTTCAAAATCCTACAAGTCGAATGAAATTTCCTTTTTACCAGCTAGGGAATATTACCATGGTTTATATAGCATCCTCTTAGAATTTATCTGATGGATCCCTGACTCTATTTGAAACAAAACTTAGTTGCTCTCTGTCAATGGTCAGAGTTTCCTTCAATGATGAAATAGCCAAAAACTCATCAATACTGCCTAGCAAATGTCTGGTTTTGCATTGTAGCCCTCAAGTAATAAGCTCACATGTGCCCAAAGAGGTACTCATGATTTTGCATTTTCCCACTACATTTTTAAATCTATGGCCTCTAGATCCTTTTTGACATTTAAATTTAACCACACAAAATTCAATTAAAAATAAATGTATATATTTGAAAAAACACCTAATAAAATATCTCTGCATTTAATAAGTTCCTTTATTTGCGGTTTCTTTTCTCCCCAATGGATAAACTTATACTTGTCTTTGTTGAAATCATTCTGCCGTAGATGAACTGTAAATCAAAACCATAAGGCATAGAACATAAGATATAGGAGCAAAATTCCATTTGGCCCATCATGGCTGATCCAACTTTCCACTCATCCCCAATCTCTTGCCTTCTCCCCATATCCCTTCATGTCCTGTCCAATCAAGAATCTATCAAGCTCTGCCTTAAGTATACATAAAGACTTGGCCTCCACAGCCACCTGTGTCAACAAATTCCACAGATACACCACTCTCTGGCTAAAGAAATTCCTCCTCATTTCTGTTCTAAAAGGACACCCCTCTATTCTGAGGCTGTGTCCTCTGGTTTCAGATTCTCTCACCATAGGAAATATCCTCTCCTCTCCACATCCACTCTATCAAGGCCTTTCAACATTCCATAGGTTTCAGTTAGTTCACTGATCACTCTTCTGAATTCTGGTGAATACATGCCCAGAGCCATCAAACACTCTTCATATGACAAAGCTGGAATAATTTTAAATGAAACTCCTTTGAAGCCTCTCCAGTTTCAGCACTTCGTTTCTAAGATAAGGGGCACAAAACCGCTCACAATACTCCAAGTGAGGCCTCACCAGTGCTTTATAAATTCTCAACATTACATCCTTGCTTTTATTTTCTAGTCCTCCTGAAATAAATGCTAACGTTGCATTTGCCTTCCTCACTGCAGACTCAACCTGTAAATTAATGTTTAGGGAATTCTGCATAAGGGCACCCAAGTCCCTTTCCACCTCAGTTTTTTATATTTTCTCTCCATTTAGAAAATAGTCAATACTTTTATTTCTTCTACCAAAGTGTGTGACCATACACTTCCTGGCACTGTATTCTGCCATCTGCCATTTCATTCCCCATTCTCATAATTTGTCTGAGTCCTTCTGTAGCCTCTCTACTTCCTCAAAACTACCTGCCCCGCCACCTATCTTCATATTGTCTGCAAACTTTGCAACAAAGCCAACAATTCCCACTCTTTGCCTCCTGCCCATGAGCCACTGGATCATCCATGCTCAAATATTTCCTGTAATACCATGGGCTTGTAGCTCGTTAAGCAGCCTCATGTGTGGCTCTTTGTTGTAGGCCTTCTGAAAATCCAAGTACACAACATCAACTGATTCTCCTTTGTCTATCCTGCTTGCTACTTTTTCAAAGATTTTCCCTTGAGGAAACTATGCTGACTATGGCCTATTTTATCATGTGCTTCCATGTACCCTGAGACATCATCTTTAATAATCAACTTCAAAATCTTCCCTAACACTGAGGTCAGACAAACTGGGCAGTAGTTTCCTTTCTTCTGCCTCCCTCCCTTCTTGAAGAGTAGAGTGTCATTTGCAATTTTCCAGTCTTCTGGAACCATTTCAGAATCTAGCGATTCTTGAAAGATCGTTACTAATGCCTCCATGATGTTTTCAGTCACTGCTTTCAGAACTCTGTGGTGTACTCCATCTGGTCCAGGTGACTAATGTACCTTCAGACTTTTCAGTTTTCCAAGAACCTTCTCTCTAGAAATGGTAACTTCACACAGTTCATGACCCCTGACATCTGGAACTTCCACCATACCGCTAGTGGCCTCCATAGTGAAAACTGATGCATTCAGTTTGTCTGTCATTTCCTTGTCCCCCATTACTACCTCTCCAGCATCATTTTCCAACAGTCTAATATCCACTCTGCCTCTTTTTCATACTTTACATATCTAAAGAAACTATTGGTATCCTCTTTATTATTATTGGCTACTTTACATTGGTATTCTATCTTTGCCTTCTGAGTGACTTTATTAGTTGCCTTCTGTTGGTTTTTAAAAGCTTCCCAATCCTCTAATTTCCCACTAATTTTTTTCTCTATTATATGCCCTCTCTTTGGCTTTTATGTTGGCTTTAACCTCTTTTGTTAGCCACGGTTGTGTCATCTTGCCTTTAGAATACTTCTTCTTTGGGACATATCTATCCTGTGCCTTCTGATTTATTTCCAGAAATTCCAGCCATTGCTGCTCTGCCATCATCCCTGCCAGTGTTCTTTTCCAATCAATTCTGGCCAACTCCTCTCTCATCCCTCTGCAATTTCTTTAAGAAACTGCAATTTCCTTGAAGTTTCTTAGCTTTATTGATAATGATTCAACACCTTCCTATATCTCCTCTTTCCAATAATTTGATTTCATTTTTTAACAGCAGAGCAATACCACCCCCTCTGCCTACCTGCCTGTCCTTTCGATGCAATGTGTATCCTTGGACATTAAGCTTCCAGCTATAATCTTTCAACCATGATTCAGTGATGCCTACAACATCATACCTGTCAATCTGTAACTGTGCTGCAAGTTCATCAACATTTTCTGTGTACTGTGCGCATTCAAATACACCTTCAGTCCTATAGTCACCATTTTTGGTTTTGTCCACCTTTTACATTGTAACTCATCCTGTTGACTGCAATTTTGCCCTATCAACAGCCTCTCCTCCCTACACATTGCCTCTGTTTGTAAACCAGCTACCTCATCTTCAGCATTATCATCCACCTTTCCTACAATACTTCTTGCATTGAACTTTATAAGCTCAGGACACAAATCACACCATGCTCAACCTTTTGATTCCTAACATTGTCTGAACATCTGCCTCCACAACTTCTCCACTAATTATTCTGGCACTCTGGCTCCCATCCCCTGCAACTCCACCATGCAGCACTAATAAACCTTCCTGCTAGGATATTAGTCCCCCTCCAGTTCAGGTGTACAGGTCCGTCCTTCCCTGGAAGAGAACCCAAAGATTTAAAATATCTGATGCCTTCCCTCCTTAGCCATATATTAAACTGTATAATCGTCCTAGTTCTGGCTTCACTAGTCTGTGGCATGAGTAGCAATCCTGAAATCACAATTGTGGAGCTCCTGCCCTTTAACTCAGCACTTAACTCCCTGAACTCCCCATGCCGAACCTCATTACTCATTCTACCCATGTCACTGGTAGCTACATAGGTCATGACTTCCATCTGTTCAGACTCTCACTTAGGATTGCTGAGGACTCGATCCGAGATATCCCAGGCACCTTCCTGGGAGATCCTCCTGGCACCCAGGAGGCAACATACCATCTGGGAATCTCATTCTCAGACTCAGAACCTCCAGTCCATTCCCCTAACAATTCCCTTATCACCACAGCGTGCCTCTTCTCCCCCCCCCCCCCCTTCCCTTCTGAGTCACAGAGCCAGACTCAATGTCAGAACACAAAGTGCAGATTAATTAATAAAGAATAGATGTCAGGGGTAAGTTTTTTACGCAGAGAGTGGTGAGTGCGTGGAATGGGCTGCCGTCGATGGTGGAGGAGGTGGATACGATAGGGTCTTTTAAGAGACTCCTGGATAGATACATGGAGCTCAGAAAAATAGAGGGCTACGGGTAACCGTAGGTAATTTCTAAGGTAAGGACATGTTCGGCACAGCTTTGTGGGCCAAAGGGCCTGTATTGTGCTGTAGGTTTTCTACGTATCTAGATGAAGATCAGTGAAGACAATTGTTATGATTTTTATTTTCTGAATCCAACATCCAAAAAGACATAGAAAAAGTATATTATATATAACCATATAACAGTTACAGCACGGAAACAGGCCATCTTGGCCCTTCTAGTCCATGCTGAACGCTTACTCTCACCTCGTCCCACCGACCTGCACTCAGCCCATAACCCTCCATTCCTTTCCTGTCCATATACCTATCCAATTTTTCTTTTAAATGACAAAATCGAACCTGCCTCTACCAGTTCTCCTGGAAGTTCGTTCCACACAGCTACCACTCTCTGAGTAAAGAAATTCCTCCTCGTGTTACCCCTAAACTTTTGCCCCTTAACTCTCAACTCATGTCCTCTTGTTTGAACCTCCCCTACTCTCAATGGAAAAAGCCTATCCATGTCAACTCTATCTATCCCCCTCATAATTTTAAATACCTCTATCAAGTCCCCCCTCAACCTTCTACACTCCAAAGAATAAAGACTAACTTGTTCAACCTTTCTCTGTAACTTAGATTTTGAAACCCAGGTAACATTCTAGTAAATCTCCTTTGTACTCTCTCTAATTTGTTGACATCTTTCCTATAATTTGGTGACCAAAACTGTACACAATACTCCAAATTTGGCCTCACCAATGCCTTGTACAATTTTAACATTACATCCCAACTTCTGTACTCAATGCTCTGATTTATAAAGGCCTGCATACCAAAAGCTTTCTTCACCACCCTATCCATATGAGATTCCACTTTCAGGGAACTATGCACCATTATTCCTAGATCACCTTGTTCTACTGCATTCCTCAATGCCCTAACATTTACCATGCATGTCCTATTTTGATTATTCCTACCAAAATGTAGCACCTCACACTTATCAGCATTAAACTCCATCTGCCATCACTCAGCCCACTCTTCTAACTGGCCTAAATCTCTCTGCAAGCTTTGAAAACCTACTTCATTATCCACCACGCCACCTACCTTAGTATCATCTGCATACTTACTAATCCAATTTACCACCCCATCATCCAGATCATTAATGTACATGACAAACAACATTGGACCCAGTACAGATCCCTGAGGCACACCACTAGTCACCGGCCTCCAACCTGACAAACGGTTATCCACCACTACTCTCTGGCATCTCCCAACCAGCCCCTGTTGAATCCACTTTACTGCTTCAATATTAATACCTAATGATTGAACCTTCCTAACTAACCTTCTGTGTGGAACCTTGCCAAAGGCATTACTGAAGTCCATATAGACAACATCCACTGCTTTACCCTCGTCAACTTTCCTAGTAACCTCTTCAAAAAATTCAATAAGATTTGTCAAACATGACCTTCCACGTACAAATCCATGTTGACTGCTCCTAATCAAGTCCTGTCTATCCAGATAATTATATATACCATCTCTAAAAATACTTTCCATTAATTTACCCACCACTGACGTCAAACTTACAGGCCAATAATTGCTAGGTTTACTCTTAGAACCCTTTTTAAACAATGGAACCACATGAGCAATATGCCAATCCTCTGGCACCATCCCCGTTTCTAATGACATTTGAAATATTTCTATCAGAGACCCTGCTATTTCTACACTAACTTCCCTCAAGGTCCTAGAGAATATCCTGTCAGGACCTGGAGACTTATCCACTTTTATATTCTTTAAAAGCTCTAGTACTTCCTCTTCTTTAATCATCATAGTTTCCATAACTACCCTACTTGTTTCCCTTACACAATTCTTAGTGAATACCGATGAAAAGAAATTGTTCAAAATCTCCCCCATCTCTTTTGGCTCCACACATAGCTGGCCACTCTGATTCTCTAAGGGACCAGTTTTATCCCTCACTATCCTTTTGCTATTAATATAACTGTAGAAACCCTTCGGATTTATTTTCACCCTACTTGCCAAAGCAACCTCGTATCTTCTTTTAGCTTTTCTAATTTCTTTCTTAAGATTCTTTTTACATTCTTTATATTTGTCGAGCACCTCATTTACTCCATGCTGCCTATATTTATTGTAGATATCTCTCTTTTTCTGAACCAAGTTTCCAATATCCCTTGAAAATAATGGCTCTCTCAAACTTTTAACCTTTCCTTTCAACCTAACAGGACCATAAAGATTCTGTGCCCTCAAAATTTCACCTTTAATTGACCTCCATTTCTCATCCTTCCCATAAAACAAATTGTCCCAATCCACTCCTTCTACATCCTTTTGCATCTCCTCAAAGTTAGCCTTTCTCCAATCAAAAATCTCAACCCTGGGTCCAGTCCTATCCTTCTCCATAATTATATTGAAACTAATGGTATTGTGATCACTGACCCGAAATGCTCCCCAACACATACCTCCATCACCTGACCTATCTCATTCCCTAACAGGAGATCCAACATTGCCCCTCCTCTAGTTGGGGCAACTACTTTGCTCTAGTTTGTTCTAACTGAGAACAGAGTACATTATTTTTACAATCAGAAAAATCAATATTTATCTATTAGAAAAATACTGGGCTAAGGGTAACCCGAGGTCATTTCTAAAGCAAGTACACGTTCGGCACAGCTTTGTGAGCCAAAGGGCCTGTATTGTGCTGTAGGTTTTCTATGTTTCTATTTTAATTCACTATAATTTGCAGACCATTTGTTTGACCATTCACAGTATGAAATTTGGCATTTATTGGCTCTTCTTTGTTACTTAAGAGATGGCCAATGAAAACAAAAATCAGGGATATGGTAAATATATACTATATTTTAGGTATGTGCTTTTGTATTTATGCAGACTTAAAGAACATATGCATGTGTGCATTTTAAATGTACATTTAGGTGACCATGTGTGTTATTAGTTATGAATTGTGAAAATCAAGACTTTTTTCAGCATCTTCCTAGAGGGGATTTATTCATAACAGTCTTAACAAGGAAGTAGTTCTGTTGAAAAAGGTTATCATGGAGAAATAACAGGCACAATGGTATGGTTTAAATTTTATCCTAACGGCTTGATGGGTTTTCTCCCATGCTGAGTGCAATTAATAGAACGGTATGCAGGGCAACTTAATTTCAACTTGAATTGGGAAGTGGGTGAACCCAGGAGATACTGTGGATCTTGCCAGTCTCAGGAGAAATGGGCACTCTGCAGGTGCGCCTGACACACAGTGCTGTTACAGCATCGATGGGTTATTTTTGTGCACAACAGACATTCCAGGATCCTGAGTGGTCGCCATGGTGAAAATGTTGCCATGGCTACCGGAGGTTCCCACTGATGCTGAGAGCGAGCGCAACTGCTGAATTTATTTTGAAACTGCGGGTGTGCTGATGGAAAAGTAGTTGCAATGCATGGAACAGATTCTATATTACACATACTGTATGGGAGGTGTTTATTGCAGGCCACCAAAGTTGTACAAATGTAAAGAAACTGTTGAATACAAACTAATATGAGCTTTTCTCCAAATTGTACAGCTGACCATGATCAGGCCAAATATTCCACAGGCAATGCGTTCTTTCACATTACAAGGTCACCCTCATCAAATGAAAGTGCTGTACAGAAGAATTATTTTGCTACTGCATCTGTGTAGAGTGAGCCACTATTGATAATGGTGACAAAATTCAATTTCAGAGCAGCAGAAACTGAATTCTTTAATTCACACCTTCCTGATTTTCCATAAGACATAGGAGCAAAATTAGGCCATTCGGCCCATAGAGTCTGCTCTAACATTCCATAATTTTCTCTCTCAACCTCATTTTCCTGCCTTCTGCCTGCAACCTTTGATGCCCTATCAATCTCCACTTTAAATATACCCAATGGCATGGCCTCCAAAGCTTCCAAAACTCCACAGACTCACCAACCGTTGACTAAAGAAATTCCTCCTCATCTCTTTTCAAAGTGGAAGTACTTCTGTTCTGAGTCTGTGTCTTCTGAACCTAGACACTTCCACTGTGGGAAACATCATCTCCATGTCCACTCTATCCAGGTCTTTCAATATCCCATAGGTTTCTCTAAGATCCTCCCTCTTTCTTCTAAACTCCAGCGAGTACAGGACCAAAGCTGTCAAATGCTCCTCATAAGTTAACCTTTAAATTCCTGGGATATTTCTTGTAAATCTCCTCTGGACTTTCTCCAATGCCAGCACATCCTTCCTTAGATATAGAGTCCAAAACAGCTCACAATACTCATTATGTGGTCTAACCATTGCTTTCTAAAGCCTTAGCATCACATCCTTACTTTTATATCCTACTCTAGAAATGAATCTGTCTTCCTTAATGTTGACTCAGCCTACAAGTTAACCTTTAGTGATTCCTGCACTAGGACTCCTAGGTCCCTTTAATGCCAATACATTCAATTTTAGCTTCTTCCTCTATTATTCTATCATATTATGATCACTGCCTCCTAAGGTATCCTTAACCTTAAGCTTCCTAATCACATCTCGTTTATTACACAGCACCAAATCCAGAACTGCCTCTTCTTTTGTGGGCTCTTCCATGAGCAGCTCCAAGAAAACCATCTCATAAATTCCTTCTTTTAGGATCCAGCACCTAGCTGATTCTCCCTATTTACCTGCATGTTGAAATCTCCCATGATCATTGTAACATTGCCCTTTGTAAGTGCCTTTTCTATCTTATATTTTAATTTGTACCCACATCCTGACTATTGTCCTGAGGCCTGTATGCAAGCTCTTTTAGCCTTGCTTTCTCCATCATTCACCAGATATCTCAAAATTTAAGTTCCCCAATGGGTCTTGATGCTGTAGGTATTACCCATTCTGAATCAACTCTGTGGATGTAGAGTTAATCCTCCTTCTTGAGCCATGACAGTCCTTAGGCTGAAAGTTCCCCCGCAACACAAAGTTGGGTAGAGATGCTTATTGGTGATGAGATACCAAAAAGCTGAGTAAAAGTAGATAAAATTAATGACACCATACTCAAAGCATCCCTCTTCTCTGTTCTTCCCATCAGTGTGCAGTCTCCTAGCAACTGCCAATTCATTTCCATATCAGACATTGAGAAAGTAACAGAGAATGATGCTCCCAGCCACCTACTACCCTTGGTGTAGAGGGTGTAACTGCCATGCATTTTGTGGGTAGTGCCTAGGATGAGCGTAACTTGAATTTCTCATTGGTCTGATCAGGTTGCTGACATTGTCGATATAACTCATTTCAAGTTATAGAATCATACAGCACATAAACACGATCTTTGGCCCAGCATGTTCATGCCAATCATCAAGTGTCCATTTATACTAAACCCACACGTGCTATGTAGACTCCTAAGACTTGGTGATACAAATGCTCATCTTGAACCTTTTTAACCGTTTGAAGTACCTGCCTCCACCAGCCACTCAAGCAATGCCATCCAGATTCTAACCATCTTTGAATATTGCTCCTCAGATCCCCCTCTAGATCTCTTATCCCTAGGCATAAGCCTCTGGTTTAAGACACATCTGTTAATGGGAAAAGGTCAAAGTTCAAAGTAAATTTATTATCAAAGGACATATATGTCATTTTCTTGTGGGCATTTCTTTGTAGAACAAAGAAATATAATAGTCAATAAAAACCTATACACAAAGACTGACAAACAGCCAATGTACAAAAAAGACAAAGTATTCAGATAACAAATAAATAAATAACAACCTTATCTGTCATTCCACTTTAGGCTCCCCCGCCCTTCAGTTTCCTGCATTTCTTGGATAACAAGTTATCCAGGTTCTCCTAATCAATTAAATGCTCGATCGATGCAATGTCCTGCGGAATCCCTTTTATGTCCTCTCCAGTGAATCTCATCCTTCCCGTTGTGTAGTGACACATACCTCAGAGGTGCTTAACCAGTGTTTTATAAAGTTGAAGCATAATCTCCTGGCTAATGATTCATTCTTCATCACTCTATCCACCCATACTGCCATTTTCAGGGTTGCTTGGACTTGCACATACGTTACACCACAGTTCCTCAGTTTTGTTACCTCCTTGATTACGATATTTAAATTGCTCAGATATAATTCCCTCCCTTGTAAAGTGATGCTAACTACCTTAGATTTATCCCTGCCTTTCCAAGTGTGGATTCATCCTGTTCCTCAGATTGCTTGTCCCTACTACTGACTTTAGGTTCATAAGCCTTATCCTGTTCCACACTCATATCCTCTGGTCACCTGCAGTTTAGCCACATCCCATCAGGCCCTGGGGATTTATCTCCTTCAGTCCATCTTCAATCACTTGCACTGATTGTGTCAGGCATTTTCATACCTGTACACCATACAAACTCACACTAGCTAACTTCCATCATTCAAAGACACACTACGCTGATTGTGCTCTGATGGTAAGAGAACAAATGTTTTGGAAGGTGGATACAATATCAATCAAGTCGGCTGCTTTATCAAACTTTTGGGTATTGTTGCAGCTCTCTACTGGGCAAGTGCAAAGTATTTCCTTATATTGTTGTAAAGGGTAAAGGCTTTTTTGTATTACGGGGTGAGCTACCAAATGCAGGAAACCCAGGGTCCAGCCTGCTTCTCGGAGCATAGCATTTACAGTATGTGGCTGATCTGGTTGTATTTCTGGTCAATAGTAACCTGCAATATTAAAGGGCAGGATGTTTTTATTTGCCTCACAGAGACTCAGTAGTGAGCGGGAGGAGCGAAGTCAAGTTCTAAAAGTATTTAAATTTCAAGATAGATTTTTTTTCATGCAACACATAAAAGGGGGTCAGATTGTAAAGGAGAAGCCATTTTGAAGCAGCTATTGTGACGGTGGCTGTTGTGAGACTGAAGTGCTGTGTTTAAGATGTAATTACTGAGGCTTTGTCTTGCGAGGAGGCTTCATAGTGGTAACGTAAGGTATGTTCTTTTTGCTTTCCTTTGTCACGTGGATGGTTTTGAACTTACAGAGCAGTTGCATGCTCCTCCTGCTGGTTATGGGACATCATGTTAAAAAGTGACCTTGATGACTACACCTGTAGGGCATGTGTCCAGCTGTAGTGCCTGACTTACTGCATCAACAGCTGTATTTGCGTTCAGGGGCAGTTGTGATGATAAGAACATCGTAGACAGGAGCTTTATAGTTTTAATGATTATAAACTTGATTTGGGTTGGATCCAGGAACAGTTAAGGAGAATGTGGAGAGAATAAAATTGGTTAGAGTAAGACCAGTGTAAAAGTGGGTATCTGATTGTCAGTGCAAACTTAATGGATGGAACATCTATTTCTGTGCTATATTCTCCAGGGCTCCTCCATACACTTTACTTTCCTCCCACATCCAGAAGGTGTGTTGAGTTGTTAAAGGAATTGGCCACTATAAATTGCCCCTGGAGTGTAGGTGAGTGGTAGAATCCAGGGTCAATTGATATGAATTCTGGAGAATAAATATAGGATTGGTTTTGGTGGCTGTCTAACAGTCAAACGAAGTGCTAATCAGCTGGCTGGAGTGTTTACTGACATCTTTAACCTCTCAACTCGACTGCCTGAGCTACACACCTGGTTGCACCAGTGCCCGAGGGGAATGTGGTAACCTGCCTTGAGCACTTACTGTGCTTCCACTGTGGCGCAGTGTTCTGAGAGGTTGTTCATGAAACATATTAAATCCTGCCTGTGGAGCGGCAAAGATCCACTCCAATTTGCCTACCGCCACAACAGTCAACAGCAGATGCCATTTTATTGGCTCTTCACGCAACTTCGGAACATTTGGACAGCTGAGATGCATATATTAGTGACTACACCTCAGCCAGCATTCAACACTATCATCCCCTCAAAACTAATCACTAAGCTCCAGTGGCTAGGCCTCGGTACTTCCTTGTGTAACCGGACCCTAGTCAAAATGGTTTGGCAGCTGCATCTCCTTCACAGGTGCACTGCATCAGTGTGACTCGCTGCCTGCTTTATTCACTTTACACTTATGGCTGTGAGGCTAGCCACAGCTCCAATGCCATATTTAAGTTTGCTGATGACACCACTGCCATTGCCCAAATCAAATGTAGTGATGAATCAGCAGATAGGAAGGAGATTGAAAATCTAGTTGATTGATACCACAATAACAACCACTCACTCAATGTTAGCAAAACCAAACAGCTGATTATTGAACACAGGAGGATAAAACCGGAGGTCATTAACCAATTCTCAACAGGGGCTTGGGGGTGGAGAGGGTCAATAGCTTTAAATTCCTCGTTGTTATCATATCAGAGGGTTTGTTCTGGGACCAGCACATAAGTGCTATGCTACTTCCTTAAAAGTTAGCACAGATTCGGCATATAATGTAAAGCATTGACAAACTTTCTATAGATACACAGTGGAGAGCAACGAGACTGGTTACAGCATGGCCTGGTATGGAAACAACTGTGCCCAAGACCAGAAAAGCTTGCAAAAAGTAGTGGATATGGCCCAGTCTATCACAGGCAAATCCCTCCCCATTACTGAGCACATCTACAAGGACTACTGCCGCAAGAATGCAGTATCCATTATTAAGGACTTCCACCTTCCAGCCCATACTCTCTTCTCTCTGCTGCCATTGGGAAGGAGGTGCAAAAACCTTAGGTCACACATGCAATAGTTCAATTCAATAAACTGCAATGACTTTCCAACCACCTGCTCAAGTTTCCCCTCCCACTTTTACAGCTGCCCATCCAAAATCCTCAGTCTTCACTCCTCTCATCATCCTCAACTTAATGTTCTTGCCATTCAACTCCATCCAACTACTTCCGCTTTCCCATCACCTTTTGTAGCCTCTCATCCACAAATTCAAGTCTCCCTCTGCTCAAAGTTCAAAGTTAATTTACTATTAGGGTATGTATATTTTAACATGTACTATGTTGATTTTCAGTTACTTGCAGGCACTTACAAGAGAACACAAATAAAATAGAATGTTACAATAGCATCTTGCCCTCTAGATTCCCGCCACTTCAACTAGCAACTTCTACATTTCTCAAACTTCACCTACTTGTTCCAGTTACTCTTATTCCTAATTCAGCCATTTCTCTGGCTGCTCAAGTCTAGCCTACACTCGGTTCAATCTTCTGTCTACCACCTGGAGCTTGTCCACACCTGCCCCAACCCAACCATGTGCTCCAGCCTCCCTTCCCTCTGCTCCAGGCTCCCTTCCCTCTGCTCCAGCCTCCCTTCCCTCTGCTCCAGCCTCCCTCCCCTCTGCTCCAGGCTCCCTTCCCTCTGCTCCAGCCTCCCTTCCCTCTGCTCCAGGCTCCCTCCCCTCTGCTCCAGCCTCCCTCCCCTCTGCTCCAGGCTCCCTTACAATGCTGTGACTTCTATCCACTCTAGCCTCCCTTATGCAAGCAGAATCTTTAGAATTTGGACTATGGTGACTAAAGAGTTCAGGATTGTGGGGTTGAATTTAATCCTACAGCTAAATTCTCATCTCATTGTTTTAAATATCAGTGATACAAAGAAGCACTAAAGTCCCCCATGTAATTGGGTCATGAGGTAGAATGGGTTAACTGAAGTCAAGTGATGCGTGCTTTACCTGGAAATGTAAATCCACAATCGCAGCTGAACATACAATCTCACATCTTGTGCACCTTAATGATGGGAGGGACACACGATTTAATGATGGGAGGGACACGCGGTTTAATGATGGGAGGGGCACGCGGTTTAATGATGGGAGGGACACGCGGTTTAATGATGGGAGGGGCACGCGGTTTAATGATGGGAGGGACACACGATTTAATGATGGGAGGGACACGCGATTTAATGATGGGAGGGACACGCGGTTTAATGATGGGAGGGACACACGATTTAATGATGGGAGGGACACACGATTTAATGATGGGAGGGACACACGATTTAATGATGGGAGGGGCACGCGGTTTAATGATGGGAGGGGCACGCGGTTTAATGATGGGAGGGACACGCGGTTTAATGATGGGAGGGACACACAATTTAATGATGGGAGGGACACACGATTTAATGATGGGAGGGACACACGATTTAATGATGGGAGGGACACGCGATTTAATGACGGGAGGGACACGCGGTTTAATGATGGGAGGGACACGCGATTTAATGATGGGAGGGGCACACGATTTAATGACGGGAGGGACACGCGGTTTAATGATGGGAGGGGCACGCGATTTAATGATGGGAGGGACACACGATTTAATGATGGGAGGGGCACGCGGTTTAATGATGGGAGGGACACACGATTTAATGATGGGAGGGACACGCGATTTAATGACGGGAGGGACACGCGGTTTAATGACGGGAGGGACACACGATTTAATGATGGGAGGGGCACACGATTTAATGACGGGAGGGACACGCGGTTTAATGATGGGAGGGGCACGCGATTTAATGATGGGAGGGACACACGATTTAATGATGGGAGGGGCACGCGGTTTAATGATGGGAGGGACACACGATTTAATGATGGGAGGGACACGCGATTTAATGACGGGAGGGACACGCGGTTTAATGATGGGAGGGACACGCGATTTAATGATGGGAGGGGCACGCGGTTTAATGATGGGAGGGACACGATTTAATGATGGGAGGGACACGTGATTTAATGATGGGAGGGGCACGCGATTTAATGACGGGAGGGACACGCGATTTAATGATGGGAGGGACACATGGTTTAATGATGGGAGAGGCATGCAATTTAATGATGGGGGCACACGGTTTAATGATGGGAAGGACACGTGATTTAATGATGGGAGGGGCAAGTGATTTAATGATGGGAGGGACACGCGATGTAATGATGGGAGGGACATGCAATTTAATGATGGGTGGGACACACGATTTAATGTTCATAATAGTTCAGTAAATGCCATAGATTTAACTTTAGTTTTGAACTTTTAGCTTAGGTAGATGAGGTGGCTGGAGTGAGTGAGTGGGATGTCATGGGAGATGAAACATTTGGGAGTGCTTATTTTCCTATGATAAGCTTGCGAGTGGATTTATATAGGAGACAGGAGGTCACTTTTAGGAAGTGGAAATTTGGTAAAGCAAATTGGGAGAGGTTTGTGTATGTGATGAACGTCTATTAGGGTTGAATGTTGAATATGATGTGGATTTCTGCAATGAAAGGTTATGTCACATTATTCATTAAACTGCGGTGGATATGATTCCTATTATAAAGGGCATTAATAGGAGAAAGGCAGTACCATGGTGGACTGAGGAGTGTGAGAGACAATTAGGGAGAGAAATAAAGCATTTCAGAAAGTTAAGTGTCAGTCTCCGAGTGACCTAATTGAGTATAAAAGGGCACAGGCCCTGGTGAGGAAAGTAGAGACGATTGTGTACTAGACATCATATTGTGATAGTATTGGAAGGGGTATTAAACTTGAAAATGTTTGGGAAATGATTAAAAATTGGGGCGAGGATTCATAGGGCTAAAAACATTCCATTATTGATTTAAGAAGGTGATACGATTGTTATTGAAACAGCAAAGGTTGAGTTACTGGCTCAGTCATTTGCTGTAATTCATAATCAAAATAATTTAAGTGAAGAGGCTAAACAATGTAGGGATAAGGTTCTATGTGAATACCCTGATGTGTTGGAAGGCAGCTGTAGCATTGATAGTATTAGTGATGTAGAGTTTTCTTTGTGGGAATTTAAGAAAGCTATTAATAGTACAGGTCAGACAAGTCCAGGAAAGGATGATGTCTGTTATTGTATGTTTAAGCATATGCCTGACAACTCTCTTAAGATAATATTAAAATTTCTCAATCATATTTGGAGTTCAGGCAACCTTCCCCCCTCATGGAAAATGGCAATAGTAGTGCCTATTCTAAAACCTGGAAACCCCCATTGGATCCTTCTAGTTATAGACCAATATCATTAACGTCCCATTTGTATAGAACATAGAATAGTACAGCACATTACAGGCCCTTCGACCCACAATGTTGTGCCGACCTTCAAACCCTGCCTCACATATAACCCCCTCCTTAAATTCCACCATATACCTGTCTAGTAGTCTCTTAAACTTCACTAGTGTGTCTGCCTCCACCACTGACTCAGGCAGTGCATTCCATGCACCAACCACTCTCTGAGTGAAAAACCTTCCTCTAATATCCCCCTTGAACTTCCCTCCCCTTACCTTAAAGCCATGTCCTCTTGTACTGAGCAGTGGTGCCGTGGGGAAGAGGCGCTGGCTGTCCACTCTATCTATTCCTCTTAATATCTTGTACACCTCTATCATGTCTCCTCTCATCCTCCTCCTCTCCAAAGTGTAAAGCCCTAGCTCCCTTAATCTCTGATCATAATGCATACACTCTAAACCAGGCAGCATCCTGGTAAATCTCCTCTGTACCCTTTCCAATGCTTCCACATCCTTCCTATAGTGAGGCGACCAGAACTGTACACAATACTCCAAGTGTGGCCTAACTAGTGTTTTATAGAGCTGCATCATTACATCGCGTCTCTTAAACTCTATCTCTCGACTTATGAAAGCTAACACCCCATAAGCTTTCTTAACTACCCTATCTACCTGTGAGGCTGTTAGGGTCCGGTCCGGAGCCCGCCTTCCGGGTCTTGCTCCGGTTCGCAGACTCGGGACTCTGGGCCTTGCAGCCAGCCCTCCTGTCACCCAGAGCCATTGGATCATCTTGGCTTAAGGAGGTACACCTGTTGCCTATTACGGGGCAGGTGTTTATAAGGGGCTCAGGGACTGAGCCTAGTTGTGGGGTCATCCTGCTCCAAAGCCAGTTTAACCTGCTCTGTACCTGGACTGCCGGCTCTGAATCCTGTCTGTATCCTGTTCTGCCCTGGTTGCTGCCCTGCTTGGAATCCTGTTCCACCCTGGTTGCCTGCCCTGCCATGAACTCCGGGATCCTCCTGCCCACCTCGTCTGAACTCCGGGATCCTCCTGCCTGCCTCGTCTGAACTCCGGGATCCTCCTGCCTGCCTCGTCTGAACTCTGGGATCCTCCTGCCTTACTCCTCACATGCCATGGCATCCCCATCCTGTCCTACCCCTAGTACTTCAGTGTCTGCATCCTGCATTTGAGTCCAATCCTGCCCCCGTTCCTGACAGAGGCAACTTTCAGGGATCTGTGGACATGTACCCCCAGATCCTTCTGCTCCTCCACACTACCAAGTATTCTGCCATTTACTTTGTACTCTGCCTTGGAGTTTGTCCTTCCAAAGTGTATCACCTCACACTTCTCTGGGTTGAACTCCATCTGCCACTTCTCTGCCCACTTCTGCATCCTATCAATGTCTCTTTGCAATCTTCGACAATCCTCTACACTATCTACAACACCACTAACTTTTGTGTCATCTACAAACTTGCCAACCCACCCTTCTACCCCCACATCCAGGTCGTTAATAAAAATCATAAAAAGTAGAGGTTCCCAGAACAGATCCTTGTGTGACACCACTAGTCACAACCCTCCAATCTGAATGTACTCCCTCCACCATGACCCTCTACTTAAGTATAAACTTATGGAACATGCAGTATGGTAATAGAGTGGTGAAATTATATTTTGGAAAAATGAGGTGATAGTGTTTTATCAGAGCAGATTTTGGAAGGGTGGAATGACATTGGATTCAGTTTTGTGTTTGGAAGATGATATTAAGAAAGTACAGGGAAATAAAGAAGTTGTAATAGCAGCATTTTTTGATATAGAAAAAGCATATGATATGTTATAGAGGGAGGGTCTTTTGATTAAATTATGGAAATTAGGAGTGGGAGGAAGACTGTATAATTTTTTTCTGTGTTTCTTATTGGGACAGTATATGCAGGTAAGGGTAGGAAAGGTATATTCGGGCTTCTATGAGATAGAGAATGGGACACCACAAGGAAGTATTTGCTGCCCTTTATTGTTTAATATTGTGATTAATGATATTTTCTCCAACATACGCACTGGAGTAGGTAAATCACTTTTTGCAGATGATGGAGCTTTATGGATCAGAGGAAAACTTTCAGTTTAACTGCATATAGGATGCAATTAGCAATTAATAAGGTTGCACAGTGGGCAGATAGTTGGAGTTTTAAGCTTTCAGTAGCTAAAACACAAGTTCTATGTTTTACAAAGCGGATCAATAGACCTGCACTCAATTTGAAATTATATAGTCAGACACTGGAAGAATTGTCAGTGGTAAGATTTCTTGGCATGTGGCTGGATAATAAGCTGTCATGGAAGCATCATATCAGTAAGATTATTGACAAATGACTGTGTGGCTAGGTATAGCTCAAATACCATTTATAAATTTGCTGACATTACAACCATTGTTGACAGAATCTCAGGTGGTGACAAGAGGGCATACAGGAATGAGATATGCCAACTAGTGGAATGGTGCCGCAGCAACAACCTGGCACTCAACGTCAGTAAGACAAACAAGCTGATTGTCTACTTCAGGAAGGGTAAGACAAAGGAGCACATACCAATTCTCATAGAGGGGTCAGAAGTGGAGAGAGTGAGCAGCTTCAAGTTCCTGGGTGTCAATATCTCTGAGGATCTAACCTGGTCCCAACACATTGATGTAGTCATGAAGAAGGCAAGACAGCAGCTATACTTCATTAGGAGTTTGAAGAGATTTGGCATGTCAACAAATACACTCAAAAACTTCTATAGTTGTATTGTGCAGAGCATTCTGACCGGCTGCAACACTGTCTGCTATGGAGGGGCTACTGTACAGGACCGAAAAAAGCTGCAGAAGGTTGTAAATCTAGTCAGCTCCATCTTGGCTACTAGCCTACAAAGTACCCAGGACATCTTTCGGGAGTAGTGTCTCAGAAAGGCAGCAGCCATTATTAAGGACCTCCAGCACCCAGGGCATGCCCTTTACTCTCCTGTTACCATTAGGTGGGAGGTACAGAAGCCTGAAGGCACACACTCAGCAATTCAGGAATAGCTTCTTCCCCTCTGCCATCCGATTCCGAAATGGACATTGAGTCTTTGGACACTACCTCACTTTTTTTTTATATACAGTATTTCTGTTTTTGCATGCTTTTTAATCTATTCAATATATGCAATTGATTTACTTATTTATTATTATTATTAATATGATATTTTCTCTCTCTCTGCTAAATTATGTATTGCATTGAACTGCTGCTTCTAAGTTAACAAATTTCACGTCACATGCTGGTGATAATAAACCTTATTCTGATTTTGATTCTGAAATGTAAATGGGCATTAAATATCCTTAGGTGTCTATGTGGATATTCTTAGAGCGCTACAGGAAAATCTCTGTTGACTTTATATATTTGTCTGTTTAGAATGGTTACTTGATAATGGCTGTGTGGATTATGGATCAGCTTCATCTTCAAATTTGAAATGTTTGGATGTGATACAAGCTCAGGCTTTAAGACGTGTTGTGGTGCAGTAAGGTCATCTCCTGTTTCAGCTTTACTACTTGAAATGGGACAATTACCCTTACAACTGTGGAGGACATACTGGGCTAACTTGAGGGGGCAGGGGAATGATCACCCTGTTAAAAGTGTGTTGGAGGACTGTCAGGAACATCACAAGAAGAGTGTTTTTAGTTTTGGGTGGCTGGGTTCTCATCAAGCTAGGAATGGGGGTTGGCTGGATTATGTAATTTGTCCCACTGTAGCTTTTTCAGTAACCCAACATGGATTTTACCAATGACTTTAGTTGATTTTAGTTTGCATGATTTAATGAAATTCAAGGATCCTGATATGCCCAAGAGTCTGTTGGTTCATCAGCATGTTAAGGAGAATTATTGTGATATGTCAACCATTTCTACTGATGGATCAAAAGATAATTTAATGGGGTATGTTGGTGTGGCTGTTTTTGTGCCTGAATTTCAGGTAACAATAAAGAAATGTCTTACTAGCTATTTATCAATGTACATTGCAGAGAACTGGTTGCCATCATTTTCTGCTTACAGTGAGTGGAGGAAATCTGTCCTTGCGAAGTTATAATTTGTTCAGATTCATTCTCAGTTTTGACTAGTCTTAAAACAGAACATTCTAATAGTAGGTCTGATTTACTGCTGGAAGCTTTTCAAAATTTATTTCATATTCAAAGTACTGGTCTACATGTCCCCTTCTTATGGACATTGAGGTGTTGAGGGGAATGAGCTTGGCCAAAAAAGCTGTTAAAAGTTCATCTGTGAACATAGACCCTGCACTTAGCAAATCAGAAGCTAAGGGGTTGGTGGGGCTAAGAATTCAGGGATTATGGCAAGACTTGCAGGATAATGAGCATAAGGGGAGACACCTTTACAGAATAAACAAAACTGTTGGATTGATAGGAGAAGGGGTAAGACAAGAAGGGAAGGAATTATATTGCCTTTGACTTAGAATTGGGCATAGTATGCTAAATTATTGGAAAGCATCACTCTGGGATGTGTATGTGTTGCCATCATTGAAATTGAACACATTCTTTTACAAGGTTGAAAGAAGCAAATGATAGCTGCATTACTAGCTTTGAGGGTTGATAGTTTTCATTTAAAAATTTTACTAAGTTATGGAAGTGACTTTAATTCACAATATTGTCTTTTATTATTTAAAATCTATAGGGCTTTTTCGGTAATTTAGTTTTCAGTTGATAAAGAACTAGTAGGGGTTTTATTTCCCAACTCCCTACACTACAGTCCAGTTGGTGATGGTAATACACCTTGAAATTGGACTGCCAACTGCCATTAAAGGCTAGAAGAAGAAGAAAAACATACAATCTATTTTTAGCACAAAATCTAGTGAGTGCAAAGTTCATGGACTGGGAACTTCATTGAGTAAAGGATTTTGGCAAAGTGAAGAGAAAGAGAGAATAAAATAATTTGATTAAGTATTTCGAAAGACAGGCATGGCGTTTTGCAGCTGCATTTGGTGAGTATTCATGGAAGCAAATCGGATCCTGAGGAACCAAATCTGCATCTCAATACAGTATATTCTTATTGTGATATTTATTGTAATTTATACTGTTTTATGTATTGCACTGTTTTATGTATTGCACTGCAAAAACAACAGATTTAACAAGTCAGTGACGAATAAACCTGATTTTGATAAGGATCGCAAGGTTCAGGAACTGTAAATTTAGTCAGTATGGTGAAAAGAAACATATTTAATGTCTAGGAATGTCATAAGGTGGGTGTTGGGAACGGACCAAAATGCAAGACACAGACACTGAAGTACTAGGGAGAGAACTAGGTGGATCAAGGAAGCAAGAGAATTGGGGAAGAAATGACGCTGGGCAAGTCACAGGCCCTGGACAAGACTAGGAGACAGGGCATGGGCTAGGACTAGAGTGGGAAAGTGGGACCTGGACAAGGAACTAGGAACTGGGAACTAGGAACTAGGAACCTGGACAAGGACTCCGAGCCAGAGACTGGACAGGGACCCAGAACCTGGATCTTGACTCGGGCTCGGGCTCCGGATCCAGACGAGGACTGGACGTGGCAAGGCAACAGGACTGGACATGGGGGCAGGACACGGGACTCAGGGCTGGATGAGGAAAGGAAACTCAGACTTGGTCTTGATCGAGGGAGAGCAGGAACGCAGAGCCTGGGTCAAGGGAGAACAAAGCAGAAGTGGGGAGAGGCGTAGCTGGACACAGACACTAGCTCTGGATGAGACCAGGACTCAGGGCCTAGGTTACAACTTGGACATGGACACAGACTGGAACCTCCTCAGAGCCTTGGATGCAGAGCACGGGAACACAGAACACAGAGGTGGGACCCTTCCTTGGGATCAGGACTTAGGGCCAGGGCTTTACACAGTCAGGACCCCTACTTGGGGACAGGACATAGGGCTGAGACTCATGCATGGACGTTAAACACAGGGACACAAAGAGACAGTTCCAAGCTCAACAATAGATAATTCCTTCTGTTGGCGAGGCAAGGCTCCGGTCTCACTCTGACAGCTGAACTTGACGGCAATACAGGCAAGGATGCAGGCATGGGTAGCTGGCAGGGCTACAGGGCAGGCTTCAGAGGGAAGGAAGGGAACAGTCCAGCCTCAGGGTAATGGCAAAGACAGCCTGACTTACCCAATGGAGGCAAGGAACAGGAAGGGACAGATCCCACCATAGGGTAATGGCAAGAACAGCCTGACTTACCCCACAGACACAAGGACAGGATACCAACAAGACAAACCAGCCCACACTTGAACCCAGGGCCACTTATATTCCAGCCCCAATATGAGAATCAGGTGCCTGTGATTAAGCCCAACTGAAACAATGGATAGCTAGAAGTCCCGGAGTCCAGGGTCCACAGACTGAACCATGACAAGGAAGCTAAAATCAAACAGGGACCTTAAGAAATGTAAAGGAGGAGAAGTCAAGCAGCTAAAAGAAACACAAGGTGTCCCTGATGAGAAGTGAACAATTAGTCTGAAATCAGCAAGAAGGAAAAATCCGGGAATTTAGGATTGGGCAGGAGATCATGCTTAACAAACCTATTGTGATGATTTTTTATTGAGCAAAATAGCTAAAGGCAAGCTAGTTGATGCAGTATATTTGAATTCTAAGTATGCCTTTAGTAGACACTGCACAAAAGGTTATAACACAAAATTTGAGCATACGTTATCAGGATTGTGAATTAATGGTTAGTTAATGAACAGAAAGTAAAGTGTAGGCTCAAATCAGTTGTTTTGTGGGTTGGGAGGCTATTACAGATTGGGTACAGCAAGGATCTAAGCTGGAGCCCCACTGTGCCCAACTGTACTGACAATTTGAATAAGAGGAAATCAAGCATTTATGCTTATGATACTAAACTAAGTGACAGTATGGACTGTGAGAAGGATGAATAGAATCGTCAATGGAACATAGCCAGACTATGTTAAGGATGTTGAACATGGAATATTAATTGAAAAATATGAGGTCATTCCCTTAGATAGAATAAATTAAAAGAATATTTTTTAAATGAATTGAAATATGTAACTATTCAGGGTGTCCTTGTTTTCAACTCATTCAAAGATAACATGTAGGTTCAGTAAGCAATTTGGAAGATAAATATTTTGATAATGGTTATTGCAGAGTATTTAATTACAAGAACAGAAATGCTATTGTTCAGATGGTCCGAGGCCGTGTGGAGAGCCAGTGAGACTGTGTCTGCTGAAGACCTATGGTGGCATAGGCAGATTGCAGGGGCTGCAGGTCCTTGCTTAGGTAGGAGCTGATTCTGGCCATGATCAACCTCTCAAAGTACTTCATCACTGTAGATGTCAGAGCAGCTGCTGATAGTCGTTGGGGCAGCTCACTCTGTTCTTCTTGGGCACCACTATGAGTGATGCCCTTTCTAAGCAGGTCAGAACCTCCACCTGCAGCAACGAGAGACTGACGATATCTATGAACACTCTAGCCTGCTGACTGGCACAGGTCTTCAGGGCCTGACCAGGTATTGATGACTTGCGAAGGTCCACCCTCTTGAAAGCTGTTCTGTCGTTGGCCTGTGAGATAGAGATCACAGGTTGGCAAATGCTACAGTATTCTCAGGGCCATAGTTTTATTCTCCTTTTCAAAGTGTACAAAAAAAGGCATTGCGTTCATTTGGGAGTGAAGCATCACAACCAGTTAAGGCGCTAAGTTTTGCATTGTAGCAAGTAATGGCCTGCAAACCCTGCCTGAGCTGATGTGCGTCTGATTCTATCTCTAGCTTCACTTGAACATTCTTTTTTCTCTTGAGTTAGCCTTTCATAGGTTGTACCTGAACTTCTTGGAGAGCTCTGGATCGCTGATCTTAAATGCACAGATCTATCTCTCAGCAGACTACAAATTGCAAGATTGAACAATCTAGCCATTCCCTTCAAACCACTTTCATTAACAAGGCACTTACACCCACAAACCTGCTGCTGACTGGCTTTTTTTTTCCTTTTTGTACAATTCTCTGTAAAATTTCAAGACTGTTGTGAGCAAATCCCAGGAGAACAGCAATTTTCTGAGATACTCTAACTACCCATCCGGCACCAGACAGACAGACAGACTTTATTGATCCCGAGGGAAACTGGGTTTCATTACAGTCGCAACAACCAAGAATAGTGTAGAAATATAGCAATATTAAACCATAAATAATTAAATAATAATAAGTTAATCATGCCAAGCGGAAATTAGTCCAGGACCAGCCTATTGGCTCAGGGTGTCTGACACTCCGAGGGAGGAGTTGTAAAGTCTGATGGCCACAGGTAGGAATGACTTCCTATGATACTCTGTGTTACATCTCAGTGGAATGAGTCTCTGGCTGAATGTACTCCTGTGCCTAACTAGTACATTACGGAGTGGATAGGAGTCATTGTCCAAGATGGCATGCAACTTGGTCAGCATCCTCTTTTCAGACACCACCGTCAGAGAGTCCAGTTCCACCCCCACAACATCACTGGCCTTACAAATGAGTTTGTTGATTCTGTTGGTGTCTGCTACCCTCAGCCTGCTGCCCCAGCACACAACAGCAAACATGATAGCACTGGCCACCACAGACTCGTAGAACATCCTCAGCATCATCTGGCAGATGTTAAAGGACTTCAGTCTCCTCAGGAAATAGAGACGGCTCTGACCCTTCTTGTAGACAGCCTCTGTGTTCTTTAACCAGTCCAGTTTATTGTCAGTTTGTATCCCCAGGTATCTGTAATCCTCCACCATGTCCACACTGACCCCTTGGATGGAAACAGGGGTCACCGGTGCCTTAGCCCTCCTCAGGTCCACCACCAGCTCCTTAGTCTTTTTCACATTAAGCTGCAGATGATTCTGCTCGCACCATGTGACAAACAAACATTTCACAGTCCAAGTCACTTAGATCGAATTTCTTCTCCATTCTGATGTTTGGTCTGAATAACAGCTATGCCTCTTGACCATGTCTGCGTGCTTTAATGTATTGAGTTGCTGCCACATGATTGGCTGATTAGATATTTGCATTAACAAGCAGGTGTATAGGTGTACCTAATAAAGTGGCCACTGAGTGTATATCAGTTTTCCAAATTTGCATTAAAAATGTCTTTAATGATTACAAATTTTGTCATCTAAAACATCACTAAATAGATAAAATTGGTGCACAAATCCTGCTTGATAAGCACTATCACTGAGTTGTGATAAAGTCTAATAAAACCACAGGTTAAATGATGCTGAGTATTTGCAATCTAATAGTGTTGAAGTAGTGACAATCTGAATGGAATATTTTGTTCAGTTTGACAAGTAACAGGAAACAACTTGGTAAAAAGAACCAGCTTTGCACAAGAATGAAAACACAGCTCAAAAGTGCACGGTGAGCAACCAAGAATGTACACTATCTAGACTTTAAATAATCTTTTTGTCATTGAAAGTTTATGATTGGAAGTCAATGTTGACACAAATGATTAGGGTCAGAGCTCTTTCAATCAACCGGAAAATTATACATAAATAATGACTTGTGATGGACTTGCATTGCAGTAGTTAAATGAAATTTCCTAGTGCTAGTTTCCTCAGTCTTGTTTCACTTTTCCAGCTGCTGAATACTACTTTTCCGTGATAAATATCTTCGAGCTGATCCAGTGCATAACAGTCAGCTCCATTCTTCCCAAGAGAGCAAGCAGACTGCCTGAAGGACTTGACATGTTAACAATGGTAATTGGTGTAGAAACAGAAAAACAATTAAACACGCAACCAATTATCACATTCAGGTAGGAGGAAATTAACTTAATAACTGTAGTGATCATATTATCTACATTTACTGTTATCTGGCACTAATGAATGAATGAATTCTCTCACATAATAATGACAGTTGTCACCGGATTTATACTTTCACCCCACAGTTGCCATCTGAAAATTTAGGCAACAGCTCCTTTATCGAAATAAAGAGTGTGATCATTTCTACACAACCTACATGAAATACATTCGAATAACTAAAGTGCATACAAATAAATTTCGATCTAGATCAGTGATGCAATCCAGACAGTTCTGCTGGTGTGTGCAAAGTCAATGTAAGAGTGTTTTAATGTGCAGAAAAGCAGAGAGTTACTATCCAATGCAGGAGAATGCTTTGAGCCTCTGCATGCTGCATCAGGCTGTAATGATAGCTGGTTAGAAGAGCTATTTAGGGCTGTTACCTGCATCTTGAATCTGAACGAGCATTGAGAATTGTGCAATGAGTTTTGATATATTGTTGCACGGGCTAATCTTTATGTTGAATACTGACTACCTCCAGCGCAAAATGTTTTATTAGTGTACTCATGTCAGTAAGTCATACTTTTAATTCACTTCTGTTTGGATATTGCATACTATTATAATAAATTTTCCAATCAATTAGTAAGTTTAAAGCAGTGCAGGAAATGGAAGTCCTGGTCAGAATTTTCAAAATGTGCTGGGCCTGAAACATTAATGTTTTCATTCCACAGATACTGTATGACCTACTAATACTTCTCAGCTTTTTTTAGTATTCTTATCTCAGATTTCCAGTATCTGTAGTCTTCTGAATTTTATTTGCAGATAACAGGAGATAGAAGGCTGTTAGTGGCAATATCTCCATTAGAAAAAAAGGGATTATTCACAGTGTAGTCCAGTAAATTCATTGCTTAATAAAAAGATATTCTGATAATTTGTTTATTATCCCATATGATACCGCAGATAATTTTGCAATTACTTCAAAAATGTTATAAAATTGCAAAGCCCTTGGGAAAAACAATACGGAGCATTTAAAATAAATAATTCTGTTGCAGGTTTCCTCCTGTAATTATCAGCTCATTGCCAAGCAGGCACAACATTTTGGCTGTCAGCTTTTAAATAGTATTATTGCAGAGCTGATTTTCTTTGGACAGATGAATAAATATTGGCCACTAGCTGAGTTGAACACTGAATGCTGAACATCAATGACTTTGCAGTAGGTTTTGGAATGGTACTCTGAAGTGAGTCCTCATTGACTTTGAATAGTGGCCTGGGATAATACGTTATCAGCTAAACCTCTGCTGCTCAGTTTCCTCTTATTGTGTCCTCTGAGTGACCATTTCCTACTCATGTCCTTAAGCAGAGAACAAATAATGAAGATTGGAATTGACGTCCAAGTTAACTCTATGTAAGTCACTTCTGCAAATGAAGTTCTAAATTTGTTTCAAAGGCAAAAAAGATAAAAGAGTGTTTTGTTCTCTTTTTTCGTGAGAACAGATTTTGCTGAAGTTACAAGGAAAAGATATTTTCATTATATTTTCTTTGGACGATTTGCAGTTAGAGAACAGATTTGCAGGTGAAGTGTTTCCTCGCCTAGAAGGACTGCATGGGGCCCTGATTGGAGGTGAGGGAGGACATGAATGGTCATATGTAGCATTTCTGTCACTTGCAGGGATATGTGGCAGGAGGGAGATTAGTGGGGAGGGACAAATGGACAAGAGAATCATGGAGGGAGTGATCCCTGCATTGATTCCCTTGTCCCTTGAAGTAACTTCATTGACTTTCACAGAAGCTGCTTAATCTGCTAACTACTCCCTGCTTTTCCTATTTTTATTTGGTGCATACTCACTCTGATCAGATTTAATAGAATCTCCCATGATCCTAGAATTCCAGTCAGATCGCCAGCAGGTTGTAAAACTGGGCTCCCTCACCTCCAACCCTCTGACTCTCAACACAGGAGCCCCTCAGGGCTGCGTACTGAGTCCCCTCCTTTACACCCCGTATACCCATGACTGTATCGCCACTCACAGCTCCAATCTGCTAATTAAATTTGCCGATGACACTACATTATCTCAAAAAAAAATGAGGTGGCCTGCAGGGAAGAAGTCTGACACAGTGGTGTCAAGAAAACAACCTCATCTTCAATGTGGCAAAAACAAAGAGCTGGTTGTGGATTACAGGAGGAATGGAGATGGGCTAACCCCTATTGACATCAATGGGTCTGGGGTTGAGAGGGTAAACAGCTTCAAGTTCCTCGGCATCCACATCACCAAGGATCTCACGTACTCTCTACACAGCAGCTGCGTGGTGAAAAAGGCACAACAGCACCTCTTCCACCTCAGATCATTGAGGAAGTTTGATATGGGCCCCGAAATCCTAAGAATTTTCTATAGGAGCGATAATTGAGAGCATCCTGACCGGCTGCATTGCTGCCTGGTACGGGAACTGTACTTCCCTCAATCGCAGGACTCTGCAGAGAGTGGTGCGGACAGCCCAGCGCATCTGTAGTTGTGAACTTCCCATGATTCAGGACATTTACAAAAACAGACGTGTAAAAAGGGCCCGTAGGATCATTCGGGACCCAAGTCATCCCAACCACTGTCTATTCCAGCTGCTAACATCCAGGAAGCGGTACCGCAGTATAAAAGCCAGGACCAACAGGTTCTGGGGACAGCTTTTTCCACCAGGCTGTCAGACTGATGAATTCACGTACCTACTCCTCAGCACCTTAAACCTGTGTCCTCTTGTGGCAACCATTTCAGCCCTGGGAAAAAACCTCTGACTATCCACATGATCAATGCCTCTCATCATCAAATTATTTAGAAATATTATTTGATTTAATACATTCACAGCATATTGCATGTTGAAATATTTCTACACATTATTCAGTAACATTTAATCAATATGCAAGGAAAAGGTTTGGGAATTAATTGACTACTTCACTGAAAATATTGCAACATTATTAAGCAGCTATCAGTAAAGTGGAATTAACAGACAAGTAAGTGGCAATAGAACTCAGCACAAGTATTTAGACATATGCATAAAGTTCCTGTAACTGCAAAATACAACTTTTAATATTGCATGGGTGAGAGAGACTAGTTTCTTGGAATGTTAAAATGTTGCTGCACATTTCTTGAAATGTTAAAGAGATACTTTAATATCAAACTAGATTGAACTGAACTGAATATGCCTGCGCTCTTTTGATATTGTTTATTTTCTGTATTTTTCACTCTTTTTTTGCTGTTTGCTGGGTTTGGTTTTTCTTTTGCACATGGGGGGTAGGGGATGATGTTTTTCTTTGAACGGATTCCATTTTTTTTGTGCCTGTGGGAAGATCAATCTCAGGGTTGTATACATACGTTGATAATAAGTGGACTTTGAACTCTGAACTTTTGAAACTTCCTTCATCATTGGATCAAAATTGCTTTACATTAACACAATAGTGGTGGAATAACTGAATCTTAAATTAGACTTGATCCCCTATCACCCAGGCTATGCTCTCTTCTCTCTACTTCCATCAGGCAGGAGGTGCAACAAGCCTGAGATCCCACACCACCAGAATCAGGACTAGTTATTATCAAACAGCTGTCAGACTCCTGAACCAGTGGATGACTTTACTCACTCACCTCAATAATGAGCTAACTCCACAGCCTTTAGGCTCACTTGCAAGGACTCCACAATTCATGTTCTCAGAATTATTTATTTCCATGTTTTTATTTATTATTTCATGACTTATGCTCTTTTGCACATCAGAGGTTTGTCATTCTTTGTTATGTATAGTTTTTCATAAATTCTATTGTATTTCTTTATTTTGCCTGCAAGAAAATGAATCGCTAGGTAGCACATGGTGACATATACATGCTTTGATAATAAATGTACTTAGAACTTGAAAAATGCGGTATTAATTACAATATTCCAACTTCTTTGTACATTCCATCGTGCTTCAAGGATTTATACTCTGAATTATGCTACAACCAAGTCATTAAAACATACCAGATTTGAATTTTGGGATATTAAGACAAGAAGTCCGGTCATTTAAAGTTAAAAGTTAAATTCCTAAGCTCCGTCCCAATCTATATTTATCCAAGGAGCAAGTTTTATGTGACCAGTAAGAGCAGCACAAACTCACATTTGGAGAGGAACTTGCATTTCATCTACTGTACATACGTCATATAACAGACCAGAAATCTCTGTTCCGGTGACTGCCAGGTCACGGTGAATTTTCAGACATAAAGTAACACTTAGTCTATTCTCTCCCAGAATTTGATTAAATCACTGTACACAGGCTTCTTACTTGTCAGGTTTTTGTGTATTCCGCCATACCTGATGTTTGAAATGCTGGAGTTACCATCATCTTATCTAATTTTATTAACAATGTAGAAGGGAATCTGTCAGCCCCTTAAATTGATGCTGTCTCTCAGAGCAATCCACCCAGTCCCATTCTTTCACTTATTTCGCTGAAGTCATCAACTCTCTCCACTTCCACATTTTCCTGCCACTCATCCACAACTCTAGCAATTTATAGTAGCCAACTAATTTGTCAAAAATCAGGAAGAATCCGCATAGTCACAGGGAGAATGCACAACTCCACAGAAATATTCCAAAGTTCAGGATCAAACTTGATCCTGCTGGAACTGTGCAGCAACAGCTATGACTGTTACACTCCTGAGCATTTTTTTAGATTAGTTGTATTATAAAAATATGAGAGGTGCTTATGTCATCCTCAGAATGAATCTGCTGTATGTGCATTGAGCTGGATTTCTGTTTTACTGTGAAGTCTCTGCATTCCTAATACAATACAAATAAGTGTTGCACACAAGGGAGACAAAAGTATACTTAAATGAACAATAGTAGGCAAAGAAAATTCAAAGACTCAATAAGAGGAGTGGGAAGAGCTAAAGAGGTTTTTGCAGACCTGGGCAACTTACTCCAGCTCATCTGCCCATGGGGTAGGGAGGGGGAGCTTTGGGGTTCTAAAGTTTTTCTGTCATTCATTCTTTGGGTTTTTTCTTCTCTCTGGTTCATGGACGTCTGCAAAGAGTAAGGATTTCAAGTTGTATGCATTCTCTGATATTAAATTGAACCATTGAACCACTGAACCATTATTGGAACAGGAAACAGATGGAATTTAGTCTGGTTTTAACGTAAGTTTTACTCTTCGGGCTTCTTTGCCCTTTATATTCTGGTCTCTTCCACCTCACTTTTCAGTCCTGATAAAGAGTGAGTCTGAAATGTTAACTGTTTATCCCTCTGCATAGATGCTGCCTGACCTGCCGAGTTCCTCCAGTGTTGTTTTTGTGTTGCTCTGGATTTCTATCATCTGCAGAATCTCTTGTGTTTAAATTTTATTCTTAACTTTATATATTATTTTGATATATTTTACAGTTGTCTTCACAATGCACTGCCCATTTGATCATGAAATCAACGTACCTTTAGGTTTGGATCTTAAACTAAGTATGTGTAGGACAACTGGACCAAGGTTTAAGATATTTTGAAGGAATTCATTGATATTCTATAGGATTGGCTATAGTAAGAGTGAGATTAAAGTTGGCATCATACCGTACCTGGTTTCAGTTTTCACCGCCCCCCCCCCCCCCTTTTGCTTCTATTATTTTTTCTTACTTTCATCTCTCTCCATTCTATCCAATACTCTCTTTCTCCCTATGCTTGTTTCATCTTAATTGCCTTTCTTCAACTTCATTTTGTCTGCAAGGTGTGGTGTGGTGTGGCATAATTACACCATGAAGTTTTTGTTTATTATTCAGTTCAGGCAGGGTTTAGTTTTTATACGGTGTTTGATAAAATCAGGTATTTCATCTATTGAAGAATGTTCAGGAGGGATCAAATCTTGTTTTTAATAAAGCACAGCTAAATTGATAATTATGAAAACAATTATAGTTCTGAATTTTCCTTGATTATTATCCCAAACAAATTTCATGACATCATTATCAGTTTTATTTTCACTCCCTTTCCAATGACTTGATTAAGGAGCTTAAGGTAAAAGAACCCTGAGGAGGCTGTAATTATAACATGATAGCATTCACACTGCTAAAGTGAAATGGATCAGTATGACAGTGGAATGAAGGGAATTACGGAGGCATGAGAGAGGAGCTGGCCAAAACTGATTGGAAAGGGACACGAACAGGATGACAGCAGAGCAACAATGGCTGGAGTTTCTGGGAGAAATTCAGAAGGCGAAGGGTAGATACATCCCAAAGGAGTATTCTAAAAATAGGATGATACAACCACAGCTGACAAGGAAAGTCAAAGTCAACACAAAAGTCAGAGGGCATATAATAAAGCAAACATCAACGGGAACCTAGAGGACTGAGAAGCTTTTAAAAGCAAACAGAAGGCAAATAAAAAGCAATAAGCAGCAAATGCATGAAAATTGAAGGTTAGCTAGCCAACAATCTTAAAGAGGATACTGAAACTTTTTCAGATACATAAAGAGTAAAAGAGGCGAGAATAGAAAGCGAACCACTGGAAAGTGATGCTGGAGAGGGGTACAAGGAAATGGTGGACAAACTGAATAAATATTTTGCATCAGTTTTCACTGCGGAAGAGACTAGTGGTAAACCAGCTGCTCGAGAGTGTCAGGGGTCAGAAGGGAGTGCAGTTTCTATTACTAGCAAGAAGGTGCTGGGAAACTGAAAGGTCTGAAGGTGGATAAGTCACATGGACCAGATGGACTACAGCTAAAAAAGGTAGCTGAGGAGATTGTGAAGACCTTAGTAATGATATTTCAAGAATCAATAGATTCTAGAATGGTTCCAGCAGACTAGAAAATTACAAATGTCAATCCACTATTCAAGAAGGGAGAGAGGCAGAAGAAAGAAAATGATAAGCCAGTTAATCTGACCTCAGTGGTTGGGAAGATGTTGGAGTTGATTGTTAAGGATGTAGTTTTGGGTTATTTGGAGGCACGTGATAAAATAGGCTGTAGTCAGCATCATTTCCTAAGGGAAAATCTTGCCTGACAAATCTGTTGCAATTCTTTGAAGAAATAACAAGCAGGGTAGACAAAGGAGAATCAGTGGATGTTGTGTGCTTGGATTCTCAGAAGGCCTTTGACAAATTGCTGCACATGAAGTTGCTTGGTAAGATAAGAACCCATGGTATTATAAGAAAGATATTAGCATTGATAGAGCAATGGCTGATTGGCAGGAGGCAAAGAGCGGAAATAATGGAAGCCTTTTCCGATTGGCTGCTGGCAACAAATGGTGTTCTGTCAGGGTTGGTGTTTGTTGTATGCCATGTGATGAACTTGATGACTTTATGGCCAAGTTTATGGATGATATGAAGATCAGTAGAGAGGCAGGTAGTGTTGAGGAAGCAGGGAGGCTGCTTAAGGACTTAGATTACAAGAATGGGCAAAGAAGTGGGAGATGGAATATGATGTCAGTAAGTGTGTTGTCATGCACTTTGATAGAAGGAATAAAAGCATAGACTGTTTTCTAAACAGGAAGAAATTTAAAAATCCAAAGTGCAAAGGGACTTGGAAGTCCTCGTGCAGGATTTCCTAAAGGTTAACTTACAGATTGAATCAGTGGTGAGGAAACCAAATGCTGTTTTAACATTCATTTCAAGAGAACTAGAAAATAAAAACAAGGATGTAATGCTGAGGCTCTGGTGAGATCTCACTTTGAGTATTGTGAGCGGTTCTGTACTGTTATCTAAGAAAAGACATACTTACATTGGAGAGGACTCAAAGGAGGTTCAAGAAAATGTTTCCCAAAATAAAAGTGTTATCATATGATGAGTGTTTGACTGGGACTGTACCAGCTAGAATTTAGAAGAATGAGGGGGGATCTCATTGAAACTTATCAAATGTTGAAAAGCCTCGAAAGAGCAGATGTGGAGAGGATGCTTCCTTTAGTGGGGGAGTCTAGGACCAGAGGGTACAAGCTCAGAATAGAGGGATCTCCATTTAGAATAGAGATGAAGAGGAATTTCATTATCGAGAGGGTGCCAAAGGGCCTGATGAGTTCCTCCAGCATTTTATGTGTGTTGCTTGGATTTTCAGCGCCTGCAGATTCTCTCCTGTTTGTGTTCAGATCCACTCATCCTCTGTTACAATTGCTGGAGGCCACACCCTAAATTATATCCGAGCTTTTGTCTGGTGTCATACTGTGATCATGCTTTCAGATCCCACAACAATATAAGAATCTTTTCACTGACATGAATTGATAACATTTTCTTTCCCCTGATCTGTCGGTTTCTAGGATTTTATGTCCTAATTTAACGATACATTCATCTTGTGACCTTAATACAAAAAAAATCCCAAGGTGTCTGAAGGGATACGATCAGACAAAAATGGATGAGGTTATCTATAGGAGATGTGACCCAAGCAGAGATGGGAGATTTCAGAGCAATGTAGATATTGGGAAGGGAGATGTTGGAAGATAAGGAAGGAGGAAAGCTGTGAACATGGAACTGGAAATCATTGGCCTGGATACCACTATAACTCAGGTTGATTAGAACTATTAGGGAACAAGATTTGCCACAGGATACAACAAGGTAGAGGGACTGCCGAACCTTTAATGAAAGTAGATAATAATGAGAGAGGGGGCTTGTCATAGGATCAGTGGAACAGAGGCTAACCTGGCTGATAAAGATATGGATGAGGATCACAAGGCATTGGTTGTGAGCTTTACTTACATATAGTAGCTAGTTCATATTGCTTTGCTTTAATACTCGTGATTCTGAACAATACTGGTCTACAACATTTCAGCACTTCTTCAGGCACTTGAGCCTTCACATACTTTACTTGATTGGTAGGTTTTGCAAAGAGGCAGACAACAACAGATAGAATGATATATGACAATCTGTCGTCTACTTTCAGGAGCTGGTCAAGCAGGAGCAATACCGCAAGCACCCCCCCCCCCCCTCCCCAATGTGTTACTGCTTCCTCCATTTTACATTGTGTGATGTAAAAGGTTCTCTACTTCCTCAATTTGAAGGCAATGATGATGAAGAAAAGAGGAAGGTTCACCTACCTGTCAACATGAAGTTGGTTCCCTGCAAGAACAGCAACTAGAACAAAAAAGGGGAGAGAAAGCTCCCATTTTTCTAGGAACTGAAAGTTAATCCCTGTAAAGTTAATAAACACTGCCTGCTAGTTCACAAAATCTTTCACAATTATGCACGTCATGGTACAGAATGTTTTCACAGGTCACTAAATTCCAACTCGTTTGGAAACAAGAACTCTATAGGTACACAACAGTAAACTTCCATGAGAATTTTTAATATTTGGTTCTGAAAAACAAAATACACCTGCTCTGTATTAGTGTTGAATCCTATTAACATGTTTAACTTTAATTGAAGCCTTTGGAACTGGAAGTCTGATGGGATGGACAATCTTTGACCAATATACTGTATGTCCACTGTTATCAGCTATATGCTCCAATTTTAAAATGTAAGTTCTGCCCTGTGCCTTCCATTTATGTTAGCAAACCTATTGCTTTTGCTCACAATCTTATGAAAAGTCCTCGAAGGAAGTGTACATTAATGCAGTGATTTTGAAGATATTCAACCTTTACTCTTTTCAAAGATTTCCCTTTCAATAGAGTTTCCTTTGTTTATGGGTACCAAAAGAGAATGTATAAGAACTAAAGAGTAGAGCTGTGAGAACTACAGGATGGGGATTAGCAAGGAAAGCTTGGTTAACTGGTCATTAACTACTAACTTAGAAAACAAATCTGTAAATTACAGTGACAGAAACCTCTCTCTATATTATACTTTAGCGTGATTTAGAGTCTCAGGATGCTGCATAATAAAAGAGAATAAAATGTGAAAAAGAACCATTGAAGAAGATGTTAGGAAGTAGGTAAACAGCATGGTCAGAAGAGTAGGCTTTGAGGAAAGTCAAAGGAGGAGAAGATTGGAAAGGGACTTGAGAACATGGGGCTTAGATAGTGTCAGGCATGGGCGTCATTGGTGAAGTAATTTAGTTAAGAGATTCACAGGACAGCAGAACTGAACGAGCTTTGAGATCCTATAGGATCGCAGACACATGGTGAAGGAAGAAATTTAAAAGCAAAGATGAAATTTAAATTGGAAGTATTATTGAACATCAGCAGACATTGGGCAAAGATTGAATAGAAATTCCTTTATTAGGAAATGCAAACCAGAGACCTGGTTGATCTCTCTTTTTAAGAATGTGGCAGAATAATCACATTTAAGTTTTTTTTTACATTATAAGCAATAAAACTTGGTATAAACCTATCATTTTTCTATAAATAATTGTGAAGTTAAGGATACGATGCCATTCCGGAAGAAACGTATCACTCCCCATAAGGTGAAGGTCCAGAATATTTAGTGATTTCTGAGGTGATTGACTTGCATATACAACTGGTAGTACATTAACTTTCAGGTATTAAAAATACTTACAGACATACATATTCTTGATGGATATCCAATCTGAAAGACTCTTCAGTATTAATCTAAGACTCTTCAATATTAATCTAAGACTCTTCATATAAATCTAAGACTCTTCATATAAAGCTAAAAGTATTTTAAGCATGATGGTTAAAATCATGACTCAGCAGAAGTAACAAAAATAATATCAAGCCTGCAAAGGGTGAGTATAATATTCATTAAGACATTCAGTGGGCAAGCTATGTAACTGAGGAAATTCAGCAGATGAGTTCCCTTGAAGGTATGGTACGTCCCTTGCTGAATAAGTTGAGAGCTACTCACAGGGATCTAAGTTATTACAGGTAGGAGATTTTTGCTCCGTCCTAAAAGTTAATCTCTTGCCATATCCACTACTTTTTGTAGGATTTTCCATCCAAGGGCAATGGTGCTTTCATACCAGGCTGTAATGCACCCTGTCAATATAGTCTCCACTACACATCTATAGAAGTTTTTCAAAGTTTTAAATGTCATACTGAATCTTCTCAAGCCCCTAAGGAAGTAGATGCACTGCTGTGCTTGCTTTGTAATTGCACTTATGTGGACAGGTCCTCTGAAATGATAAAATGATAATGATTTTAAGGTTGCTGACTCTCTTCACCTCTGATCCCACAAATAGGACTGGCTCATGAACCTCAGGATTCCTTCTCCTGAATTCAATAATCATCTCCTTGACCTTGCTGACATTGAGTGAGAAGTTGTTGTCATGGAGCCATTCAGCCAGATTTTCAATCTCCCTCCTATATGCTGATTCATCTCCACCTTTCATTTGGCCAATAGTGGTGTCATCAGCCAACTTAAATATTCCACTGGAGATGTGCTTAGCCACACATTCAAAGGTGTAAAGTGAGTAGAGCAGGGGGATAAGCATAGAGCATTATTGTGCTCCTGTGCTGATGGAGATTGCGGATGAGATGTTATTGCCAATCCAAACTGATTGGGGACTGCAAGTGAGGAAAACAAGAATTCAACTGCAGAAGGAGGTATGAGGCTAAGGTCTTGCAGCTTATTGATTAGGTTTGAAGGGATGATAGTATTGAATGCTGAGCTGTATTCGATATAGAGGATCCTGATGTGTGAATCCTTGTTGGTTAGATATTCTACGGTTGAGTGAAGAACCAATGAAATGGCATTTGCTGTGGACCTGTAGTGCTGGTAGGCAAATAAAAACATCCTCTGACTCTCCTTTATCTATCCGGCCTATTATTTCCTCAAGGAATTCCAACAGATTTGTCAGGCAAGATTTCCCCTTATGCTGATTTTGGCTTATTTTATCATGATTCTCCGAGTACTCCAAAATCTCAGTCTTAGTAATAGCCTCCAACATCTTTTCAACCACTGAACTCAGGCTAACTGGCCTACAATTTCTTTTCTTCTGCCCTACCCCTCCCTTCTTAAAGTGTGGAGTAATAATTGTAATTTTCCAGGAACCATTCCAGAATCTTGTGATTCTTGACAGATCATTACTAATGCCTTTACAATCCCTTCAACTACCTCCTTCAGAACCCTGGGGTGTAGTCCAGTATAGTCCAAGTGGACCTTCTAACTTTTTAGTTTCCCAAGCACCCTCTCCTTAGTAATAGCAAGGACATTCACTCTGCTCCCTGACACCCCTTCTGGCATTCTGCTAGTATCTTTCACTGTGAAGACCGACACAAAAAACTTATTCAGTTCGCCTGCATTTCTTTGGCCTCCATTACTACCTCTCCAGCCCCATTTTACAGCAATCCGATACCCACTCTTGTCTCTATTTTGCTCTTTATATATCAGAAAAAACTTTTTGTATCCTCTTTTATATTATTGCCTAGCTTACTTTCATAATTCATCATTTCTCTCTTTGTAGCTTTTTTAGTTGCCTTCCGATGGTTTTTAAAAGCTCCCCAATTCTTTACCTTCCCATTAATTTTTGCTATATTATATGCCACACTGATATGACAACTTCTCTTGTCAGTTGCAGTTGCCTCATCCTCCATTTAGATTGCTTCTTCATCGTTGGGGTATATATTTCCTGTGCCTTCTGAATTTCCCCCAGAAATACCAGCCATTGCTGTTCTGACACCATCCCTGGTAGTGTCTGCTTCCAATCAACTTTGCCCAGCTCCTTTCTCATGCCTCTGTAATTTCCTTTATGCCAGACTGATTTTAGTTTCTCCATCTCAAACTGTAGGGTGAATTACATCATATTATGATCACTGATCCCTATGGTTTCCTTTACCTTAAGCTCCCTGATAAAATCTGTGTCATTTCATAACACCCAATTCAGAGTAGCTGATGCCCTAGTGTGCTAACCACAAGTTGCACTAAAAAGGCATCTAGTGGGTATTCTACAAATTCCGTCTCGTGGGATCCAGCACAACATTCCCTCTAATATTCTTATATATTTTTTCACAGCTTTACAGACCAACCATTGCTCTGAGCTGGAAATTATGTGACCTGAAAGCTGCACCTGCTGAGGGGTCTCAGCCCAAAATGTCAACTGTACTCTTTTCCTTAGATGCTCATGTCAGAGACAACCTAAAGAGGCTTCTTGATCATGGACCTTGCGTTAAGCTGGAGAAGTCCAAATGTCATGTAACAATCATTTCATTTTTGGGCTTCATCTCTAATGGTAATCTCAAGATGGGCCTTAGTAAAATGCTGACTTTCAGAGATTTGTCACAACCATCCAGTATGAAATGTCCTACAATTCTTGGGATTTATCAACCTTTATTCAAAATTCATTAGAGATTTCAGCTCAGTGGCAGCTCCTCACTCGGTACTAATCAAGATATCCACTGGCCCTTTTGTTTGAACTACTGAAGTCAAAGCTGTCTTCGCAGACCTCAACAGCAGTTCACAATACCTTCCATTTTGGTTGCACCCTACCTGGTCATTCCCTTCATCATGGAAGTGGATGCCTCAGACATCGGAGTGGATACAGTGTTGTTTCAATGGACACCGTCAGACAATAAACTGCACCTTTTCAGGTGGTTATCCCTGGCAGAGGTAAGCTATGACATCCGGAATCAGGAGCTTCTTGCAGGTAAGTCAGCTTTGGAAGAATGGTGTCACTGGCTTAAGGGAGCCAAGAACCCTTTTATCGTTTGGACAGACCACAAGAACCTGGCTTATATTCCAGAGGCCAAGAGGCTGAATTAGGCTGGCCAAGTGGTCTTTCTTCTTTAACCACTATAATTTCATCCTGACCTATCGACTGGGGTCAAAGAACCTGAAACCAGTTGCCTGGCCCCAGCAGTTTGATAAACCAGAACAAGAGGAGCAGCCTACCACCATTTTGACACATGACAAGGTGGTAGCACCAATTCATTGGGGAATTGGCACTCTTATTCACAAGGCCCAAGTGCAAGGGAAATTCCTAAGAATGGACCTCTGGGTCACCTATTCGTCCCAAGTTCTGTCCAGTCCCAGGTACACCCATGGGACATTCATCGAGAATGTCCTCTCACCCAGGGATTGCTAGGACCCTAGAGTTTATCAAGTGGAGGTATTGGTGGCCTGGAATAATGAAGGAGGTGTGTGGCCAGAACAAGAACTCCCGTACCCAACCTCAAGGGGTTCTCCACCCCTTACCTGTTCTGGACAGACTATGGGCACACATCTCCATGGACTTTGTCATGGGTTTTCCTCCTTCCAAGGAGAAGATCATTATCATGGTGATTGTAGATCGTTTTTGAAGGCCTGCAAATTCATCACCTTGGACATACTTCCATCTGCAGTGGAAATGGCCAATATTGTCCTGCACCAGGTCTTCTAGATTAATGGTTTTCCAGTGGATATTGTGATGGATCATGGTCCACAATTTGCATTACGTTTCTGGAGGGTGTTTTGCAAATTGATTGGGACAACAGCGAGTCTTTCCTCTGGGTTTCACCCACAGTCCAGAGGGAGCAGGTGAACCAAGATATGGAAAGTACCCTAAGATGCCTAGCCTCTGAAAGACCAGATGAGTCGAACAACCATTTGATGTGGGCAGAGGTCACCCACAACACTTTATGACATTTGGCACATGGGATGTCGTCTTTCAAATGCCAAATTGGTTATTCTCCACCACTTGTCCCTGATCAGGAGGCTAAGATTGGGCTTCCTGTGACCAAAGATCTTGTCCAGCACTGCAAGGAGAGATGGACTAGGACAATGGAGATTTTGTTAGCTTCTACGCAGAAGGCTGAAGTAAAGGTGATCTCTAAGTGAACACACAGACCAGTTTTGCAGCTTGGGCAACAGATCTGCTATTGACTCAGGAGTCCAGGAAATTGGTGCCCAACTTCATTGGACCCTTCAAAATTCTCAGGAAGGTAAACCCTCTGGCCTACACCTTGCAGTTCCTCAAGACCCTCAAGATCAACTGCACTTTCCAAATTTCCAAATTAAAACCTATCTGCACTAGACCCTTAACCAGATGGCATGAAAATCGATTTCTCAAACTTCCAATAATGCCTCCTTCACCATTTCTCATCCTATTTTCCCTCTCTCATGTTATCTCCCCGCACACCCATCATCTCCCTCTGGTGCTCCTCCCCCCCCCCCCCTTTCTTTTTTTCTTTCTTCCATGGGCTTCATCAATCAACTTCCCAGCTCTTTACTTCATTCCTCCTCCTCCAGGTTTCACCTGGTGTTTCTCTCTCCCCTCCCCCCACCTTCCAAATCTACTCCTCAGCTTTTTACCTCCAGTCCTGCCGAAGGGTTTCCGCCTGAAACGTTCACTGTACTCTGTTCCATAGATATTACCTGGCCTACTGAGTTCCTCCAGCATTCTGTGTGTGTTTCTAGGACTTATTCAATACCGATATCCTATACTTGACATATGCTTCCTTCCTTTCTCTGCTCAAACCATCAACAGAATATATTAACTCTAATACAGCTCTCTAATCTTAGCATATTTACCTCTCATCCTAACGTGTTTTTATTTATTGTGAGAGGAATTAGAAGCAAAAGTATGGAGATTATCCTTCAGTTAAATAGGATATTGGTGAGACCGCATCTGGATTCCGGTGTAAGTTAGTGTTTTTTTTAAGGAAGAATGTATAAGCATTTCAGAGAAGGTTTCATAGTCTAACACCAGGAATGGAGAAAGGTTTGATAGGCTGAGCTTCTACCACAGGAAGTTAGAAGAGCGAGAGGTAACTGGCCTGGATGGCTTGCCAGAGTGAATATGCAGAGATGTACCTCTTGTGATCTCTGCTTACAAATTAAAGGGTGCCTCATTAAGAGAGGGGTAGAGTGAGACATAAGTCTCTCAAGGTCTTGCGGGGCTTTGCAACTCTCTGCCACTAAAGATAGTAGAAGTAGGATATTTGAATAGCTTTAAGGCTGAGTTAGGTAAATATTTGATAAGCAAGTGGGTGAAAGCTTGTGAAGGAGGATGGAAATGTGTAATTAAGTTATAGTCACATCAATCATAATTTTACTGAGTGAGGGAAAAGGCTCATGGGGTCAAAAGGCCTATTCCTGCTTCTAACTCATATGTTTGAATATGTTAGTTTAGCATAAAGCTGAGCTAGCAAAGGAATCATTACAGCCAGTGATCTTATAAGCGCATATGGTTTTTAACATTGCAAAATATAAATTCCACCATGAAAGATGGATGTAGCAGCTGAATTCATGCAATAGAATGCATATAAAGTGGAGAAGTTTCATTTGCTGGATGCATGTGAAATATAAATCTGAGTCTGTGATCAAAACTCCCACTGGAGATTAGAGAGATACTCTCAGACGTTTTTTTTAGCATTCATTGTAGCTGTAATATGTATTAGGCATGTTCAATTTGTTCATTTCTTTCACATGCAAAAGGAGTTTAGCTAAACATTTTATGTCCAAATGAAAATGGATGCCAACAGTATAAATATCGCAATGAGCAATTTTCACTTTGTGCAAAAATATTGCCATGGAGTTCAGTGTTACAGCAGTTGAGATTTGCTCTCTATCAGCTGTGATGATGAGTGCACCACATGAGGTGCTACCAGGTCTTAAGGTGCTGAATGGCTTGGTCAATAGCAATCACTAAGAAATGTTTGGTATTCTGTGACATGAGGGGGAAAGTTTTGCTCAGATACTGACTCTTGATCAACTTCAAATCATTGTTCTGCTGGAAGTGCATAAAGGAACCAAGTTATTTTTGACAATTTGGTTAGAAACCAGCAAATCAAAGGCATGCTAAACTACTGTATGAAGTTACATGATACATGAGGAGCTAGGGAATGAAGGTTAGAGAAGAAAGTAACAAACACCAGAAAATACAGCTCTGGATTTTTGTAACCATAGATGGAATCTTCACAACACTTGTAGAGTTTAAATGAGGCTTTGTCTCTGTTGAGCCATAAGCCCATAAGACTCAGGAGAAGAATTAGGCCATTCAGCCCATCGAGTCTGCCCTGCCATTCTATCATGGCTGATCCCAGATCCCATTCAACCCCATACACCTGCCTTCTCGCAATAACCTTTGATGCCCTGACTGATCAGGAAGCTAACAACTTCCGCCTTAAACATACCCACAGATTTGGCCTCCACCACAGTCTGTGGCAGAACATTCCATAGATTTACTACTCCCCAACTAAAATAAGTCCTCCTTACCTCTGTTTTAAAGGGTTGCCCCTCAATTTTGAGATTGTGCCCTCTAGTTCTGGATACCCCCACCGTAGGAAACATCCTCTCCACGTCTACCCTATCTAGTCCTTCCAACTTCCGATAGGTTTCAATGAGATTCCCCGCATTCTTCTAAATTCCAGTGAGTACAGGCCCAAAGCTACCACACGCTCCTCATATGTTAACCCCTTCATTCCCAGAATCATCCTTATGAACCTCCTCTGGACTCTCTCCAATGACAACACATCCTTTCCGAGATATGGGGAACAAAACTGTTGACAATATTCCAAGCGTTGTCTGACTAGTGTCCTATAAAGCCTCAGCATTATCTCCTTGCTTTTATATTCTATTCCCCTTGAAATAAATGCCAACATTGTACTTGCCTTCTTTACTACAGATGCAACCTGTAAATTAACCTTCCGGGAGTCTTGCATGAGGACTCCTAAGTCTCTCTGAACTCTGATGTTTGATCCTTCTCCCCATTTAGATAATAGTCTGCACTATTGTTCCTTTTACCAAAATACATCATCATACATTTCCCAACACTGTATTCCATCTGCCACTTTTTTGCTCATTCTTCCAATTTGTCTAAGTCCTTCTGCAATCACATTGCTTCCTCAGCACTACCTAACCCTCCATCTATCTCTATATCATCTGCAAACTTTGCCATAAAGCCATCAATTCCATTATCCAAATCACTGACAAACAATGTGGAAAGTAGTGGTCCCAATACTGACCACTGAAGAACACCACTAGTCACTGGCAGTCAACCAGAAAAGGCCCCCTTTATCCTCACTCACTGCCTCCTGGCTTGTCAGCCATTCCTTTATCCATGCCAGTATCTTTCCTATAATGCCATAGAATTTTGTCTTGTTAAGCAGCCTCATGTGTGGCACCTTATCAAACCCCTTCTGAAAATCCAAGTAAATGACATCCACTGCCTCTCCTTCATCCACCCTGCTTGTTACTTCCTTGAAGAACTCTAACGGATTTGTCAGGCAAGATTTCCCTTTACAGAAACCATTCTGACTTTGACTTATTTTATCATTAGTCTGCAAGAACCTCAAAACCTCATCCTTAATAATTGATTCCAACACATCCCAACCACTGAGGTTAGACTAACTAGCCTATCATTTTCTTTCTTTGCCTTCCTCCCTTCTTAAAGAGTGGAGTGACATTTGCAATCTTCCAGTCCTGAGGGACCTTGCCAGAATCAAGTGTTACGTACCCCATAACTGGGTGTCTTACCAGCAAAGATTGAAGTGTCTGTTGGAGTCTGGTGGTACTATTTTCAACAGTATTTATTAGTAAAAATATTCAAATCAATATCAATGCAAATATACAGATGATACACATTAGCAATACTAAACCTAAAAGTGTGGGTATAATAATAATCAATAATAAAACAAGCTCTATCGTTGTCTAGGGGATAATGAATTGTCAGATGGAAATATAAAGTTCAGTTCAGTTCATGTAGGCTGTGGTAGTTGTCGGTCAATGTGTTGCAATTGTTGGAGAGAGAGAGAGACTAGAGAAACTGTAACAGCTATGGTTTTTGCCAACCTTCCTTTACGATTTCAATCCATCGATGTATCGTTGTTGTGGCCATTTAAGTGTGACCCCTCCGTCCTTTAACGAGACCATTCTTCCGTGGTGGACTCATCACCCAGGCAAGGGTGGACACACACACAAGCCCCCACCGGTCTCGCTATAAACACTGTGAGTTAAAATTTACCGACCCTTCATTCAGTCTCCAATGTCCCACACTGTCTCGTGGGTTTCTGCTGCTCACTAGCATTTTTCCTGGTGCGTCTCAGGGGTGTCACCCCAGACCTCACTTTTATCCCCACTCACGGGGTCTCAGGTGTCAATCAGGTTTGAATGACTTAACCCATCAAACCAGCCCACTCTGGCTGTCCCCTGAGGGATTTCAATGAATAGAACAGTACCGTAAACAATCCTTCTCCAAACGACAATAGCAGTAAATCTCCTCTTTTGTCAGTAGGAGACGTTCCACCTTGTGTACCTTTTAGCTGTGTCTCTCTCTCTCATTAACTTTCATGAGCTGTTATCAATAACAACTGCCCTGGCAGATTTCCTTTTGTCTCTCTTACTTCCTTGTTAGCAGCATCGAAATAGTAGTGATTTGCAATTCTCCAAAAAGTGGGGGGGGGGGGGGCATGGGCCACTCTGCACCCTTCTGCCCATCAGAGTCGTTCATCCTTCGTAACACAAGTGATTCTTGAAAGACCATGACCCAATGCATCCATTATCTCCTCGGCAACCTCTCTCAGGTCTCTGGAATGTAGTCCATCTGGCCCAGGTGACTTCTCCACTTTAAGTCCTTTGAGTTTGCCTAGCACTTTTCCCTTTGTAATAGCAATGGCACTCACTCCTGCTCCCTGACACTCATGGACCTCTGGTACACTTATAACTGTTTTAGCTGCCTTTTGTTGGATTTTAAGCTTCCCAATCATCCAACTTCCCATTCAGTTTTGCTACCTTATGTGCCCTTTCCTTGGCTTTTATGCAGTCCTTAACTTCCTTAGTCAGCCATGGTTGCCGACCCTGGCCATTTGAAAACTTCTTTCTCTTTGAGACATACGTATCCTACACATTGTGAACTCTTCCCAGAAACTTCTGCCGTCTCTGCTCTGCTGCCATCCCCACTAGTATCCCCCTCCAATCCACCCGGGCAAGTTCTGCTCTCATGCCTCTGTCATTTCCTTTATTCCATTGCAATACTGATACTTGTGAGTTATGGTTCTCACTCTCAAACCACACCAAATATGTTTTTAATTGTGAACATGTTTGCACCAATTATATTTTGTAAAGAATATTTAAAAAACAATCAGGGGTTGAATTTCTCTGGGGATTCACAGATAATGAAATCTTAGCCATTATGCAGTACATAGCATTCAATCACCCTTAAAACTCATTCTTAATCAAAATTCATCCATCTCTGCCTTTTATGGATTTTATTCAATAAGAATCTTTTTTCCTGGATGTTTATTAAAGTGATTGTAATAAAACTGTCCAAACGTTGGTGACACTTGAGGCTTACTCAACTTGACCTCCTGTTTGCATTGCACCATCATTGACCAGTTGCTAAATAGTTATTTTTGTCAAATATTTATTTTGCATTTTTTTCCACTAACTAATCAGAAAGCAGTTAACAGCACTTGGTAGTATTAATCAATCAGAAGAAAGGAATATAGTTCCTTATGTTACATCTCAGGCTACCTTGTAGTACATTGCACAACCTTTCTCCCACTCTTCTGCACAATGTAAACTTTGAAATACTTGAAAAGAGCTTAACTCTGCTTTTAATATCTACATTGTTCTTCCTGATTCAATAAACATCTCATTTATTTTTCTTTAGCTTTAGTGCAGACATTGTAGCTGTTAACAATTGGATCGGTGCCTTACAGAGCTAACACATAATAACATAACTCTCAAGTTTTTACTGTTCCAAGCAGATTCCTTCCTTAACTTCTCAGTCCGTTATTTCTTGGTATCAGACTATAACATAAATACTACAAGGACCTTGCATGGCATATTGTCTGGACTTGCTTTACAATCACCCTCTTTTTATGTCTCTCAGCATCTGTGACCTTTTGAAACATAAAGCATTCTCCAGGTTTGTTTTGGCCAGCTGCAAGGTTCTTAACATTAACATACAGCCTTTGAAAACTCACTCCAAACTAATATTGCTTCCATTGATGTTAAGAAAGCCTTGATCTGGTGTAATAAAACATAGAGGCACTGGACTATTTTTTAACCACTTACAGAATAACAATCTTTTCACATAAATACTCCCCATAAAATCTCATATCAGCAAGACATGACCTGTTGAGTATTTTAAAACTACCTTTTCAGATATTATATGTAAGCACAACACTATATATTAGTTGATGCACCATCAATAACTCTCGGAGATGGGAGGTGAACAATAGGCTTTTATTAGCAGCAAAAGAGACCACAACATCTTGGAGACTGAGGGAGGAGCAGTGCCTCCAATCGCCTTTATACCGGGGTCTGTGGGAAGAGCCACAGGAGCAGTCAGCAGAGGGGCATGTCCAGACAGTTTTGTTTTAAAGTGGAGTTGTACTTTCTACTGTAAGTTGTGCTGGCAGATTTAAAAATCACTCCCAGTTATGTTTGATGTATCTTCGATTTAATTTTAAAGTCTAATTATTGGAGAGTGAAGATTTACCGAAGTACGGAAACCCGAAGGATCGAGTAAAGTTGGTGTTGTCAGCGGTAATACAGGATCGACCTTATTGGATCTTTGTTCAAAGAAGTAGTAACCTGCATCCGAGTTAGCCCCTGCATTGTGAAAGCAGAAAGGGCTGGGCGCAGTGTTATTTGCCAAGGAAAAGGTCAATTCCTTTAAGCTGTTTTTATTTCCTTCGTCGTAAATCCTTTGGGCAAGGCATATTTTGGCTGGGATCAGCAGTAATGTCACGTCATTGAGGAGTTCATTACTTCAGGAAAGTCTCTCCTAAATTGACTGTATAAATCATTTGGACTTTCTCATTTATCACTTTAAGAATTGTGTTCACATTTATCACTTTAAGAACTGTTCAAGTTGCCATATAGTAGTTAACTTCCGGTTAAGTTGGTCATTTGTTTACTTTTCATTTTTATTGAGCAGTGTTTAATAAATGTTTATTTGTTTATAAAACACCTGTCTTAATTCTGTATTCATTGTTGCCGGAGAAGTATCTTAACACAAGCAACACATACAAAGTGCTGGTGGAACGCAGTAGGCCAGGCAGCATCTATAGGAAGAAGTACATTCGACGTTTTGGGCCGAGGCCCTTCGTCAGGACTAACTGAAAGAAGAGATAGTAAGGGATCTGAAAGTGGGGGGGAAGGGGGAAATCTGAAATGATAGGAGAAGACAGGAGGGGGAGGGATGAAGCTAAGAGTTGTAAAGTTGATTGACAAAAGGTATACACAGCTGGAGAAGGGAAAGGATCATGGGACGGGAGGCCTAGGGAGAAAGAAAGGGAGCACCAGAGGGAGATGGAGAACAGGCAAGGAGTGATTGTGAGAGGGACAGAGAGAAAAAGGAAAAAAGATAAATAAATAGATAAATAGAAATAGATAAATAAATAAGGGATGGGGTAAGAAGGGGAGGAGGGGCATTAACATAAGTTAGAGAAATCAGTGTTCATGCCATCAGGTTGGAGGTTACCCAGATGGAATATAAGGTGTTGTTCCTTCAACCTGAGTGTGGCTTCATCTTGACAGTAGAGGAGGCCATGGATAGACATATCAGAATGGGAATGGGACGTGGGATTAAAATGTGTGGCCACTGGGAGATCCTGCTTTCTCTGGCAGACAGAGCTTAGGTGTTCAGCGAAACGGTCTCCCAGTCTGCGTCGGGTCTCACCAATATATAAAAGACCACACCGGGAGCACCGGATGCAGTATACCACACCAGCCAACTCACAGGTGAAGTGTCGCCTCACCTGGAAGGACTGTCTGGGGCCCTGAATGGTGGTGAGGGAGGAAGTGTAAGGGCAGGTGTAGCACTTGTTCTGCTTACAAGGATAAGTGTCAGGAGGGAGATCAGTGGGAGGGATGGGGGGGAACGAATGGACAAGGGAGTCGCGTAGGGAGCGATCCCTGCGGAAAGCAGAAGGGGGGGGGGAAGATGTGCTTGGTGGTGGGATCCCGTTGGAGGTGGCGGAAGTTACAGAGAATTACATGTTGGACCCTGAGGCTAGTGGGGTGGTAGGTGAGGACAAGGGGAACCCTATCCCGAGTGGGGTGGCAGGCAGATGGGGTGAGGACAGATGTGCGTGAAATGGGAGAGATGAGTTTGACAGCAGAGTTGATGGTGGAAGAAGGGAAGCCACTTTCTTTAAAAAAGGAGGACATCTCCTTTGTCCTGGAATGAAAAGCCTCATCCTGAGAGCAGATGCAGTGGAGATTGAGGAATTGTGAGAAGGGGATGGCATTTTTGCAAGAGACAGGGTGGGAAGAGGAATGGTCCAGGTGGCTGTGGGGGGCTTATAGTAGACATCGGTAGTTAAACTGTCTCCAGAGACGGAGTCAGAAAGATCAAGAAAGGGGAGGGAGGTGTCAGAAATGGACCAGGTAAATTTGAGGGCAGGGTGAAAGTCAGAGGCAAAGTTAATGAAGTCAACGAGCTCAAGTCAGAATCAGATTTATTATCACCGGCATGTGTCATGAAATGTATTAATTTAGCAGGAGTAGTTCAATGCAATACATGACAATATAAAAAGAAAAAATAAATGTCATATACAGTAAGTACATATATAAGTGTGTGTGTGTGTATTAAATAGGTTAAAACAGTGCGAAACAAAAATATTAAAAAATTACACAGGTGTCTAAAATCTACTGAAGACAGAGAGCCAGACACCCAAAATTAATGTTATTAGGGCTGACTCTGGGTACACAAATATTCCACATATTGATTGCTGATTCTTGTGACCATGTTTGATATGCTAGGTGACAATATTAGCCTGGTTTGTAGTTTGAACTCAAGTGATAATGGTGCAAATAACTTTAACAAATTGTTTCCTGGATTGATGGCAGGCCTATTAACACAACCCCATTGTTCTTTGCAAACCGTATTTCTTAGTCTGTGGGACAGCCTGTGCTTTTAAAATCAATTTACTGCTTGCAATTTACGATTTACATTAAGAACTGAAGACCTAGTTCTTGTTTGAATTCATATCTGCTATATTCACATATGTCCAGAATGCTCCCTAACAATCTGCCATTACTGAGCATGAGGGATCTAACAACTAACATGGTCATCAATTTACAGGTTGATATTTTAGTAGATATACATGATATCACTTATAATTTCCATAGCTGGGGCAGAAATACAAAAAAAAACAAACACTGGCAAAATTTTGGGCAAGTATATATTCATCAGGATAAAACAATGGACTGAAATGTTATCCCTCTCCTTCCTGCACTCTGGGGAAACAGTCCCAGCCTATCCAGGCTCTCCTGATAATTCAAGCTGTCTAGTCTTCGTGAATCTCTTCTTCACCATTTCTAGCTCAATGATATCCTTCCTCTGAGCAGGAGGTGAGAATAGCACTCAGTTCTCCAAATGTGGCCACATCGATGTCTTGTACTGATCAGAATCAGCTTTATTGCCTTCGAAATATGTCGTCATTTTTTTTGTTTTGTGGCAGCAGTGCAGTGCAAGACATAAAAATTACTGTAAGTTACAAAAAATAATAAATAGTCAAAAAGAGGAATAGCGAATCTGATGGTGGAGGGGAGGAAGTTGTTCCTAAAGTGCTGAGTGTGCACCTTCAAGCTCCTGCACCTCCTCTCTGATGGTAATAATGAGAAGAGGGCATTTCCTGGATGGTGAGGGTCCTTAATGCTGGATGCTGTCTTTTGAAGGAGTCCTCGGTGGTGTAGAGGGCTGTGGCTGTGATGGAGCTGACTGAGTCTATGTAACCCTGCAGCCTTCCTTATTCAGCTGTAATGTGGCACCTCATCTCCTGTACTCAGCGACAGCAAGCAGGCCAGACGCCTTCCTCACCACTCTGTCCACCAGCATTGATAATTTCAGGTACTCTCTGTTCAACAATACCATCCAGTGCTCTGCTCACAAGGTTTATTTCCATCAAAGTAATTATACATGAAAATAGAAAGAATGGTGCAAATGGCTATACATAAATGCACGAAGTCAGGACACACTGCCCTACAGCACGCATCACTCCCATCTTCCGAGGATGTAGTGTGGCTGCTCCTGTACTTGCTCCAGTGACTATGGAAAGAGTTCAGTCTGAAGAATGGAAGAAATCACACCAAATTTGACAAGAACAAATGGGAAATGTAAGTGCAAGATGATTTAGAATATGTATTGATCTGTGCTGCTTCTCAGTGTTGTATGTAAGGGATGCGATGACACAGAAGGATGCACACTAATATTTCACCTCCATCGCATCAGCTTAAATCCAACACATGGAATGGTGTTTATTTTCTCTATCGACTGCAAGCACTTTGTGTAAAATAAAATTGGTTTATTGTCCGACCACCTCTAAATAGATGCCAGTCCATCTTTGTTAAACTGCCTGTGATTCATCTGAAAAGGACAAGTACAAAGTAATTACACATAGGGTAGTCAGTGTGAGAAATGCAATGGTGATAAATACTGTGCTCAGAAACGTTCTGAATACTGAGTTCATGAAAATGTGAGCTGGTGCAAATATCCTGACCAACCTTTAACACTAAGATATTTTGTGGCATTTTCCTTCATGGAGTTCATTAGGTCTCTCAAAATAAATACATAAATATCCTTTTTTAGTTCTTTTAAAGTTACTGTCCCCCATGTCCTGTAAATTACCAATAATCAACTTATGTAATCAATATCACATAAGCAGGCTCCATTAGGAACCCCTCAATCCTGCCTACCATTCATGGTGATCTTCTTGTTATTTCAGATCTCCACAGCATTCAATTCCCTGATCTTTCAAATAATTACCTGCTACCTCTTTAAGTGTCACCAATGATCTAACTTCCACAATCTTCTGAGGCAGGGAATTCCAGATTCACCACCCTTTTGCTTCAAAAAACTCCTCAGAAACTCACTTTTGAATAACTGGTATTATAAATAACAATGTTGATATTCCCATGCATAGAAGCATCATGACATCTAACTTATCAAGCCCCCTGTGCATCTAGCACGTTTCAATAAGATCACCTCTCATTTTCTCTAATCTCCAAAGAATATAAATCCATTTTCTTTTACTCTCCTGATAGAGCACACGTCCATCTAAGCAATTTACCTGCTGCATCGTTTTTGAATTACCTCTAATGCAAGAAATAAACACAGAACATGCTAGAAATGTTCAACAGGCCAGGCTGCACCGATGTGAAGGAAAAAAAGCCACATTTCATGTCTCAGATCCTTCTTATTTTATTTTAGATTTCCAGCATCTGTAGTTTTGTTTTAAATTTCCAATACCATTATATTGTATATCAAATGAAGAGACCAAAACTGCACACAATATTCCAATGCCCCATACCATTGAAACAATACTTTCCAGTTTCTAAACACTTGCACTCTTTAGATCCCTTTCAGTAAAGTGCATAACCTTGCATGGAACTCCACTTGTCCACTGGTTCATCTCTATCTTTTGCAGAGCCCTGCCATCATCATCATCATCATAACAAGCCCTTCCACCTATTTTCACATGATCAGCAAACTTGAATAACTTACACTCTGCCCCTGCTAGTAAGTGATGAACGGAGAGCTATTACCTGATCCTTGAGGCACACTACATCACATTCTTGCATCATGAAAAAGACCTGTTTATTCCAATTCTCTGTCTTCTGTCATAACCAATCTTCAATGCATACTAGTGCTCTTTCCTCATGCCATAAGCTCTTGTGTAGCATCATTTAATGTGACACCTTGTAGAACGCCTTCTGAAAATACATATACACTACCCTTTATTGACTCCAAGACCACTCGCGTGATTTCTTCGATAAAACCATGTTGATTTTGCCTGATTATATTAAGCTTTTCTAATTGCTAAATGACTAGTAATTTTTTCCTTGATTATGGACTCCAGCTTCTAACTAACAACAGTTTTAAGCTAACAGGGACCTGTCAACTTGTCTTTCTTCAGTCCCATTAGCTTCCCTTCTGGTAGTGATTGTTACAAATTCCTTCGTGATATTTGAAACTAGCTCATCATATACCTATGGGATATTTACAATGTCCTCCCTCACAATGGATGATGCAAGTATTGATTTAACTTAACTGCTGTTTCTATTTCCTATTGTTCATTCCACATTGTTGCTCTCCAGGTCTCACTCTTACTCTATCTACCCTCTTCAAATGATTTAAATGGTTCATTAATATCAGAGAATGTTTATAGTATACAACCTGAAATTCTTACTCTTCACAGACCTCTATGAAACAAGAAATCCCATAGAATGAATGACAGAAACATCAGAATCCCAAAGTCCTTCCTTCCCCCCCACCCCCACGCACAAGAAGCAGCAGGAGCATCGACCCTCCCCTTCCCCACTTCCTTTAGATATTAGAGATTAGCTGTCATGGTCCAGTCTGTGAAATCCGCATTCTGGTTCAGGGTCTGGTCCATGTTCCTTATTCCAGGTTTTCTGGGTTTCCCCAGTTTCTGTTGAGGCAGCTGATTTTTGTTCGGGCTGGCTTCATAAATAGCCTCAGGATTCAACCTCTGGCTGCTAGATCGTTCCTGTCCAAACCCCCTGTCTGTATCCCTTCCCTTCCCCTTCCTGCCTGGTGCCTTGCCTCGCCTCACCTCTGCCTGCAGCCTTGCCTTGCCTCGCCCTGCCTCTGCCTGGAGCCTTGCCTTGCCTCACCCTGCCTCTGCCTGGAACCTTGCCTTGCCTCGCCCTGTCTCTGCCTGGAGCCTTGCCTTGCCTCACCCTGCCTCTGCCTGAAGCCTTGCCTTGCCTCGCCCTGCCTCTGCCTGAAGCCTTGCCTTGCCTCGCCCTGCCTCTGCCTGAAGCCTTGCCTCACCCTGCCTCTGCCTGGAGCCTTGCCGTGCCTCACCCTGCCTCTTCCTGAAGCCTTGCCTTGCCTCACCCTGCCTCTGCCTGAAGCCTTGCCTTGCCTCGCCCTGCCTCTGCCTGAAGCCTTGCCTCACCCTGCCTCTGCCTGGAGCCTTGCCGTGCCTCACTCTGCCTCTTCCTGAAGCCTTGCCTTGCCCTGCCTTTGTCTGGAGCTGAGCCTTGCCTTGCCTGTGTCTGGAGCCTCATCCTGTTTGGAACTGTCTGTCCGTTTCCAAGCCTTCGCTAGGTAGGCCCAGCCATTTTGCCGCTACCTAGCGTTGGGAACTGCCTCGTTGTGTTCAGTGTTCTGTGTAATGAGTCCCGGCCCTACGTCCTGTACCCAAGGAGGGGTCCCGGCTTGGTGTTCTATGTTCCTGTTCTCCCTCGACCCAGGCTCTGTGTTCTGAGATAAATATCATAAACATGACATCAGTGAGGAATATTCAAAGTACCTAAGTTTTGAAGAATGCAGTATAGAATCTGGGAGTCAATAACACAAAACTAAGGGAATATTTCTGTCTGTGAGAATATGTATCTAAGACAGCAACAACATTGACCAACAAATTGCACAGGATAATGCAGAACTGAAGAAAAACATTGTTAGACAAATGCATAATGATAATCTCCATGCCCTGTTTTTTTTATCATCATCAGCGATGCAACATTTAGAATTCAGCAGGGGCCCTTACACCTACACTAGCATTGTGCCAGAGTAAATCCCATTACACACCCGTGTCACTGGGCAGCATGGGCTTGGGCTGGAAGGGCCCATTACTGCACTGTATCTCGCAATGAATAAAAGAGATTGAGAGTATGGAGAGATTTATTAGAATGGTAACAGGGTTCAAGGACTCCTACTAAAGGAGGAGATGGAGAATGTGACCTTGTTCTCATAGCAGGTATGGTAGAAGTATTCAAAATCATTAATATTTGTAATAACATAAATTTGAGATGGAAGCAAGAGATTTTAGATTTAAAGTGATTGGCAATCAGTCAGAGGCAATATGAGGTATTACGGTTTTACAAGTATGTTGTGATCTGGAGTGGATAGTGGAAGATGGTACTGAGCCACACAATAATGATGAGCACCAAGTACAACTTATCAAATGAATAATGTCCTTTTCCATTTTGCATAGCATAGCATGGTGAAGCATGATGAAGAAAAAAGGGGAGGAGCACCAAAAGGGAGGTGATGACTGGGCCCTTTGCACCACCACCCCCGGTGCTCCTCCTCCTTTTTCATTCTTCCATGGCCTTCTATCCTCTCCCGTCAGACTCCCCCTTCTCCAGCTCTGTATCTCTTTCACCAATCAACCTCCCAGCTCTTTACTTCACCCCCTCCTCTCCTGCTTTCACCTATCAGCTTGTGTTTCACCCTTCCCTGCCCATGCCTTCTAACTCTGACTACTCATCTTTTTTTTTCTCCACTTCTGCTGAAGGGCTTCGGCCTGAAACGTTGACTGTACTCTTTTCCATAGATGCTGCCTGGCCTGCTGAGTTCCTCCAGCATTTTGTGTGTGTTCCTTTTCTATACATTCTGGCCAGGAAGTGCTCCAGTAGACAATGTAGAATACCTGAAGGGAGTAAAGGCAACATGGCATCATCTAAGATAAAGGATTAGTGCTTAAAACATTTCAATCACTTCCAACATTTTAACAGGTGGGATAGACAAAGGAGATCCAGTGGATCTTGTTTACTTGGGTTTTCAGAAGACCTTTAACAAGGTGCCCACATGAAGCTGCTAAACAAGAGCCCATGATATTACAGGAAAGATGCTAGCATGGATAGAAGACTGGCTCCCTGGCAGGAGGCAAAGTGTAGGAATAAAGGGAGCCTTTTCTGGTTGACTGCCAGTGACTAGTGGTGCTTGGGAGTAGTAGGTGTTGGGACTGTTTCTTTCCACTTCATTTGTCAGTGATTTGGGTAATGGAATTGATGGCTTTCTAGCTAAGTTTGCAGATGGTACAAAGATAGGCAGGTAGTGCTGAAGAAGCAGGGAATCTGCAGAAGTACTTGGACAGATTAGGAGAATGCGCAAAGAAGTGGGAGATGGAATATAGTGTATGGAAATGTATGGTCCTGCACTTACCTCATACAGCCCAATACCTCATATTGCCTCTGAAGGAATAAAAGCATAAACTATTTTCTAAATGGGGAAAATAATTCAAAAATCTGAAGTCCTCATGCAGAATTCTCTAAAGGTTAACTTAAATGTTGCGTCAATGTTAAGGAAGGCTGATGCAATGTTAGCATTTGTTTTGAGAGGACTAAAGAGGACAAAGATGTGATGCTGAGGCTTTATAAGACATTGGTCAAACCACACTTGGAATACTGTAAGCAGTTTTGGGCCTCTTACCTAAGAAAAGATGTGCTAGCATTGAAGAAGGTCCGGAGGAGGTTCACAAGAATGATTCCGGGAATGAAAGGGTTAGCGTCGGAGGAGAATTTCTCACTGGAGTTTAGAAGAATAAGTGGAGGATCTCATTGAAACCTATTGAATATTGAAAGGCCTAGATAGATTAGATGTGGAGAAGATGTTTCCTATAGTGGGGAGCTTAGGACCAGAAGGCACAGCCCCAGAAAGAAGGGATACTGCTTCAGAACAAAGATGAGGAGGACTTCCTTTAGCCAGAGGGTGGTGTATCTGTGGAAATCATAGGCACAGGTGGATGTGGAGGCCAAGTCATTGGGTATATTTAAAACGAAGGTTGATAAATTCTTGATTAGTAAGGGCGTCAAAGGTTTTACAGAGAAGGCAGGAGATTGGTGTTGAGAGGGATAACAAATCAGCCATGATGGAATGACAGAGCTGACTCGATGGGCCAAATGGCCTAATTCTGCTCTTATGTCTTATGGTCTTGATGTGAATAGAGAAGCCAGGATTGTGCCTTAGTGTTACTCTGCACTGGATCGGACTGCATCCTCCCCATTACATCAATACGTTCTTTACTGGTCCAATTGCTTCACTAGTAGACACAAGCAAAAGGCCTTCCAATTTCCATCATACCTCACTTCTTGTTTGTACTTTTGCAGGTTTTTTAATCCTCTGCAGACTCTCTTCTTACTTCACAAGCAGCTGCTTTCTCTCACAGAAGCTGCCTACCTGCGGCTTAACTGTACAATGTAAGTCGCTGCTTGGCATCCCTGCACAAGCAACAACCATAAAACCCTGCTGTGTTGGAGAGGCTGCCTACGCATAACTGAGGAGTGTCAGTCACTGCCCAGGTCCATATGTAAATGGTGGAGAAGCACTAGATACAGAGGCAGCAGACAGATGATCAGCCAGTGTTGCTGGTGGCAAGCCAGCACACAACATGTCATCCATTAGCACCTTTTCTCCTTTATTTTATTCACACACATTTAGGCAGTTTAGTATCCTGATGCTGTAGGGTGTAAGCATTTGTTTGATGCTGCCGAACCTCTCCAAGACATGTGGACCCTTCTCCACTTCTCTCCATTTTTTCCGTGAGGACCTGGATGGGGTGAGACCTTCATTTATCTGCAAGGTCGGAAATGCTGCAGTTCACAGCAAAACCTTCTGAAATATAAACAGACAACCTTCCTGAAAACTGCCATTTACAGCCTTGCACCATCATAGCAGAAACCCCAGTGGAGCAATAGTCAGCCCCTATTGCTGTTACTGGCTCATCGGCTGTGTCAGAATTGTTCACAGTGATTAGAGCATTCTGGGTTGGATGGGTATTGCAGATTCACTGAAATGATTGCTGTCACATCTTGCAACCTGAAACAGTAAGAGCCAGGGTCACCAACTGTCATAGACATGCAGAGATGCCTCAAAGAGTATTTCCATATTTCCTTATGACATATTAGAAGGCTATTTAGTATGATGCTCATCAGAATGCCATGGGAGGCACAGATGCAACTGGACCCATTGACTTGAAGACCTCTGCAGGGATTCCATTCTTCCCAGAGGTTATTCCAGAATTTAAGCAAGCAATGGCTTGTTTGTCCTCAGCCATTGTAGGAGGGAGATCGAGGGTGTGGGTTTCATGGGAATCTGATCAAGTGCAGCCTGGTCTACGGTAGACGGTCTGTTGAAAAGTTGCTGAGGTGCTCTCTCCGCCTGTCACCTTTGTTCTCTCTGAGAAGTACTGTGCCATCTGCTGACAGAAGGGGTGTGGTGCATGGCTTGTGTGGTCCATAGATTGCTTTGATGGCACTGAACAACGTCAGAAAGTTCTTGGTGTCAGCATTCAGCTGGATTTCCTCCAACTTTCTCTCCCACCATTCAGTATGCATTCGGTGCTTGCATCTGAACATGTTTGATCGCGTTCGCAATTGAAGAAATGTCGTTCTGCCATGTGAGAAATGCCTTCTGCTTCTCTTCCAGTATACTGGTGGCATTTTCATCATTTACATCAAACCAATCTTGACGAGCTTTCCTTTTTGGTCCCTGGACTGACTTTGCTGATTTCATCACTAGTGTCTTGTATCGATCCCACTTCTCTGCTGTGCTTCCATTCCGGGGCCTATGGGACACCAGGGCGTGAGACTGTTTGCAAATTGCTCTCAATGTTTATGGTGCTGCAACTTGTTGGTATCAAGAGGTTGTCGAATTACTTTTGTTTTTTTTTGGTGCAGTTGGATGGTGTACAGTGGGAGGATTAATCTAACCAGGTGATGATCAATCTAGCACTCTGCTTCACACATGGTGCTAGAGTTCTTGAAATCATGAGTGCCCCGTCTGCAACAAATGATGTAATCAATCAAGTGCTACTGCTTGTACCTGGAGTCCACCCATGTTGTTTTGTATTTGTTGGCCTGTGTAAAGAGGGTGTTAATTATTGTTGGTAGAATCTCAGGTGGTGACGAGAGGGCGTACAGGAGTGAGATATGCCCTCTACTGGAATGGTGCCACAGCAACAACCTGGCACTCAATGTCAATAAGACAAAAGAGCTCATTGTGGACTTCAGGAAGGGTAAGACAAAGGAACACATACCAATCCTCATAGAGGGATCAGAAGTGGAGAGAGTGAGCATCTTCAAGTTCCTGGGTATCAAGATCTCTGAGGATCTAACCTTGTCCCAATATATTTATGTAGTCATAAAGAAGGTAAGACAGAGGCTATACTTTATTAGGAGTTTGATGAGATTTGACATCTCAACAAATACACTAAAAAACTTCTATAGTTGTACCATGGAGAGCATTCTGACAGGCTGCGTCACTGTCTGGTATGGAGGGGCTACTGCACAGGACCAAAAGAAGCTGCAGAAGGTTGTAAATCTAGTCAGCTCCATCTTGGGCACTAGCCTACAAAGTACTCAAGACATCTTTCGGGAGCGGTGTCTGAGAAAGGCAATGTCCATTATTAAGGACCTCCATCACCCAGGGCATGCCTTTTTCTCACTGTTAGCATCAGTAGGAGATACAGAAGCCTGAAGGTACACACTCAGTGATTCAGGAACAGCTCCTTCCCCTCTGCCATCTAATTCCTAAATGGACATTGAAGCTTTGTACACTACCTCACCTTTTTTAATACACAGTATTTCTCTTTTTGCACATTTAAAAAAATCTATTCAATAAACATAATTGATTTACTTGTTTATTTATTATTATACTTTATTTTATATTTTTTTCTCTCTCTCTGCCAGATTATGTATTGCATTGAACTGCTGCTAAGTTAACAAATTTCACGTCACATGCTGGTGATAATAAACCTTATTCTGATTCTGATTCAAGTCATGCTTGGTACAGAAATAGAGCAGCAGTAAGTCTTTGGTGTAGAGTTCATCAACACTGTGATGTCACAGTAGTGTTTTCCAGTTGTTGGGGGGTCAGTGATGGCTCTGGCATTGAAGCTGCCCATCAAGTTGAGTTTATCACTTGGAGATTTTGTTTCCACAATTCGACCAAAGTCCATCCACACAGAAGCTCTCATTGATTTCATCACTGAATGTCACAGTAAGTGGTGTAAACATGGCGTGGCGAGAGTGATTGAGCAGAAAGCCAAGTGTGATTGGTCATTCATTGATGCGGATGATCAGTGTTGGTGGCTGAGGCAGGAGTGAAATCTTGATGGCTAATCCTACTCCATGTATTTGATCTTCGTTTTCCGGTTTGCCTTTCCAGAAGAAAGTATAACCGCCCTTGGGCTCAGAAATAGAACCTTCATCTGCAAGCCTGGTCTCACTGAACATGGAATGTCAATGTTGTAGTGCACCAGCTCTCATGCTGTGAGGCTCATGCTTTACTCAAGCTTATCATTGTGCAACAGAGTTTGGATGCTCCAAGCTCCAAAGATCATTTTCATTTTCATGACTTTTCAAAGTTCAAAGTAAATTTATTATCAAAGTACAACTATGTCACCATATACAAGAAGATTCATTTTCTTGTGGGAATACTCAATAAATCCATAGTAGAATAATATCCGTAATAGAATCAATGCAAGACTGCACAAACTGGGGGTTCAACCAGTGTGCAGAAGACAACAAACTGCAAATACAAAAAGAGAGAAAAAATAATAAATAAATAAACAATAAATATTGAGAACATATTTCTTGAAAGTGAGTCCATAGGTTGTGGGAACACTTCAGTGAGTTTTCAATTGCTGTAGGGGTAAAACTGTCAGCCACAGCATGCTGACCAGTTATTTTGGGACAAGTAATGCTTGGGACACCTTTTCTAGTCCCCTCCCTTGTCAGTACTGGCCCTGAATAGGGCTGCTCTGTCACTTGGGATGGGCTGAACTCCTCTGCTGTCCCAGAGTCGGTGACGGATGACCTGAGTACAGGTCACCTACAAGCAGGTTTGGAACTACGGCTGCTGGTGGTTACCTCCATCTGTCACGTTGCCCTATCCCTCATCACTGTAGGACATAATAGGTTTGAGAAATGTTGAGCTGCACAACAGAACTCACGTGGGAAAGCTCTTAAAGTGAAAAAGCCGATGTACTGGGGTACTTCGGCTTGCTCAACTTCAGAAGCCCTATTCCATTAGAACATTTGAAAGATTCTTACAAGAACAGGCCATTTCCCCACAAAGCTTATCAAATTCCTATTCACACTGTGTGTTGAAATGTCTATAGAGTTTAGATTTGAAAGTCTCTAACGTACTTAGCTGCAGAACTAGGTAGTCTGTTCCATGTGTCCACAACTCGCTGTAAAAAGAAATGCTTCCTGACGTTTTTCTGAAATCTCCACTTAACTAGTCTCCACCTATGGCCCTGTGTCCTCATTGATGCATTAATTTTGAAGCAGCAGCTGGAATCCACTTTACTTATACCTTAATGATTTTAACAATTCTATCATGTCTCCTTTCATTCTATGTCTACTTAGGCTAAAAGGATTTAATTATTTCAATCTTTCTTCATAGCTCATACCCTGCAAACCTGGAATGAGTCTTGTTGCCCTTCTCTGAACCCTCTCCAGTGCCTTCACATCTCTCACACAATATGGCGACCAAAATTGTACACGGTACTCAAGGTGTGGCCTCACAAGCACATTATACAGTTTAAGGAGAACATCCCTTGACTTGAACTCCACTGATCACATTATATAGCCCAACGTTCTATTAGCCTTCCTAATCACTTCTCTGCATTGTCTAGATGATGATGATGGTGAGTCTACCAGGACACCCAAATCCTCCTCATACAGTGCACTTTCTAACTCAAGACCTCCCGCTGTATATTTATATCTAATATTTCTACTTCATATATGCAATACTTCACATTTACTTACATTAAATTTCATCTGCTATTTTTCTGCCCACATTTAGATTTTGTTTAGATCTAACTGTATTGAGTCTGCTGCCTGAATGTTATCAGCCCATCCCCCTAATATTGTGTCATCTGCAAACTTTACTAGTTTATTTGTTATGTGCTTATCCAAATCATTAATGTAAATTTAAAACATCAGCACCCCCAAAACTGATCCCTGTGGAACCCCACTTTTAACATCTTCTAGTTGTGAAAATGATCCTCTCACCTTAACTCATTGTTTTCAGTTTTTGAACCAATTCTGCATTCATTCGCACATCTTGCCCTGAAGCCCTACTTCCTGTAATTTGATTATTAACCTTTCATGGGCTACCTTGTTAAAAGCCTTCTGAAAGCACAAGTAAATGATAGCAACCGTTCTCTATTGTTATCATAAATTTTACTTGCCTCTTCATAGTAAAACATGATTTCCCCTTTCTGAACCCATGGTGGCTTTCTGCTAACATGCCCGTCCTTATCAGCTGCTTTTACATCTCATTCTTTATTATTGATTCCATTATCTTGCCTGTGATACACATTAAGCTTACTGGTCTATGGTTACCAGAGTCAGTGTGATCACCCGTCTCATATACTGGGGCCATGTTAGCCCATTTCCAGTCACCAGTCTTTGATGACTCTTGAAAATTACATGTTAGGGGTTTGTATATATAATCACAGACCTCACTAAGTACCCTTGGATATATGTTGTCTGGCCTGGAGATTAATTAACTTTCAGCCTTTTCAGTTGAAGTAGGACCTCAATTTCTAAGATCTCTAACTCACTTAAAACAACCTTATTTTTCTCGACACTTACTAACATCTTTGCAGGTGAATACTTTAGAAAAGTATGAGTTAAGAGTATCTGCCGTGACCTTTTCTGCATAATTTAACAGTCTACTATTATTCCTAAAACACTTAACTTCCTCCTTGATTTTTCTTTTACTACTAAAGTATTGCAAAAATCTCTTAGTGTCAATCTTAGTATTATCAGTAATATCCTTCTCAACCTGGTAATTTGAATTTTGTTCTTGACCATAGCTCTCATGTTTTCTTATGCCCTATGGTTAACATTTTTCTGTATTCCTTATGTAGCCATCTTTTCTTTAATAATTGTTTCGTGTATCTTTTATTCATCCATGTGGTTGATCTGTTGGTTTTATTGCTTATTCTGACCTTGGGTATGAACATTTCCTGTTCTAGGTATATTACCTCTTTAAATTGACCCCATTGTTTCCTAGCTGACTCAATGTCAAGCAGGTCCTTCCAGTGTACCTTCTGAAGTTCTTCAGAAGACTAGTGATACAAGTGAATGTCACAAATGGAGACCATCTTGGTTGCAGTGGATGGCCATGATGTCTTCTGTGCCTTGTCATGCCCTTTGCTCTTCATGGAGCACTGCAGAACTGTCATCCCGGCCATTGGATCCCACTGGTGATCTCATCCTCCAGTCCACCAGAACTGATCTTGCATGCATATCCCTAACTCACCGGTGTTTGAAGCAAACCGATTCCCCTCACCTGTTTAGCCCACCTGGTGAAGCGGTGTACCATGGTGTGGCTGCTGTCACATGCAAACAGATACTTAGAGCTACAAGTGAGTGTCAGGTGATGACCAAAGATGGATGAGCTGTCCTGAGGGGGACAAGACAATCCCTTTCACCACAGGCGTTACTCCTCCCTGGACACCCCATACAGCCTCAAATAGTAAACAAGTTCCAATTTGAGCGCAGCAAAATGAAGGCATCCCCATGAATTCACGGCCACTTTGATCATACCTCGTTTCAGGAGGAAGGGTGGCAAAGTTCACTGCGGCAGCTAGCACAGCATCTCGCTGCTGTTCATTCCTAGCCCACATCATTCTGTAACTAGCACAGCATCTCGCTGCTGTTCATTCCTAGCCCACATCATTCTGTAACTAGCACAGCATCTCGCTGCTGTACATTCCTAGCCCACATCATTCTGTAACTAGCACAGCATCTCGCTGCTGTACATTCCTAGCCCACATCATTCTGTAACTAGCACAGCATCTCGCTGCTGTTCATTCCTAGCCCACATCATTCTGTAACTAGCACAGCATCTCGCTGCTGTTCATTCCTAGCCCACATCATTCTGTAACTAGCACAGCATCTCGCTGCTGTTCATTCCTAGCCCACATCATTCTGTAACTAGCACAGCATCTCGCTGCTGTTCATTCCTAGCCCACATCATTCTGTAACTAGCACAGCATCTCGCTGCTGTTCATTCCTAGCCCACATCATTCTGTAACTAGCACAGCATCTCGCTGCTGTTCATTCCTAGCCCACATCATTCTGTAACTAGCACAGCATCTCGCTGCTGTACATTCCTAGCCCACATCATTCTGTAACTAGCACAGCATCTCGCTGCTGTACATTCCTAGCCCACATCATTCTGTAACTAGCACAGCATCTCGCTGCTGTTCATTCCTAGCCCACATCATTCTGTAACTAGCACAGCATCTCGCTGCTGTTCATTCCTAGCCCACATCATTCTGTAACTAGCACAGCATCTCGCTGCTGTTCATTCCTAGCCCACATCATTCTGTAACTAGCACAGCATCTCGCTGCTGTTCATTCCTAGCCCACATCATTCTGTAACTAGCACAGCATCTCGCTGCTGTTCATTGCTGGGAAGATCCTGGCCCACAATCGTCTAATCACCGCCATTCAGAGAAGGACCTGCCTGAGACACAATGCAGGTTCCCACATGGAGTCTGATCTACAAATAGAAGAAGCACCATCAATATGATGTTTGCTCTCCATCAGGTTCAAGAAAAATGTATTGAAAAGGACATGGGTTTGTACATTGTCTTCATGGATTTAACCAAGGTCTTTGACACAGTTAACAGAGAAGTGCTCTGGACAATCTTGCCAAAGTTGGGATGTCCACTCAAGTTCATTAATCTTAATCACTTTTTGCACGATGATATGACTGGCCTTGTCCTCTCAAATGGGGAATCCTCAGAGCTGCTCAGTATCTCAAATAGTGTGAAGCAAGGCTGTGGGCTGGCCCCACGCTGTTCAATCTCTTCTTCACATGCGTACCCAACCATGTAGTCAGGGACCTCGAACACAGGGAGCACTTACAGTACAGGCTTGATTGATGATTGTTTTATCTGCGTTGCTGAAAATCCAAATCAAAGCCAGTTGGAAGAGTCATCCTCGAAGCACTTTATGCAGATGACTACACTCTAATGTCTCAATGATCTGCAACTGGTTATCGACAAGTTTGTAGAAGTCTCACGTCTATTTGGCCTCACCATCAGTCTGGACAAAACAGAGGCCTTACTTCAGCCTGGTGAGTTCTGCTCATTTGAACTATGTAAGTATTTAGTAGGAGTGTGCACTTGTTACGGGTGTGCGCACCATAAGGAAGAAGTGGAATTGTGGGATGAAAAGCTGGTGGCCCTCAGGTATTGAAGGTAGGCATTGAAAGTACAGCTGTTTAAACAAAAGTAAAACATGTCTTTGTTGTTTGGGAGGAAATGGTAGTAGCAGAGGATGGTTTCCAATTATAGCATCCCTCTGGCATTTGATGAGAGCAAGCCTTATGAAAGCTGGAAAAGTGAAATTGGAATATGGACTCATGTTACGGAACTGGAGAAGATAAAGCGAGCCTTGGTTGGTGTGTTGTCTCTCTCAGTAACAGCAAGAGAAACCGTGATGGGAATTTTGTTGAAAGACCTGACCAAATATGACAGTATGAATACGCCAATAAATGCACTTGATTCAGTTTTTTTTTGAAGGAAGAATAGGATCAGACTTATGAGGCATATGACAAAATTTACAGAGACATTTCTAAAAGTATGGCAGATTATATTATTGATTTTGAACAGAAGTACAGTCACATGTATAAATACAAAATGGAACTTCCTGACACTGTATTAGCTTTTAAATTGTTGGATACTGCATGTCTAGACATAAAGGACAGACAGCTAGTGTTAACTGCATGCATGGAACTTAAATTTGCATCTAGGAAATCAGCACTGAAGAGGGCTTTTGGAGAAAAGGCTGCTAAGACAACAGTCAGAATTAGTTTGAATCAGGAACAGCACACTTCACTGAGCAGAAACAAGCATAGACCCCAGAGGGACCAGACAAAGGTACCATTACCTGGCACAAATCCAGTAGGAGTAGGAGATTGAAATGTGTGGTATGTCAAAGCATTTACCATTGGGCAAGAAACTGCCTGCACAGAACCAAACAAGTTAGGCTAACTGAAGAATATAACAAATCTGAAGATGTAGAAATGTCATATCACATTGCTGGTGAAGGATCACTTACTAATGCAGAGACATGTGAGACAGAGATTTTGATGATAGAATCTCTAGGATCTGCTGTTATTGTAGAACATGCACATGCACAGTGTGTGGAGAACAATGGTTTGAAAGCTATGCTATGAACTAAACTAGAATGAAGTGCAGAAAATGGTGAACACAGATATACCTAGTAACAAAGCATTCAAATTTGGAGACACAAAGATTGTATACTCCATCAAAAGAGTGAAAAGTCCCATAAAAATAGGACAGTCAAAATGTTACATTGAAATGGAGGTGATACCAATGAACATTCCGTTACTCTTGAGTAAACCTCCCTAAAGAAAGCAGGAGCAGTACAGGATATGGAGAATGACCAGGCAATGATGTTTCAGCTCCAATGTCTCTGAGCTCACCAGCTCAGGACATTACTGTGTGAATATTCTAACTGAAGACATTATGGGGAACCAAAGTGCTAACTGTCACAGAAAACTTGGCCATAGGTGAGAAATGCAAAGTGCTGCTCAAACTTCACAAGTGGTTTGGACACACTTCAACTGATAGATTTCAGAAACTGCCCAGGAGCTCAGGAAACAAAGATGAAGATTATTTTTCCATTCTAAAGCAGTTAATTGACAGCTGTGAAACATGCCAGAAGTTTGGAAAGCCCAAACCCAAGCCTGTGGTTTGTCTGCCACTTGCATCTGAATACAATGAAACAGTAGCTGTAGATCTACATAAACTGGAGCAAAGAGTGTGGTATCTCCACATCACTGATGAGTTCACACATTTCAGTGCTGGTAGCATTGTAAATACAAAGAGACCCTCAGAGATAGTAAAAAACTTCATCCATTCCTAGATAAGTGTTCATGGCCCACCTCAGAAAGTATTCAGTGATAATGGTGGTGTATTTAATAATAATTAACTCAGAGATATGGCAGAGAACTTTAACACTGAAACAAAAACAACAGCAGCATACAGTCCTTGGAGTAAAGGACTTCTGGGGTGACACAATCCAACACTTACTGAAATAGTACTGAAGGTAAAGAGAAGTAATGGCTGCGATTGGATTGGTCTGGGCTCTATGGTGAAGAATACCATGCTCAATGTACATGGCTACAACCCATATCCATTGGCCTGAATCCAAAAATTTCCCTCTGTACTGGTTGAACGATGATCTGTTTTAGAGGGCCCTATAAGGAGTGAATGAGTTGGGAAACATATTTCGGCACTGCATGTATTAAGCAGGGTGTTCAGAGAGAATTCAAAGAGCACTTGAGGGCACAGGTCTGTCCTACATATGACAAATATGAAATGGGGGACAAAGTGTATTACAAAAGATCAGACTGTACAGAACGGAAAGGTCTTGGAGTTGCCATTGGTCAGGATGGAGTTGTGGTATTCGTGAGACATGGAAGTTCATATGTGAGAGTGCATCATTCCAGACTACGTAAAGCACAAACTGAAGACATTAAAACTCCGTGGAGAATGGCACAAAAAATGAATGAACTTAACTGGTACACTGTCACAGAGCACAGATAGGGGTGAAGAGACTCAACAGACTTGCCTGAAAAGAAATTTTTACAAGTGCAAAGACAAAATGGAAGTTTCAGTCATAAAACAGGACAAGCTGTGAAATTTGTAGACCAAGACACTGTTACCTCACACAAAGCTGAAGTCTTAGGACAAGCAGGCAAAGCCACTGGGAGAAACAAAAGTTGGTCAGTCGACATGTCATGTGTAGACAGACTTCATACTGAGTCAAGAATAGAACAAGCTGGACCATCTGAGAAATGTCAAGGCAAAGATGTCCTAGTAACTAAGGAAGTGTCGTTTGAATTTGGAAAACAGGATGAAACCAGTAGTTGGAGAAATAATAGAGTGCTTGAGGAAGTCAGAGAAATTGGCCAAAAGACAGTTTTTACTAGATGGATGTGCATCCTGAAAGAAATCCTGACAAGAATTATACCAAAAGCACATCTGGTAGCTAGAGGAACTGAACATAGAAGAACTCCAAAAAGACTCACCAACATGTGCATCAGAGTCTCTCTGAGTACTTCTCTCAGTGATATGTCAAAAGTATTGGCATAAAATCTACATTCTTACAGGGAGTGGAGCTGTCCCATGACATTTACATTAAACCCCTGCCTGAAGTCAGAAGTGAAGAAACACTGTGGAAACTCAAAGTATGCATATGGTCTAGCAGATGCATCATTCTACTGGTATACGAAGTTCAAGAAAATAATATTGAAAACGGATGGAAAGATGTCATAAGTGGATCCAACTGCTTTTTACTGACAAGGTTCAAGATGTGATTGGAGTACTTGCCTGTCATGTAGATGACATCATATGGGGAGGCTCACAAAACTTTGTCACAGCAACTATCCCTCAGCTGAAGTCAGCTTTTCAGGTTGGATGGGAGGAACATGACAGATTCTGCTATGTAGGGATAGACCTCCTTGCTTTTGATGGAAAGGCACAACTGCACCAAGAAAGCTACATCAGGAATCTTCAGACAATCCACATGGAATCCTCATGTGCCACACAATGGGGTGCACCCCTCAGTAAAGCTTAGGTCAAATTTTTTGGTTGGCAAGGCAGAGCAGACTTGACATCATGTTCGATGCCTGTAACTTGGCATCCAACACGAAAAAATGCCATAGTACAAACTTTGCATTACGTAAACAAGATATTCAAGCTGAAAAAGTTGTCCTGAAATTTTAACAGCTTGGAAATGATGGCTCACTGAAGCTCATTGTCTTCAGTAATTCCTCACTTGGAAATCTTTCTGATAGAGGTACTCAGGGGGGACATTTTATTGTACTCATGGAAGAAGAGGGAAGATTTTCACCTCTCTATTAGCAATCACAAAGGATCCAAAGAGTTGTATGGAGTACAGAGGCAGGAGAAACGCTTGCAATGTCTGAAGGTATTGACAATGCTGTTTTTCTGGCCATGCTCTATTCTGAACTTTTCCATGGTGATCCAAAGAACAGCCTACATATAATTTGCAACACAGGCAGCTGCTCTTTGGTTGATGCCATTAAATCCAAGTCAGTTACAGAGGAGAGGCTTCATCTAGAGATAAGCAGCATCAAAAAACTTGTCCAAGCACAGAAAATTCATCATGAGCTATGGTCAACTACAAAGGAGCAACTAGCTGACTGCCTCACAAAGAAGGGAGCGCCAGCACCTGTGCTGTTAAAAGCACTTAGTGAAGGCTTTTAGTACCTTAAAAATTGTATTAACATCAAGAAATAGAACTAATTCTCATATTCTAATGGACATTTGAATTGTCTTTAAATTTTCTAAGTTTAATTTTTTAATATATACATAAAAATGGATGGGAGATTGTTGAGTTCTGTTTTTTTAAACTATGTAAGTATTTAGTAAGCATGCTCACTTTCCCTATTATACGCGTGTGCGTCATAGGGAAACAGTGGAATTATGGGATGAAAAGCTGGTGACTCTCGTGTATCGAACCGAGACATTGAAAGTACAGTTGTTTAAACAAAAGAAAAACATGTCTTTGTTGTCTGAGCGTTAATACCGCCTGCTCCTTGATCCACTGCTGTGTCGCTTTCCATCACCATCGTAGGCACAACACTGAGGGGAGTAAAGGGCCGCATCATCTCCAATGATGGTTCCTTGCATAAAAAAATCAATGCCAGGATTTGCAAGGCTTGTCAGGTCCTGGGCTGCCTGTGATCACATGTGCTAAGTCAGCACAATATCCACACGTTCACTGAGATCAACTTTATAAGGCTGTTCACCTCTCAAACCTCCTGTATAGTTGTGAAAAGTGGACTACGGACAAAAGGCAACTGCTGGAGCACTTCCACAAGCACTGCCTGAGATCCATTATGGGTATCCACTGGCATGACTGTACCACAAACCTGGAATTCCTCAACAGGGCAGACACAGTCTTGAAGCCATGACCTGAAAGCACAACTTTTGTTGGACAAGACATGTTAGGGAGTCTCCAAACTCTCTAAGCGGCTGCTGTATGGCCATTTATCACAGGGATGCAGAAACCATGGTAGACCTCATTAGACTGTGTGAAAGAACATAAGAAATAGGTGCAGGAGTAGGCCATCTGGCCTGCTATTCAATAAGATCATGGCTGATCTGGCCATGGACTCATCTCCACCTACCTGCCTTTGCCCCATAACTCTTAATTCCTCTACTATGTAAAAATCTATCCAACCTTGTCTTAACCATACTTATTGAGCTAGCCTCCACTGCTTCATTGGGAAGAGAATTCCACAGAATCACCACTATCTGGGAAAAGCAATTCCTCCTCATCTCCATCTAAATCTACTCCCCCGAATCTTGAGGCTATGTCCCCAAGTTCTAATCTCACCTACCAGTGGAAACAACTTTCCTGCCTCTATCTTATCTACCTCTTTCAAGATCTCCGCTCATTCTTCTAAATTCCAGCAAGTACAGTCCCAGGCAACTCAATCTCTCCTCATAGTCTAACCCCCTCATCTCGGGAATCAACCTGGTGAACCTCCTCTGCACCACCTCCAAAGCTAGTACATCCTTCTTCAAGTAAGGAGACCAGAACTGGATACAGTACTCCAGGTGCAGCCTCACTAGTACCCTGTACAGTTGCAGCATAACCCCCTGCTCTTAAATTCAATCACTCTAGTAATAAAAGCCAACGTTCCATTTGCCTTCTTGAAAGCATGCTGCACCTGCAAACCAACCTTTTGTGATTCATGCACAAGCACTCTCTCTGCAGAGCAGTGTGCTGAAATTTTTTACCACTTAAATAATCATCTGTTCTTTCATTTTTCCTTCCAAAGTGGATGACCTCACATTTACCAAAGTTGTACTCCATCTGCCAGATTCTTGCCCACGTATTTAACCTCTTTATATCATTCTGAAGACTCAATGTATCTTCTGCACAATTTGCATTTCCACTCAATTTAGTATTGTTAGCAAACTTAGATACAGTACTCTTGGTCCTCTCTTCCAGATCATTAACGCATATCATGAATAGTTGCGTGCCCAGCACTGACCCCTGCGGCACACCACTCACCACTGATTGCCAACCAGAGTAACACCCATGTATCCCAACTCACTGCTTTCTATTAGTTAACCAATCCTCTGTCCATGCTAATACATCACCCCCAACTCTATGCATCCTTATCTCCTGGATAAGTCTTTTAGGTGGCACCTTATCGAATACCTTCTGGAAATCCCAATGAAAACAGTGGGCTTGCTCCCCAGCATCTGGAACATAGGTTACATGACAGAACTGGTTGGTGCTCACAGCTACTTGGCATCATGCAGACCTAGAAATTACCCAAAAGAAGAGGAAACCAGCAGCAACAGCCAAGCCTACTAAATCAGGACAATTCCCCTGTCCCCACAGTGAAAGTCTCTGCCATTCAAGAATCGTCCTCTACAATCACCACCAAACACACATCAGATAAGCTATATCAGAAGGCCAGCTGACAGAGCAATACCATTTCCACATTAACTTTCCCTGCAACCAATTTTCTCATTCCCCTCAGCTCCCCACAGATTCTAACACTTATTGCTCATTCTAGAGTGGTCAATTATCCTGCCAATCCTCATGCTTTTGGAATAATGGATAAAGATATAGGACTCAGGGCAAACACACGTGTTGAGTCAAGAGACGACAGATGCTGGAAACTGGGCAAACACACATGGTCAGACAAGAGACGGCAGATGCTGGAAACTACAGCAAGAAAAACAACCATCTGGATGAAGTCAATGGATCAGGCAGCATCTGTGGGAAATCAAGCTGAGTTACAGTTTCCTATTGAAACTGCTTTTCCAATTTTTCTTCCAGAGAGAGGTACCTAGCATCCAATAGAGTGAGGCAAATTTGAGCAATATGCTCTACTTCCTTTGATATCATTGGGCCCCCACCTCTTTGCTGCTTCAGATGGGGACCTGGGCTCACAGAGCATGAGGTTGCTAAGTGCAGCACCATGATTATTCAACTACACCCACTAGAATCAATTCTGGTTTGTGTTTGCCATCCTATGCCAGTTGGTGGAGTAGTTATTCATCCAACACATTCCTGTGGTTTTAATTAACTGTGTAGCTAATCTGCTTAACAAAAGCAGAAGCAGAGTATCCTGAATCTGAAACACAAGACAGTGCACACAGTGTTCCGCTGTGGTTAAATGAGCATTGTGACTGCCTGGCATAAAACAGAGCAGAAGTAAAGTGCTTCCCTGCAGGACAAAGGAATGTCAAGAAAATTAGCAACAGTATTATTCTGTGGTTCCTAGTGATGTGTAGGAACTAAAGCCTGGAAGGAACTTGCTTATCCTCTCAGAAAGCCAATAATTCAAACCACACACGCAGAATGCTACCCAGACGAAATATAAGGTGTTGCTCCTCTAACCTGAGTGTGGCCTCGCTGCAGCAGTAGAGCTGACCATGGACTGACATGTCGGAATGGGAATAGGAAGTAGAATGAAGAGGAGATCCCGCATTTTCTGGCGGGTGCTCGACAAAGCAGTCTCCCAGTGGGTGGTCTCCAACCTGATGGCATGAACTTTGATTAGCTGAACTTCTGGTAATTGCCCACCCCACTTCAAATTGTTTATAGGTCTTGACCTGTTGAAGTAGTGAAATGGTTTTGCTTTCACTCCCAGCCATTTCTGACACCTCCATGCTTGAAATTATGGTGAGCAAAACAGTTGTGAGTGTGTTACTGTTTATTTCTTGCTGGATATCAGTGACAAAAATCCCTGCTTTTTGAACACAAACACAAGCAACTGGCGCTATTTAAAAACTGTTTGCTCTAAGCACAGTACCGTGTCTAACAGCCACACAAGTGCATGCGACTGACACTAGTCAGAAACTGTCCAGCAACAGTCTCATGTCCCAATTGAGTGACATGGAAACAATCAAAAGGAAACACAGCTTTTTAAATTAGTTTTTCCCAAATAAGCAACTGTTCCGATTAACTGATGGCCCAATTAACTGGAATCCACTGTATATCAATGTATAAAACACAAAAATATCAAAATTTGAACACTCAGTCATAACAAAGTAAACCACAGTAACGTTTTAATTAAACTGTTGGTTACAAGTTAGTTTCAAACATAACAAACTCAAAAGAAATATAAGAAACTAATTGAGTGTCATATGGTTGCTTGGGATTGTTTAATATAAAACTGAGAGGAGATTTTTTCCTCTCTCCTAATCACCAAGCAGCTTGAATTATTTACAAACAAGAGAAAATCTGCATTTGCTGGAAATCCAAGCAATACACACAAAATGCTGGAGGGCTCAGCAGGCCAGGCAGCATCTCTGGAAAAGTGTAAACAGTCGTTGCTTCAGGCTGAGACCCTTCACATCCTGAGGAAGGGTCTTGGCCCTAAACATCAATTTTACTCTTTTCCATGGATGCTGTCTGGCCTGCTGAGCTCCTCCTGCAATTTGTGTGTGTTGTCACAGTTTTATAGTATTGTAGGAGTATTGGTAGTATTCCAATTTGTTTTGTATTTCATTTAAATACATAATTTGAACTGAATTGAATTGACTTTATTATTTACATCCTTCACATACGTGAGGAGTAAAAATCTTTACGTTACATCTCTGTCTAAATGTGCAATTTTTAGTAATTGTAATAAATAGTATGTACAAGGCAGTCAATATAACATAGAAATACAATTGTGTCAGCATGAATTAATCAGTCTGATGACCTGGTGGAAGAAGCTGTCCTGGAGCCTGTTGGTCCTGGCTTTTATGCTGTGGTACCATTTCCCAGATGGTAGCAGCTGGAACAGTTTGTGGATGGGGTGACTCAGGTCCCCAATGATCCTCCGGGCCCTTTTTACATACCTGTCTTTGTAAGTGTCCTGAATAGTGTGAAGTTCACATCTACAGATGCACTGGACTGTCCCAGACGAAATATAAGGTGTTGCTCCTCTAACCTGAGTGAGGCCTCGCCGCGGCAGTAGAGGTGACCATGGACTGACATGTCGGAACCACTGCGACTGAGGGAAATACAGTTCTCATGCCAGGCAGTGGTGCAGCCAGTCAGGATGCTCTCAATTGTGCCCCTGTAGAAAGTTCTTAGGATTTGGGGGCCCCATACCAAACTTCTTCAACTGTCTGAGGTGAAAGAGGTGCTGTTGTGCCTTTTCACCACACAGCTGGTATGTACAAACCACATGAAATCCTCAGTGATATGTATACCGAGGAATTAAAGCTGTTCACCCTCTTAACCCCAGATCCATTGATGTCAATAGGGGTTAGCCTGTCTCCATTCCTCCTGTAGTCCACAGCCAGCTCCTTTGATTTGATTATGTAAAATTGAGGGAGAAGTTGTTTTCTTGACACCACTGTGTCAGGCTGATCATTTCTTTTGTGTAGGCTGCCTCATTATTACTTGAGATTAGGCCAATCAGCAAATTTAATTAGCAGATTGGAGCTGTGGGTGGTGACACAGTCATGGGTATACAGAGAGTAAAGGAGGGGCTTAGGAGACAGCCCTGAGGGGCATCTATGCTGAGGGTCAGAGGGGCAGAGGTGAGGGAGCCCCCCTTACCACCTGCCGGTGATCTGACAGGAAGTCCAGAATCCAGCTGCACAAGGCAGGGTGAAGGCCGAGGTCTCTGAGCTTCTTGTTGAGCCTGGAGGGAATTATGGTGTTGAATGCTGAGCTGTAGTCCAAGAACAGCATTCTCACATAAACATCCCTCTTCTCCAGGTGTGTAGAGCTGTGGCTATTGTGTCGTCTGCCAACCATTATTCAGTTAATCAGTAGTATGTTTTTAATATACATTTTTAACTATTTCCATGAAACTTCAACTAATTGGGATAGCTACTTAATTGGACCAAAATGTACTGATTCCACTGTTTCCCAATTAATTAGAATCCACTGTGCTAAATTTTAAGCATCTGGCAGATTGTTCTTTCCATACACCAGATAATAGGTTTAAATTTAGTGGGCAGGAGAGTGACTAACGCTATCAAACAGGGAGATAACCAAATATTTAATTAAGAGAATTACTCATTGTTCTAAATGTGATTTATAGTTCAGGAATCCTGCTGCCAAATGAATATTCATTTGTACTTTTAATCTGGCAAACTTCATTCCCTGCATACAGTGTAAACTTCTCTACATTGGATGATTCACATTTAACTTCGGCAAGTGCTTGTTAAAATTTTGCTTCAATCTGCAAATGCGATCATGAACCTCTGGTCACTTGATAGTTTGATTCTCCAGCCATCTAATTCTTGGATCTGTCTTTGATTTCCTGCACTGTTCTAAGAAAGTGCTGCAGAAATTTGAGGAATAGCACCTCATGTTCTATTTAAATGCATCACAAAGCCATCTGGATGCAAAATTCGGTTCAACAATAGTATAAACTCGTCTCAGTCCTTTTTAAACCGAGATGCTGATAAATGGGATTTCTGCTAATCCAATTTACACCCTCTCCAGACCCAGGTTTTTGTCTCTTGACTTCCCCATTACTACCTCACTTGTCCATATGTATCGTACCATCCTCCATTAGTTGTAAATCACTCCTGTCTTTCACCCCAGCAGAGCTTCTTGCCTCTGTTTTTCCCCCTTTAAACTCTTCTCTTGCCTCTCCAATGGTTTGAAACGTATTATATCTCTCACCTTCGCCATTTCTAACAAAGCATTAAAAAGCCTAGAATAATTCATGAGTGCATCATCTCTTCCCACCCCCTCCAACAAAAAATTAATTCATGATCCCAAAAAATGCCATCATAGAAAATGGGTAGCCATTAACTAATGGTTAAAAGAAGCAAAAATAAATCCAGAAGATCAGAGAGTGCGTATCAGAAATTCTAGTTTTGTTGCACATGACATTCAATCTGAGTGACTGGAAAATGACTGAACACAGTGTTGCGATTCAGGCGCCACGGTAGCACTGTGTGATGCTATTACAGCTCGGGGTGTCAGAGTTCAGAGGTCAAATCTGGCCTCATCTGTAAGGAGCCAGTACGACCTCCTTGTGGAATGTATGCGTTTTCTCTAGGTGCTCCGGTTTCCTCTCACAGCCCAAAGGCATAGAGGGTAGGTTAATTAGTCATTGACAATTGTCCCGTGATTGGGCAAAGGTTAAATTGGGATTGTCGGGAGTTGCTGAACAGTGTGGCTCAAAGGGTGGAAGGGCCTATTCTGCGATTTTTCTCCAAATAAAATAAAATTTTCCAACATGCATACTCCCCGATGGAAGTGTACATAGAAAAAACCTGATCTTTTAATGAAAAGTAAACAAGAAATTAAGGAAGAACCATCACTGACAATGAATAAATGAGTTTGATAAATTTTCAGCCTAGCTTTTCTGCTTAATTTTTTGATTATATTGGTAGAAAATTGACTATTAGACCATGAACAGTCATTGAAAAAAAGCATTTCAGAAATGTTCAAATGGAAACTAGCTATTTGCCATGTTGCTGGTTCTTGCAATAAGTCTTGACTCTCTCCTTACATTCAAAAGAGATAGGGTCGATTTTTGGCTGGGAAAATGATCATTACTTATACAAATAAAACCAGTGTGGCAGTCCGCACACACGGGGCTCGACCGCCATCGATTGCTGCAGGCAGACGCATGGCCCACTCGGGGCAGACCTTCCAGGGACGATCTGACGTCACGTCACGTCGCAGGGACCCATGGGAGGGGGGATTTAAGCGCGCGAGTTTGAATCAGTAAAGACAATCCGAGTTCAGCTCTCTCTGCCTCCGTGTGTTCCTTCCGTAGCGCTTTGCGTGCCACTACATCGGTGACCCCGATGTTCCAGACAGCATCTGGAGCCGGCGACTCTGTGACCAGCCATGAATCTGAGCAACTCGCACAGCGCGGTCTCTCTGAAGCTTCCAACTTTCTGGGCCACTCAGCCCCATGTTTGGTTCGAGCAGACTGAGGCCCAGTTCAATATCAGAGATATTACAGCTGATGCCACGCGGTATTACTACGTGGTCAGCACGCTCGACCAGGAGACGGCAGGCCGGATCATTGACTTCCTACGCCAGCCACCAACAAAGAACAGGTACACTAAGCTTAAGGCGTTCCTGATTCCGTACCTTCAGACTCTCCAGCCGCGAACGGATCGTGCGGCTCCTACACATGGACGGCCTGGGCGACCGCACGCCATCCGAGCTCATGAATGATATGCTGGCGCTCATGAACGGCCATAAGCCGTGCCTTATATTTGAACAGTTGTTCCTCAAGCAAATGCCAGAGGACATTCGCCTCCTCCTCGTGGGTGAGGATTTCAGCGACCTGCGTGGGGTCGTGGCAAAAGCAGACGTCCTTTGGCAGAGCAAGAAACGTGGAGCAGCCTCCATGGGCCTAGCCACAGTCGCGCGCCCCAAAGCCCAGGCCCCACAACTGAAGCCGCCAAGACCCACAGGGGGAAAAGACGAAAGTTCGGAACAATGGTGTTTCTATCACCAAAGATGAGCCTCAGGCGTGCACCACTGCCGTCCACCATGTACTTTTCCGGAAAATGCCAGGGCCAACCGTCGCTAATGGCTATGATGGCTGGCCACCGAGACAGCCTCCTGTACTTCTGGGACTGGCACTCCAGGCAGTGCTTCCTGGTAGACACCGGGGCCGAAATCAGCGTGCTTCCCCCCTCGAATATGCACACTCGTAACGCGGTCCCAGGCCTCGAACTCACTGCCGCAAATGACATACGGCCTGCGAACTATCTCACTGCATTTCGGGTCCAACCGTTTCACTTGGACTTTCACTTTGGCAGCAGTGTCACAGCCACTGCTAGGGGCAGATTTCCTACGAGCCATCTGCCTCCTGGTCAACCTAAAAGGCCGGTATTTGGTCCACGCCGAGACTTTCCAGACTTTCCAGCTCAGAGAAGCCAAGCTACCGGCCCTCCACCTGGAATCCGTGACCCTTTCAGGTAACAAATTCGCCAGGGTGTTGGCAGAATTCCCCTCCATAGTCACCCCACAGTTCTCCACGGCCGACCCCAAGCACGGCGTGGAGCACCACATCCCCACACAAGGACCACCACTGCACGCCCGAGCTCGCAGGCTCCCACCCGACAAGCACCACCTCGCCAAGGAGGAGTTCCGTAAGATGGAAGAGCTGGGGATCGTACGCCGCTCAGACAGCCCGTGGGCATTCCTGCTGCACATGGTGCCCAAGTCTGCAGGAGGATGGAGGCTCTGTGGAGACTACAGAAGGCTCAATGACACCACAACCGCCGACAGATACCCGGTACCCCACATCCAGGACTTCATGGCGAACCTGCATGGAGCAACCATCTTCTGGAAAATCGACCTGGTCAGGGGATACAGTCAGATCCCAGTGCACCCCGATGATGTGCCCAAGACAGCTCTCATCACCCCGTTCTGCTTGTTCGAATTCCTGAGGATGCCTTTCGGTCTCAAGAATGCAGCCCAAACTTTCCAAAGGTTCATGGACTCGGTGGGACGCAGCCTGGATTTCGTTTTCATTTACTTGGACGATATCCTGGTGGCCAGCAGTTCGCACCAAGAGCACATGGTAGATTTGTGCCAGCTCTGCCAATGCCTGAGCGACCACGGACTGGCAATCAATCCGGCGAAGTGCCAGTTAGGGCTGACGGAGATCGACTTCTTGGGCCACAGAGTCAACCGACATGGCGCAGTTCCCCTACTGGACAAGGTCCAGGCCATCCGCCAGTTCCCCAATCCCAGCACGGTCAAGGGCCTGCAGGAGTTTGTAGGGATGGTCAACTTTTATCATCGGTTTGTACTGGCGGCGGCCCGCATCATGAGACCCTCGTTCAGCCTGATGGCCAAAGAAGTGGCATGGGACGCAGAGTCCACGGAGATGTTCGAGCAGACCAAGGAGGCGCTGACAAAGGCGGCCCCCCTAGTGCACCGTAGAGTCGATGTACCCACGGCACTCACAGTCGATGCTTCCAACATGGCAGTCGGCGGAGTCCTGGAGCAGCTCGTCGAGGTCCAGTGGCGACCACTCGCTTTCTTCAGCCGGCACCTACGACCACCAGAGGTGAAGTACAGCGCTTTCGACAGAGAGTTGCTAGCGCTCTTCCTGGCTGTCCGGCATTTCCGGTAATTCCTCGAGGGAAGGGAGTTCACTGTGTATATGGACCACAAGCCCCTCACCTTCGCACTGGCCAAGGTATCGGACCCATGGTCGGCTCGGCAGCAGAGGCACCTGTCCTTTATTTCAGAATTCACCACGGGCGTCGGCCACATCGCAGGGAAGAACAACGTCGTTGCCGACACACTGTCTCGCCCCTGCCTCCACTCAATAGGCATCTCGTCCTCAGGAACAGACTACACAGCACTGGTGGAAGCACAACGGTCAGACACCGATATTCCGGCTTACCGCACCGCCGTTTCGGGGCTCCAGTTGGAGGACTCCTCCATCGGCCCGGCAGTGGATCAACTCCTGTGTGATGTGTCTACCGAGGGACCCTTCAGGGTGATCCGGCACAACGGAACCACGTGTGTCGTGGAGGTGGGTGGCCGGGAAGAGACTTTTACAGTGGACTGCCTCAAACTGGCGCACTTGGACATTGAGCACCCAGTGAGGGTACCCGCACCGCGTCGGCGAGGCCGGCCACCCAGGCTACCACACAGACTGGGGGCTCCACTGCCCCGATGGACGTATCTGGGGGTGGTGGTGTGCCGGTCCGCACACACGGGGTTCGAACCGCCATCGGGTGCTGCAGGCAGACGCGCTGCCCGCTCAGGGTGGACCTTGCGGGGACAGTCTGACGTCACGTCCACCCCGCGGGTCGCAGGTACCCATGGGAGGGGGGATTTAAGCGCGCGAGTTTGAATCAGTAAAGCCACTCGGAGTTCAGCTCTCTCTGCCTCCGTGTGTTCCTTTCGTAGCGCATTGCGCGCCACTACATCAGATAATTAACATGTTCTTCAGGACTCAAACTGCATTGGTTCAAATATAATATGAAGAAGGATTTAGGATTTTATAATTCAGCTCATAGAAATTCCTTCCCAGATTTCATTAATCCCTCAGTATACCTTGTATAATATGTATATCCTGCATTCCACATTTTAATTCAACTCCAGGTGTAATATAGCAACAACATTCTTTCATATGTATACGTCCTTCACCACATACTAAAACACGCTCTTGCTTCACCCTAAATTGACTGTAGACAAAAGAATCAGACAATGGAATATGCGGTAAATCACTCGTCAGGTTTGTCAGTGGTTTCCTGAGCATTCATTAGGAAGCAGATGGTATGTTCCATTACCAGACTGTACCCAATCATATAGAAATACTTCCAATGCTGTCTGACGTTTCATGCAAAATCATCGAAAATTGAAGTTTGAAAAGATACTTAATGCCAGTTTCCCCTCTTCCCAACTTTCTGCTTTTCATAGGGATCACTAGGTAAGAGACTCCCTTGGCCATTCATCTCTCCCCACTGATCTCCCTCCTGACATTTATCCTCACAAGAGGAACAAGTGCTATACCTGCCGCTACATCTCCTCCCTCACTATCATTCAGGGCCCCAAACAGTCCTTCACAATTCACCTGTGAGTCTGTTGGGGTCATCTGCTGTATCTGGTATTCCTGGTGTGGGCTCCTGTATGTTGGTGAGACTCAACAAAGATTGTGAGACCGCTTTATGGAGCACCTATGCTCCGTCTGCCACTGGGATCTCCCATTTTCATTCCAACATGTGAGTCCATGGCCTCCTCAACTTCCACGATGAGGCCACACGCGGGATGGAGGAGCAACACCTGTCTGCGTAGCCTCCAACCTGATGGCATGAACATCCAATTTCTCAAACTTCCAGTAATTGCCCCACTTCTCCTTCACCATTACCCATTCCCGTTTCCCTCCCTCACCTTATCTCATAGAACATAGAAACATAGAAAACTTACAGCACAATACAGGCCCTTCAGCCCACAATGCTGTGCTGAATATGTACTTACTTTAGAAATTACCTCGCGTTACCCATAGCCCTCTGTTTCTCTAAGCTCCATTTACCTATCCTGGAGTCTCTTAAAAGACCCTATTGTATCTGCCTCCACCACCGTCACCTGCAGCCCATTCCACACACGCACCACTGCGTAAAAAACTTACCCCTGACATCTCCTCTGTACCTACTTCCAAGCAGCTTTAAACTGTGTCATTTCAGACCTGGGATAAAGCCTCTGACTATCCACACGATCAATGCCTCTCATCATCTTGTACACCTCTATCAGGTCACCTCTCGTTCGCTCCAAGGAGAAAAGGCCGAGTTCACTCAACCTATTCTCATAAGGCATGCTCCCCAATCCAGGCAACATCCTTGTAAATCTCCTCTGCACCCTTTCTATGGCTTCCACATCCTTCCTGTTGTGAAGTGACCAGAACTGAGCACAGTACTCCAAGTCGGGTCTAACCAGCATCCTATATAGCTGTGACATTGCTTCTCAGCTCTTGAACTCAGTCCTACGGTTGATGAAGGCCAATACACCGTATGCCTTCTTAAGCACAAAGTCAACCTGCACAGCAGTTTTGAGTGTCCTATGGACTCCAACTCTATGGCCTCTGATCCTCCACACTGCCTAGAGTCTTACCATTAATACTATATTCTGCCATCATATTTGACCTACCAAAATAAACCACTTCACACATATCTGTATTGAACTCCATCTGCCACTTCACAGCCCAGTTTTGCATCCTATTGATCTCCCGCCGTAACCTCTGACAGCCCTCCACACTATCCACAACACCTCCAATCTTTGTGTCATCAGCAAATTTACTAACCCATCCCTCCACTTCCTCATCCAGGTCATTTATAAAAATTACAAACTGAAGGGGTCCCAGAACAGATCCTGAGGCACTCCACTGGTGACCGACCTCCATGCAGAATATGACCCGTCTACAACCACTCTTTGCCTTCTGTTTGTAAGTCAGTTCTAGATCCACAAAGCAAGGGCCCATTGGATCCCATGTCTCCTTACTTTCTCAATAAGCCTTGCATGGGGAACCTTATCAAATGCCAAGCTGAAATCCATATACACTACATCCACTGCTCTACCTTCATCAATGTGTTTAGTCACATCCTCAAAAAATTCAAACAGGCTCGTAAGGCATGACCTGCCTTTGACAAAGCCATGCTGACTATTCCTAATCAGATTATGCCTCTCCAAATGTTCATAAATCCTGCCTCTCAGAATCTTCTCCATCAACTTACCAACCACTGAAGTAAGACTCACTGGTCTATAATTTCCTGGGCGATCCCTACTTCCTTTCTTGAATAATGGATCAATATCTGCAACCCTCTAACCCTCCAGCCCTCCAGAACCTCTCCTGTCCCCATTGATGATGCAAAGATCATTGCCAGAGGCTCAGCAATCTCCTCCCTCACCACCCCCCCCCCCCCCCCCACAGTAGCCTGGGCTACATCTTCTCCGGTACCGGTGACTTATTCAACTTGATGCTTTCCAAAAGTTCCAGCACATTCTCCTTCTTAATGTCTATATGTTCAAGCTTTTCATTCTGCTATAAGTCATTCCTGCAATCGCCAAGGTCCTTTTCCGTAGTGAACACTGAAGCAAAGTATTCATTAAGTACCCCTGCTGTCTCCTCCAGTTTCATACAATTTTCCACTGTCACACTTGATTGGTCCTATTTTCTCACATCTATCCTCTTGCTCCTCACATACTTAAGGGGTTTTCCTTAATCCTGCTCTCCAAGGCCTTCTCATGACCTCTTCTGGCTCTCCTAATTTCATTCTTAAGCTCCTTCCAGCTAGCCTTATAATCTTCTAGATCTCTATCATTGCCTAGTTTTTTGAACCTTTCATAAGCTTTTCTTTTCTTCTTGATCAGATTTTTAACTGCCTTTGTACACCACGGTTCCAGTTTACCCTACCATCCTTTCCCTGTCTCATTGGAGCATACCTGTGCAGAACACCACACAAGTACACAAATATCTCCTGAGCATTTGCCACATTTCTGCTGTGCATTTCCCTGAGAATATCTGTTCCCAATTTATGCTTCCAAGTTCCTGCCTGTTAGCTTTATATTTCCCTTTACACCAATTAAACACTTTCCTAACTTGTCTGTTCCTATCGCTCTCCAATGCTGTGATAAAGGAGATGGAATTGTTATCACTATCTCCAAAATGCTCTCCCACTGAGAGACCTGACACCTGACCAGGTTCATTTCCCAATACCAGATCAAGTACAGCCTCTCCTCTTGTAGGCTTATCTACATATTGTGTAAAGAAACCTTCCTGAACACACCTAACAAACTCCACCCCATCTAAACCCCTTGCTCTAGGGAGATGCCAATCAATATTGGGGAAATTAAAATCCCCCGTCACGACAACCCTGTTATTACTGCACTGTTCCAGAATCTGTCTCCCTATCTGCTCCTTGACATCCCTGTTACTATTAGATGGTCTATAAAAAACACCCAGTAGACTTATTGAACCCTTCCTGTTCCAAACTTCCAACCACAGAGACTCCGTAGATAATCTCTCCATGAGTTCCTCCCTTTCTGCAGCCATGACACTATCTCTGATCAACAGTGCTCCACCTCTTCTGCCCCCACCCCCCCCCCCCCCCGTCCTTTCTGAAATATCTAAAGCCTGGCACTCGAAGTAACCATTCCTGCCCCTGAGCCATCCAAGTCTCCGTAATGGCTACAACATCATAGCTCCAAGTACTGATCCACACTTGAAGCTCATCCGTTTTGTTAATAATACTCCTCACATTAAAATAGACACAGCTCAAACCATCGGTCTGAGCGTATCCCTTCTCTATAACCTACCTATCCTCCCTCTCACACATTCTCCAAGCTTTCTCTATTTGTGAGCCAACCGTCCCTTCCTCTGTCTCTTCAGTTCAGTTCCCAACCCCCAGTAGTTCTAGTTTAAACTCTCCCCAATAGCCTTAACAAATCTCCTTGCCAGGATATTTGTCCACCTGGGATTCAAGAGCAACTCGTACTTTTTGTGCAGGTCACGCCTGCCCCAAAAGAGGTCCCAATGATCCAGAAATCTGAATCCCTGCCCCCTGCTCCAAATCCTCAGCCACACATTTATCCTCCACCTCACTCTATTCCTATTCTCACTGTCACGTGGCACAGACATTAATCCCGAGATTGCTTCCTTTGAGGTCCTATTTCTCAACTTCCTTTCTAACTCCCTGTTGTCAGTTTTCAGGCCCTCCTCCCTTTTCCTACCTATGTCATTGGTACCAATATGTACCACAACCTCTGGCTGTTCTCCTTCCCACTTCAGGATATCGTGGACGCGATCAGAAACACCCCGGGCCCTGGCACCTGCCATCTGTGTTTCTTTCTTGCATACGCAGAATCGCCTGTCTGACCCCTGAACTATTGCGTTCCCTGCCACTGCTGCCATCCTCTTCCTTTCCCTACCCTTCTGAGCCACAAGGCTAGACTCTGTGCCAGAGGTGCAGCCACTGTTGCTTCCCCAGGTAAGACATTCCCCTCCCAACAGTGCTCAAACAGGAGTACTTATTGTTAAGGGGAACAGCCACAGGGTTACATTCTAGTATCTGCCTCTTGCCCTTCCCATTCCTGACTGTTACCCACTTATCTGTCTCCTAAGGCCCCAGTGTGACTACCTGCCTATGGCTCCTCTCTGTCACCTCCTCCCTTTCCCTGACCAGACGAAGGTCATTGAGCTGCATCTCCAGTTCCCTAACCCGGTCCCTAAGGCGCTGCAGCTCGACGCACCTGGTGCAGATGTGGCCATCTGGGAGGCTGGGAGTCTCATGGACATCCCACCTCCAACACCAGTACAGAACACCGGCCTCACAGACATACTTCCTGTTCCTATCCTTCACAAGTAACTTACCTCACCTTGAGCCATTATTGCCTAAGCCCCGTTGAGCCAAAGCCCTCCGACTCTGACTCCCTGTACTCTGGCCCCACTCTATAAAGCTGTCTTCTTTTTAAACTCTTCCCACTGGTCTAACTCGCTGACGTCCACACGCCTACGCAGTCATGCCTCAATTACCTGTCTTTGCCTGCCCACTACTCCTTCTGGTGTTCATCCCCCATCCATTTCTTCCATGGCCTTCTGTCCTCTCCTATCAGATATCCCCTTCTCCAGATCTTCCTCTCTTTCACCAATTTCCCAGCTATTTACTTCACTCCTCCCCACTCCCAGTTTCACTTACCACCTACTACTTTGTACTTATTCCTCTCCTCCCCCACCATCCTCTAATCTCTTTTCCCCTGTCCTAGTGAAGGGTCTTGGCCCGAAACATCAAACTGTTTACTCTTTTCCTGCCTGGCTTGCTGAATTCCTCCAATGTTTTGTGTGTATTGCTTTGATTTGCAGCGTCTGAAGATATTCCGGCTTGTTAATGCCGGTGACATCCAACGTATCCAAGCAGCAGAACCCATTATTCAGATGGGGATTTTAGCACCGGGCCAGATCGAAAAGGTCAGGATTGGGAGGAGCGAGCTGGTTCAGATCACTGCTTGGAGTGGCAGAACATGATGCTCAGATGGAGAGTTAAGCGCTGGGCCACACTGGGAGTTGGGCGCTGAGGTGACGGATGGGCTGCTCCCTGACATTTACTTGGCTCTGCGCTGAACCATGGGTCTCTGACTCTCTTTGTGGACCAGTTCAGAATGCTATTTGCTTGCGTCTATGGTTTGCATGATTTTTTTGTTGTACTTTGAGTGTTCAACGGTCTGTTTATGGGTTGTTTTATTCTTTTATTTTCTTATGGACATAATGTGTTTTTTATTCTCTGCACGTTGGGTGTTAGTCTTTTTTCATATATAAGGGGTTTGTTCTGGGGTTTCTTTGTTTTGTGGCTGCTTGTTAGGAGACGAATCTTAGGGTTGTATAACGTATACACACTTTGATAATAAATGTACTTTGAACTTGAACTTTGAATACCAATTGAATTCACTCTTCCAGCAAATAAATCCCTTACCAAGACTATTTTATTAACAAATCAATTATGTGCACTCATCAAACGTGAGTCTGTTAATTTGTCGAGTCCCATTATTTATCACACACTGTGCATTTCTATCATGACTATATTGAGTACAAGAGGGGGGGATGAGACCTTCAAATTCAACTCTTGAAACTCCTTTGTGAAATACATTATCATCCCCCCCAACAAGACTACAATTTGTATACCCCTGTTCTTCATGTAGTGTTGTATTTGTTATAGCTTCTAATAATTATGTGTATTTATTTACTACACCTGTGGTATTTTCTCATGATTAAATGCTTAGCGCAATAAACTTATCATTCCCCTACAATGCACACAAGATGCAGAACTCAGCGGGTCAGACAGCATCTATGGAAAAGAGTAAGCAGTCGATGCTTCAGGCTGAGACCCTTCTTCAGGGCATTCCCCTACTGGTTTTGCTGTTTCTTTTTAAAATGGACATATCCAGTCTTCTTCCCAGAACCTTGTTTGCATGACAGGAGAGCTGTCTACAGCAAATACACATCACTTCATTATTTGAGTTATCAGTTCTTGCAGGGGCATGTCATTAAAACAACGTCCTCAATACAGTACTAGGCCGAAGTTCACACACCCCCCTTGTAGGACTGTAAGTCTTGTTAGCTGCTCAAGAATTAAGAAGAAAAACAACATTATTTTTGAGCCCATAATTTCTGTCTAGGTAATTGTAGTGATTTATATTCAGGCTAGGAAGTTATTTAAAATCTTACTGATGCAGGTTT